>NC_071657.1:46014671-46346338 GCF_014839835.1 Dryobates pubescens
TTCTGGGAAAGAAGATACTTGATATTCTACCTCATGGAAGTTTAAAGACTTTAACCAGAAGCCAAGCCCTTCCTTGGTTTTTGAAATACCTGAGCTTAATTCTGTTGTTTCTCTTGACATCACAATGTTGTGCAACAAAAGTGAAAATAATACATTTTTTCCTCTATTGCTCAGTCTTTGTGTTTGTGTCACTGCTAGAATTTGTGTCCATGCAGTACAAGTGGTTGGGATTGCCCTTCCCAGCACTACATTTTACTGCCAAAGAAAGTCATGAGTTCTTACTTTATGTAGTCTTGTTTGGAAGTAATGACTGATCCACCTAGCAACTTCTGGCCCGCTCACAGATGCTAAACTTACTTTGGTGAGACATACACCAAAACCAATAAATGCCTGTGAATTCTGTTGACATAAGTGGTGGTACTGTGAATGAATTACATTAAAATCTGTGGCTGTTGTGGGTGAATAATGTATCTCAGTCAAATAGAACATGTCATAAAATTATGGTAGGTAGAAACTTCTCATTCTGTGTAATGCATGTAAATAAGAGTTTTTTCTCTCAGTATTTCAGAACTATCGCTCTTCTCCAAATTTTAAATTCTTTCGCACTATTTATGGGTTGTTGGGTTTTCTTTGGGGTTTTTTTTGAGCTAGACTTTAAGTTACTTAGTGGTTTGTTCACTGCACGCATCATATGGAACTGGACAGGCCGGTATGTGATGTTGAAGCTGTGTAGTAATGCTTCTGCAAACAGTTCTGATACTGCGGGTTTCTCTTTTCTGTTTCCTTTTATTGTTCAAAGAGTAAAACTATAATTTACAGGATCTTGCCTTCTTGCAAAAATTAAGATCCACCCATGGCAGCAGAAGTTTGCACTAGTTTTGTTCTGTTCCATTTCCCAAGTGTGAGCTTAGGCTCTGCTTAGTACCATACTGATGCAGACATTTTTGCCTTGTAGAACTGAGTACGGTACTTAGCCTGATGAAGCTGTCTCCTTCAGGCTGTTAGAAATGGCAATGAAATAAATTACATACTTTGGATCTTAAAACAAGAAACTCTGAGATGCAAGAAGAATGCTTCAATACTTGCACTGCTGTACTGTTGCCACTGAAGGCTTTTAATTGTCTATAAAATGGAAGTACAAAGTTCTTGACAATTCTTGAGGAAACAGTTATACCATACTCTGTTTATCTATGGATGAAAAGATGTTCAGTGCAGACTGTTTACCTTGTGGTTCCTGTGATGCTTATGGTTAGTTTGGCCTGATTCTCTACCAGGCTAGATTTATTACAGATGCCATTAATGTTGTTGCTGAAAACCAGTAGGTATGTAGTACCTGTTGCCCAGTATTTGCAGTATAATCACTGTAACCTATATCCCACCATTAAATAGAGTAACAGTTTGGTGGAAGCAGCTCTTGGTTAAATGTCCATGCAGTTTGCATGTTAAATTAAAACTAAAAATTGGCAATTGTCTGAAATTGAAGATCTACTGGATAAATGTTAATGACTTGATATTTGAATCAAGGATACTTTCTCCTGGGTCTTTTGCCTGGTCATGTATAGCTTGTGTAGTTACTTTTCTGACTGACTTTTAAAAAAAACTATTAAGTAATTTGCATGCAACATATTTATTAACATGCATCTGATTTATATTTGAAGGTTCATTCCCCATTTCCTTACATCTTGTGCAAATGTTTATACCAGAAGTTGCATGTAGAATTCTTACTTCATTAGGTAAAGGTGGATTTCAGGCTACGACAATAAGGCTAAAATCTACAGCGTTTCTTAAAACACTTAATAGAAAGATTCTGTTCAAAATTGGTCCAGTAGGGGTGGACTTTATAAGAACACTTTGACCTGCCTTGCCCTTCATCCATAATGGTACTGCTATTTGTACAATTTCCTGGTTTTGGTTATCTGAATAACAAACAGATTTAGTCTAACTGGTGAAGATAAGTAGCATCAGCAAGTTAGAACGAGTTTTATTTCACTGGACAAAGTGAATCATAGGACATGACTCATTTTTTGCTCTAATACTTGCATCAAATTGTAATTTAAGGGCAAGGACTCTTGTTGGCCATCATGCTTGTACAGTGGAGGCACAGGATGAGCTCTCATCCTAACATCAAATTTTGCATACTGCCCCAAGACAAGTAATTCTTACCTACTTTTTACTTCCATAACTTACTTGAATAGGCAGACTGCTGTGGTCAATTCTGTAACCATGGAGCAATAGTTCCTTGCTTCGCCTTTCTCAAAGAACAGTTGCTATTGACAAGAACCATTGCTGCACCATTATGGCATTCTTCTCACAAGACAGTTCACCTACAGAGTACTTTTGAGTGATGAGTATTGACATTTATAGCTGTACTGAATACTCAGCAGAGTATATTAAGAGTTGTCACCAATAGGTAATCACACCAATGATTGTATTTTCCTGCTTCCAGCCTGCAGTCCAAAAGTCCTAGTGTGTCTAGCCTTACTAAAATTCATTATTCCTGTGTGCAGTGAGTTCTATGGAAATCTTGATTGATTCATGTAGGCAAGTTAAGTTTACAGCAACTGCTTGCAGTCTGTGTTGCTCACAAAATACTACATTTGTTTACAGGAGTTGGGTGCCTGACTGCTTGCCTGGTTTTGTTGGTCCATGTTCTTTTCCACTTGTGATAATTCTTTGAAATGTTACCTCTTCCTTGCAAGACTGTTTCCATGTGGTGAAATCACCTATTTCTATAAATTCCCTTCTAGCAGCTTCATTAAATGGGATGAAGACTTGCACTGAAGACTTGATAGCTGAACAGGGGAAGGGGAATTCACAGGGATTTTTGTGATAACTTTTAACTTCTTGTTAATGGTTGAACTCTGTGACTGTGCTAACCAGCTCTGGAATGTATGAGTCCTGGGAAGGAAGGCAGATGCTTGCCAAAATACCTAGAAGAGCCTTTAAAACAGAAAAGGAAGCATGGGAGGGGCAGAAGAAAAGGCTATCAAGAAGAGATTAACTTTGCCTAACGGCTTATGTTGTTGGCAGAGCAGGGAAAGACTAGAGGCAAGTTGCATCACGTTGTGGCCCCTTAGGGAATGGTATTTTAAATTTGCTGCATGCCACTGTTTATATTTGTAACCAATCAAATGTGTTCCTCTCCATTTTCCTATTAAGCTTTTTTGGGGTGGTGTTGTTTTGGGTTTGGTTTGGTTTTTTGTTACAGAATTATGCTTCAAGATTTTTTAAAAAATAATTGTTTGGAGCTATGTCCCACTTTGTTCCAAAATATCTTCTATGTAAATTGTACTATTGGCAGAACAAAGACAAGATTCATGACCACTACCAAAGGAGGTAGTCAGCAGAGGCTGTTTCACTGGGGGTAAACACAGCTATGAACAAATACATTTTTTAAAGTTATTCATTGCAACCTTTTTCTTTCAGAGTTCAGATTAAGGACAGACAAGTTCAGATTAACAAAACAATTGATGTTTAGAACAAGTCATCAAGTTGCTGCCCCCTCTAGTTGACTGAATCGTTTTAAAAATTGTCATGCTAATTATGCTAAGTGATGAGTCATTTTGTAACTATTGTTACTTTCTAGATGTAGGCTCTTCTGCTAGACATCAATGTTCTCTGCTGTACTACTAAAAAAAGCAGGAATATATTGAAGATCAATAGTGTTACCCCACAGCATTTTAGAACCATTAACCAAGCATTGTAAGGCCACTTCTACAAAAATAGCTTCAGAAGAAGGAAAACAGACAGCTAACAGATGACATATTTTAACATTCATTAAGGAAACACCCAGCACTGTATAAAGCAAATAATCTGACACATACCTGAAAGTAAGACTAAATTTCCACTCCTCATGCCTTGATGCTGCCTGAATGCAACATTGTCTTTTGTACCGATTCCTGAGCCTGTCTATAGCTGACTGAATACTTGAAGTTACTGAATTAGTCTTTGTGGGCTTTTTTTCCCTCTCGATTTTGTTGTTTTGGGCTTTTAGATTGCAATGGTAATTCATGAAGTATTGTATGTACATGCATGTAAATTACTAACCCTAGCTGCAAGCAGGCTTTTTCCAATACAACATTCAAATGCAGATTTGTGTTCCCTGACAGTAAAAGGCTGTTTCAGTGCCTCCTAAAGACCTGGGCTTTCACGAGGAGCACGCTTTGCCTTCTTTATCTTAATTTCTCTATGAGGCATAATGCACAAACATCATCTGCACCTAACCAGGAAGAAACCCCTCTGAATCCGGAATGTTGTGGGAATCTGGAGTATTTAGCACCTATTGAAAAAACATCTGCTCTTTCTCACCAGAACAAACTGGAAAACTTGAAAGTAGATTTTGTTTTGTACTGTTTAATTTTAGAGGGGCTTGCATGGGATTTAACCACCCAAGAGATCAGATAAGTTGTTCCTGGTGACATTTTGTGCTGTACAGAGCAGAAGAAATACTACTTTAGAGAATCCTGTCAGGGATGTGTGGCCTTGCCCATCTCATTTGGCTGCAAGACAACAGTGATGCCAGAAAGCTGATACCTGTGGAATGCCAGCCTGAAGTCCAGGCCCCTTTGGCAACTTAAGAGTTTCAGGAACAGTATTGGTACAATTTGCAGAGTGATGCTGCATGTATTGTGAATTGCTCTGCTTTCTGCTAAACTTAGATGTTTCAGGCACGATTGGTAATGTGAACACTCGTTGAGTCGCCAGAGCACACCAGCAAAGTGGAGGAAAATTTAACATAGCTCTCCTGTGATAAAAAGCTGGGGAAAAGCAGATTGGGAAGCATGCGTGGAACAGTGCACTATGGTTTTTATAAGCTATTTCTGTCAGAAAAGTTTTAGATGGGCAGCGATCCCGAGTTTCTAACAAAATGTAAACGGAAAAACGCAGCAATGCAGGGCTCTGTGACAGTGCACCCCAAGAGCCGCAGCGGCAAAAGGGTTCTGCCAGCCCCGCCCCGTCCTGTCCCTCCAGCAGCCGGCACCGGTGGCCCGAGCTGCTGGGTCGGCCCCGGCACGGCGCTACTTCGGGCAATGCCGAGCGGCAAGGTAGGCCGGGGGCAGAGCGGGTAGCTGAGCCGGGACCCCTCCCCGGGGACGGGACGGGCTGGAAAAAGCTGGGAAGCGAGGCGTCCGGGGCGGCCTCACCGCGGTGACTCAGCGGCGCGGAGTACCGAGCTGCAACCGGTATTTCCTGTTCTCCCGCCCGCCGCATGTGTGTGAGCGTGGGGCGGGGGCAACTGGGCAAAGTCACCCATGAACCGGGGCGGGGGGGAAGGGAAGCAGCCGCAGGTGGAAACGCACCCGGGGAGGGGCTCGCTGCTCTCCCTGTGCGGTCGCCGCCCCTCCTCCCCTTCCCTCCTCTCCTCTCCGCCGCCTTCCCACCTAGGGGCGAGGCCGGCACCTGTGGCGGGAGCCCGCCCTGGTGCGGCCGCGCCGCCCCAACCCGCGCCCCGCAGGAAATCATCAACTCGGCGGGAGCGGTCGCAGTGGACTTGGGCCTGGCCTCGGCTCCGAACTCGGACTTGGCGCCCCCGTCGCAGCCCGCTCCGGAGCGTCGGGGCAGGGCTCAGAGCAGGACAGAGCACGCAGTCCTAGCACTAGGTCATTTCCCGGGACCTCTGCTCCTGCTGCCGGCTGTCGCCCCACGGCTGCCTCTGCGAGAAGGCGAGTATCCCTGTGTGCTGGGGTGGGCTGGGCTGCCACAGACCTGCGCCTTCTTCGCAGCTCCGTTCTCCTCGGGCAGGTGTCGCGCTCTGCTGCCCCTCGTCTCCCTGCGTGCGGTGTCGCCGCTGCCTTCTCTCTCCACTCCGGGGCCCGCGCTGAAGGAAGGAATTTCGCGACGTCTTCCTCTCCCTCCTTTGTGTGCTTTGGATTTTCGCTCCTTTTCTTTTCTCAGTCGCACGTTGCCCTCATTGTCCACAGGAGGCGGCGCGGGGCCCACGCTCCCTTGCGGGGCACCCTTGCCCGGGCCCGGCCCAGTTCCTGCCGCCGCGCACCTGGGTGTGCCCACGGCCTGGCTCGGGCCGAGGATCGGCTTCACCCTAACGGGATTAAGCGGCTCTCCGTGACTTTTTCTGTGCTAAGTACTTTCCGGGAGAGTGCGATACTACGTGGGAAGTGGGAGAGATGTCACCGATGATTCAGGGGTTTTGTTTACACGTGTTTTTAACCTTTAGCAGAGGCGGGCACCCGGTGGCTTGGGCTGCCTTTGTTCCCACAAAATTCCTGAAATCTTTGTGTTGGCACATCCTGAGTAGATTCCAGCCGTGCCACGAGCTCTGGCTAACTGGGTCAGGGGAAGTCTCAAGTTAACAGGGAACCGTAAAACAAAGGAACAGGCAGTTCCAGGAGCCAAATGCTTGATTTGCTCTGTTAAAGTGCCCTGGCATCGGCCTTGTTTGCGGTGCTGGAGCCCAGGTACGTTGGATTTGCATCGGGGGGTGTCACGGTTGATCTGCCAGTGGCATCTACTTGCTTTATTTGACAACTGTGGGCTGATTTCCTCCCTACGGGAAACGTGTTTGCTCTGCATTTAAAAGTACACGTTTTCGAACATAGTGCTGTAAGAATCGTGCTCATCTGAAATACTGTTTACCTGAAAACTCTCATACCGCCAGTGGTGCTTTCTAGTTGTTACTCACTTAAACCAGCTGGAATCTGAATAATTTGCTCCGTAGCTTTGTTTTATGAACTGGCGTCAAATCCAACAGCTAGGACAGGATTTGAAAGCTTAGCATCATGTTTGTGCTCTGGCCATGGCCACTAAAGGTGTGCTTTTCTTTAACCTTTGGATATAATTATCAAGGTGGGATGGTTTAAACAAAATTAATTACCTTCTCTTTTGCTCAGCAAAGTTTAATTTTAAAAGTACAGGACTGTGATTTGGCTGTAGTTCAGAGAAAAGAAAAACAAATGGGTGACCGATAAAATTTTCTTCTTTAGTTTCAGAAGCATTCATAGTGTAAGAATGCATCTGTAAGATCTTCCAAGCAATGACCCTGTCAGGATCCATGAGAATCCTGACATGCACTGATCCATAATCCATGCATGGTAAGGATAAGGCAAGGAAAGCATGGGAAGTTTGCCTGTCTAAATTGATACTCAGTGATAGATTTTCATGCTGCCTGAAGAGGCTTGCAAATGCTTTGCATGTAGTAAACATGTATGTGCTTTTTAGACCTGGTCACTAAGACTTACATTTGGTGAAACTGAGTGCTTATGCAGGCGGTGTGTTTGACTTTTATGCGAGCTTAGTATTATAATTGCTTCCAGACTGTTATATGCAAACATCTTATGCCCTAAACACTCCTGAGGGTGGTGACTTCTAAAGGGTAGTGACTCCTCTACCCTTTAGAAAAGGAAGTCGCAACGGATTGGAGAAATTATATCTAACTTAAATAGCATTCTGCATTGCCCGTCTCACAATATCAGTAACTGCTACTGTGGTCACCACCACTGCGCTGGGCTTTTGTGAGGCAAAGGATGAGCATTGGGAATTATGCAGTGGGGTTAGGATGATACCAATAGTTTGCATGACCTATAATCTCAACAGACTTCTTCAGAATGAAGCATCAAAGTAATTAAATGTCTGATACTTTTTTGATTGCTTAATCCTCCCCTTTCCTGGTTCAGTGTCTTCTAAGGACAACCAGGAAATCTCTCTTAGTGATGAAAATAACATTTAGGCACTGACATGGTTCGCAAAATGGGGCATGTTGTACTTTTTATAAAGCCTAGATACTTAAAAGCATCAGAAAGTTCCTGGATCCTAATTATCCTCAACTGGAGAATGGCCTAATACTGCAGGACTAATTCAAAACTGCATTTAACTCGGAGCTAATGTAGATGATTTGGGTGTGAGTTTTAACAATTAGCAACATTTTCTCCATAACTTCCATGTAGGCTGAAGGAAATCTCTTGTTACAAGACTGTTCTATTTTAATGCTGAAATAACTGTATTTGACACTTTCAAGGACAGTTGTGCCTTGTCTTCATCAGTTTCATTCTATTGTAACAAATCTGGCACCCGTCGTTGTAATAACAGGGGAATGAAAGCACAAACATGATTTAACAGCTACAGTTTGTTGAGGTTAGAAGTTTTGCAGTTTGGTTTATTTTCAGACAGGTATGAAAATACTCACTGCTGGGAATAAAACAGAATTTATTAAATCTGACAACTGAGCTGTGATACCAGCTGTATGAGGCCTGTAAATTTTAATCCCAAATTGCAGTGGATTTAGAAGGCTCGTCCAAAATGAGACAATCTATTTGTAAACCAAAATGCTTACAGCAGTAAAGATATAAGACATAATTTTCAGGCTTGTCTTACAATAAATGGAACTTGCTAGAGTGAGGAATATTTGCAAATGGTGCATTACCTACAAAAGAACTAAAGCAATTTTAAGTGGATATGACTGGGTTTGCATGGCTATGCTGATGTATGGACACTATTGCATGTCATGGTGTCCATGGTTTCAGTCCCATGACCAAGTGCTTTAGGTTGTTTGGCAATCCATAGAGAAGTATTTGCATTTAATTTCTACGAATTTCTGTCCCAGGTGCTTTTGCCAAAATACAGCTGTTCAGCCACAGGGTGCTTTTCTTAGTTATCTGAACCTATCCTCTTCCTCAGCAAAGGCATCATCATGTTAGCTCTTTATGTCTGCTCCCATATAAAGGGAGTTTACTTCCTGTCCCCAGAATCTTTGGGGCCTTCTGTTACACTTTACTGGTCTTTTGCCAGAACTACGGTTATCCTCATACCACTTCAGAAAGGTTTGCTTTGTTTTGGTTTTTTTTTTCTGTAAATAGGTAAGTTCTGATTTAGAATTTGCAGCAAAATTGGTTTTTTTTTAACCAAACAAAGCCTGTATTTTAACAGTCGAGGGCTGAGGTGTGGTGGTGTTTTTGGGTTTGTTTTTTAATGAAGTATAACATAATTTACACAAGTACTGACTGCAGTTTGGGAATTAAACAGTTTCATGCAGCAGCAAAGACCATTCCAGGTCATTTTACAATTTAAACTATTGAAGTTTGGCTTGCTTTTAGTGGTTTTGTTACTGTTGGGTTTTATTTTCTTTTAAATCAAATGACTGCTTTTTGTAAGTGCATGTTGCTAGGGAACATTGTAGATTTCTGTTTCAAATGAGAATACATACTGTTGTAACTCCTTTCTATTTATCACTAGATGACCCGTTGCAATGGTGAGCATATTTAGGATGTTTATGATCCAAGCCTAGTAATGATGGATGAGCTGTGGGACCTCTGGTCTGATATCTTGTATAGCATCTACCCTGGTATGTATTCGTCATCAGCAGGCTTTGTTTTTAGGAAACATGAGCTACCCAAGTCTTCCTGAATTTAAGTCAGCATTGTCATTGTGTGTCTGAGTGTTGCAGCCTTAAGTAACCATGGTTCCTAATCTAGGAAGAAATGGAAACTCATTAGTTTTGTATTTTTGCAAGTGGAAAAATATTAATACCTTTCTATTATGACCTCTCCAGTACCTGGTCCTTTTCCATGCTGTTGTCTTTGCTTATGTTTTGCATCAGCAATTGAGAGCTGCTTTTGAGAAATTTGTTTTTATTTCTTAAAGGTATGCAGAGGATGATAGAGCACTGCAACAGGCTGCCTAGAGAGGCTGTAGAGTCTCCTCTAGAGAATTTTAAAACCTGCCTGGACACAACCCTCTGCAACCTGATCTAGGCATACCTGCTTTAGCAGTTGGGGGAGGAGGGAAGTGGACTAGGTGATTCTCAGAGGTTCCTTCTAACCCATACCATGCTGGGATTTTGTGATTGTCTTAGGTATGGTCTGTATACATGTGAAATGTCAGATTTAGGATGCCTAGTTAGGTGTGGGTATGTTTTCATTAGTTTGAGCATGAGTTCAGATATTTTGGACCACTTTGGAGTTTTTCTCTGATTAGCTCAGTAATACCTCTCCCAAAGGCATTTCATTGTCATTGTTCTGTCATACCAAACAAATTCTTTAACATCAGCCTGCATTGTATAGGCAAACAGGGCTTGAACTCGACAATATTTGGCTTCATATGAACTAAGTTTTCACATATTTATTTGAGCTATTTATTTGCTTTGCCTTATTACATTTCTGTTGTTGTGTTGTTTGTTGTTGGTCGGGAGGTTTTTTGGTGTTTTTTCTTGCTTTTTTTGGTTTTGTTATGGGGTTTGTTTGTTTGGGTATTTTTAAGAGGCATTAAAGAAAACCCATAAATCTCTCTGGCAGGTCATTGTTAACAGCAAGGCTGTTTGTAGTGTGACTTGCTCTCTCTATTCTAACATCTGCCTCATCATCTAACTCTGCTTAATAGCCAGCAGATTTGACTGCTGGTGTCTCTAGCCTCCTTAGCACAACGCTGTATAAGCTGATTTTGAGAATCTGCAGCGACATATGGACTGTTCAAGCAGGGGACGATCTCTAAGAAGGGGTCAGAAACAACTGCAATCCATAAAGCTGTGTGAAAGAAGTTTCCAGGTCTTCCTCTTTCCAGTCTGATCCTTGATGCTCCTTTGCCTTCATATTGTTTCAACAGATCAAGCTTTACATCTGCGCTGGTATTTTTTTTTAAAAGCAATTTCTTAGCTACGTGGCCCAAACAAGACATGTATTTGTTCTGAAATTCAGCATTTGCCTGTCATGGCACTCTTCACCCCCACCCCTTCCCCCCCAAAAAAGGCATATAGAAAAATATTTGTTCCTTTGCTCTCTTTGTGAGAGAATTCTTTGGTCTGTAGGTGTTAGAGAATTTTGTGGAGAGAAGAAAGAAAAGGATTTTGTCTCTTTACAATCATGGAAAGTAATTTGCCTAATGCAGCCATAATGTTTGTCTCCTTTGTAGTAGGGTCTGAAGTGACTGAAGATGTGATCATGCTTCTGTTATCAGGTTACATGAAGTGTGTGCTACATCTAATTACGAGAGTATGACTGTTTTAACCTGTCAAGAATTAGAGCAAAATGAAGCTTTTGCTTTGATGTAATAAATATTTCTTTAATGCAGAAAAGACCTTCTTGCTTTCCAAACCTTCCATTTAATTGAGTCTACAGTTTTTACAGTGTGAATGAAATTAAGTAAACTTCAGAGCTGCTTTTACAAAAGTCTTGCGTAGTATTTCAGTTGAAATCACTACCCCAGATTTTTTGGGGGTTTTGGATTTTTTGTTTTTTTTTCCTGTTGTTCATTGTTTGTTTTTTCGTTTCAGCTAAGGAAGGACAGTAAAAAAAGGATAGACTACTTTGGAACAGATAAAGAAAAGATGGCAGTTTCCATACAATCCTTGTTCCTATTGCCAGTGTAGCTTTCCCGGGAAGGCTGTGACAAGTGGTCCAAACCTTTCGGTGTGTTGCCACAATGCTCTGTATCAGTTTGATAGAAATGAGTGTTACTGGATTTCTTTATTTTGTAAACTTACTAGTATTGTGAGTAATTTGTAGGGAGAGGGTTATCAGAGAATGCAAATGTTGTGATTAAGCAAAGAACCTTTTTAGCTAAACTGTGAGGTGACTTCTTACTTCGTTTTGGATCTGGCTGAGGAACTTGAGTCCCTGAAGTTGACATAAATATTTCTCTTAACAGCTTGCTGCTTAGACTATATTTGTTCATATGTGTGTTCCTAGTTAGGAAACTTGCACTGTGTTCTTTCCAGTAAAACTCGGTGCTCATTCTTCCTGAAAAAATACAAAATCAGAACAAGGGGAATAGACAGTAATTCTCCAACAGGAAACAATGGATTGAAGGTATGTTTTAGACTTTTGTTTGCTCTGCAAAAGCTGTTCTTGACTAACAATGGATGTACTAGCAGCTTTGAAGTTCTATTTTCAAATTAAATTGAAGGAAGTTGATAAACGGTGAGTCACTTTTACTCTCTAGATAGCCATTAATTTAATGAAGCATTTGGCCAAAAGCAGTGCTTGGTAGTATTTGTGCTTGGTTTGTAAGCTTCACTTCTCTGGGTAGGATGCTGGTTGTGGGACACCTATTCTAGTCAGAATGAATTGCCTTTGTCCAAAGATGGACCAGCATTACACTAAATGCTTTTTAGACTTTATGTAGAACTCTGGCATTTGAGGGAGTTTTTGTAGAACCAGTTTCTTATGTCTATAAATGCAAATGCTAGGTTTTAAAAAAATGTTAAGGTGGAGGGGACAGAAATGCTGAAACTTCACAGGACAAATTGGTAATACTAATATTGCTAACAAAAATTACTTTGAGGGAAGACTGGATTTTATCACAGTATTTCTACATTTAAGTAGTATTTAATACTGTCATAGACTGCTGTGGTCTGAAGGCTCTTTAAAAAAAGAGCCAAAAAACTGCCTGCTTCTTGTCTTGTCTTGTCCTTTCCTAGTCAGTACTGCCTTCGAAACAGAGCTGCCAAAGCTGTCAGAAGTCAAGGATGCGTACAGGCTTAATGACTTTAGCTATGCTTGCAGGCTTTTAGTAGTACTTCACTTTCCTAATCTTCTTAATACTTCGTATACAGATGTTTGAAGTTGTAGTTGAGTGGGTTTTTTTGGACCTGGAGAAGTAATTACTTGCTGAATTTAATTTGTATTTTTAATATTGATTAGTTTTCTTAATACATCACATTTTTAGACTGCATACTCAGTTACTGTGTGTAACTGAGCAGCTGAAAACTGAATTTTTCCCTCTGACAGTTTCTTTTGCAGTGGTACTCCATGAATCTAAAGTATACTTCATTTTATTTTGCTCTTCTAAGATCACTCCCATGGATTGTTATTTAGTAATAATTTGAGATAGTTTAGCATGTGTTAACAAAACCTACAAATGTGACTGAATATTAAATACCAAATGCAGGTAACACAGGATCTTAAGTAATACAGGACCTGGCAATGATTATACAAAAGTTGTTGTTAAGAACTGGACATTTTACAGGATAAGTAATGAAAACAAGCAGTTTTCATCTTAGCAGTTTCTAAATAAGTAGCATGCAATATGAAGACAACCCAACAGAAATACAGACATAATTAAAATGCACAGTTTCTGGAGGGATTTGTGGCTGAAGTCCTCAGCCTTCATATGTTCTTATTGCATCTTTAAGTTTATTTTACTACATCAGTACGTAATATTTCTATATTATATATAATTACATATAGAATATGTGTCTTTCTATCTTAGTATTACAATAATATTTCTTCAGTCTTTTTTCAGTTTCCACAATGTTACTGTTACTTTGACATGTACATCTGACTCCATCTTTGTAGTTAGTACTTGAGGTCTTTGACATACACGAGTTGCTTCATGGGTAAAACAGTTTTGATGTAAGTGACTTCCAGCATTGTGTGAGGCACGTTTGAATGACTAGTAGATATCATAATGTATATCTCTGGCTTTCTTAATCCCATACAAACCACCTAAGGATATGTTTCTCCGTGCCTTTTCTGAATAGATGATATAAATCCCTTGTAACACTTCCAGTGTACTGAGCTTTCTGGTGCTGAGGAGAAAAGTTGAAGCAAAATCTATTGTAGTGTGTCATAGCATTTAAAATAGTCTCAAGTTTTCTGTGCAGATCTCTCTTATTCCCTGGATGGATTTGACAGAGAAGTTACCTAGTGCTCCATTAGTACTTGAAAGATTATAGACAGCAGAGATTTAGCAAAGGATTAGTCAATTGGAGAGTGTGCATTATCCGGCCAGGCTTAGACCCGTGATTGTCTCTTCAATCATTTTCATTAGTGTCTTATTCAAAGATTGAATTATGTAACAATGACGTTTCTGGGGAACGTGGTGGGAGTTTCTCTCCCTTGCTAACTCTCTGAGCCAGGGAGAGGTGGGAAAAAGCATCATTTTTGTGCTTCGAACTTGCAACATGTTTTAAAAAGGAGTAGTTCAGCTAAGTGAAGAGACATGACTTCAGTTGCAGCATCTGCATTTGGATGATAACTTAGTGTCGTAGAACTCTCAAGGAAGGCAGAATGCGGTACAAGAAATACATAACTATTTTAGAAGCAGCAATAGGTATTACTCCCCTTAACAAGCGGGAGCTGCTTCCTGAGGGTAGACATGCCAATCTGTGGCAACATCCAGGGTAAGTGTTAAAAAACAATCAGTAAATAACTATGCAAAAACCTCTGCTCCCCTTGAATCATGCAATTTTGAAAAACTGTTAGTATAAAAGAGGGAAGTCATTCATAGAACAGGTAGTCTTTTTTTGTGCTTTCCACTGATGTGTATTCTGCAGTCATGGTTAAACTTTGTGGTGTCATTAGAGATTTATGCATACTTGTTGTCCCTGGATAGTGGAACAGGTGGGAGAAGGTGTTGTCTAAATCAGGAGCTTGCTGAAGAAAGGATAAACAAGTGTATACTTACCAGAATGAAAATGAAATGCCTGTTCATTGCTTACTGCTTGCCTGGGGTGTGTGTGTGTGTTCATAAGCCTCCTCCCATTTAAAGAGATGTATTTTAGTTTTAGAAGCTGCTAATTGTCTCACAGATAAAAGTGGAAGAGAAAATCACTTTTCTCTGTGTATGTAACTTTACTTCTCTGCTGGGAAGGATGAGTTCATCATATTTAGGATTACTTTTTCCCTAAAGGAAAGTTGTAAGTTATTAGAGAGTCAAGTAAGGCTGTTCAGGTTCAGAACTTGAAATACTGAGCATTCTAGTTTTGTTAAAAACAATCCACACAGCTTGCGTATTTGGCTTCAGAAAATTCTTTGTTCATAACTGTTTCCATCAAAAGCTTACCATGTGTGTGAATGGAGATTGTCATTCTCTCCCACCTGCCCCCTATATGAGTAGTATTGACAGATTTGTGTCATTTGCAGTCCATCTAGTCTGTCATTTTTTTGTTGTATGTCAGGATGCTGTAACTTCATTTCAGGCATTGCAGAAAAGTGCAAAATGTGAGAGGCCCTTGTTCAAGAGCAATTTAATATTTTTCTACTGGATTGGAATAGTTTTGTGTAGGCAAGACTCAGAAGAAAAGTTTGGAGTAAAACTGTATCTGTTTGGCTATAACTGAACTCAGACTTGTCCTGTAACTTTTCCAGGAATGCAGTTCCTCTCTTGTCTAGAGAATAGGTTGTTGTCAACAGTTTCCAGTGTCTTATCAATGCAAGTATTCTTCAAGCTGGTCCCGAGTTTCTCGTATCATGTTAGTAAGTGCTCATAGGACTTTCTGTTAAAAATCTGTCCCTTAAAAGGCGATCTTAGTACGCTCTCTTTGAACACAGAACACTGAAGCATCCTAGACTGTAACTTCCTTTGATTGTTTGATTTAAGTTATCTACGTGCCAGTCTTTCTGAATTTTGCATCCACTTTTTACATGTTGATAAAACAGTACATGATTGCTCTTGATACTTGAGGAGCAATGCTGGAAAGTAATGGTACATTCTTGCAGCATTCTTCTCTGTTTTCAAGTAGGTTTGTTTGGCCAGACTCATAGCTTGCATTCTGATAATGAAACTTACTGACCTCAGTATCTATTTTTTTTCTTTGTTTGTTTTGTAGCAGGGACTGCATGGCTTTCATCTACTACTGTTAGTTAGTGTCAAAGTGCAAAATACACTACCCTACTGATACTTGTTTTTATTTCCAGCAGTCTTAATCAGGCACTTCTTTCAGGGAGAGGTTCAGTTAATGCGATCGTTGTATGCATTTGGAATTCCAAACTGGTTAAGATTTATTTGGATTATGTTTGCATTTGCCATTCCAACAGTTTCACAAAAGCAGAAGAGCTGTTGTCATTGGACTGTAATTGTCATCCCTTTTATGTTTTTATTAAAACTTTCAGGGAACTAAAGGCTGGCAGCCTTTGCCTTGATGGCAAAATAACCTGTGAGTTGAAGAAAAAGGTACTGTTCATTTTGTAGTGCTTATTCTGTACAACGGAAATATGCAAATTAATAATTCATTTTGCTAACATCAGCTTACACTCAACTTCTAGAGTGACCCTGTCACATTCATATAAAAAAAGGTATTTTAAAAGTATATGTGTGTATAGAGGATTGGGGGGGGGGCGGAAATCCAAACAAACATACTGAGACATTTTCTAAAACCTGCTACTGAATGTAGGATGTAAACATCCTCATCTGTCACCTTCTGACTGTAGAAGTTCATGTGCATATTTAACTCAAATACTTTTGTCTCATGGTCATCCCCTAAAATGGGGCCGTGGGGGAGAAAGAAGCTTTAGAGTGTGATGCTTTTTTTGTTGTTGTTGTTTTGTTTAATAACTTCTGCCATCTTCATGCAGGGACAAAATTAAGGCAGTCATGGTAGTTTTGAGTTTAGCTTGCTTGTATAACCTTCCTGCAGCCTTCAGAATAGTATCATCTGCACAGCCTGAAACAATAAAGCTTAAATTTGTTCATAATGCACAGCAAAGTTCTGACTGCTCTTTGGTGATCTCTCGAACTCATATTAAGTATCCTTTTGTTCTGTGACTTCTAAAATCACAGACTCAGATGGGTTGGAAGGGATCTCTGGACATCGAATTCAACCGACCTGCCAGAGCAGGTTCACCTAGAACACATTGCACAGAACAGCGCCTAGACAGGTTTTGAATTACTTCAGAGATGGAGACTCCATCATCTCTCTGGGCAGCCTGTTCTAGTGCTCTACCACCCTCGAAGTAAAGAAGTTCTTCCTCATGTTCAAGTTTGTACCCATTAACTCTTGTCCTGTTGCTGGGCACTACTGGGCCCATCCTCCTGACACCTACCCTTTAAGCATTTATAAGAATTGATAACATCTCCCCTCAGTCTTCTCTTCCCCAGGCTAAAAAGACCCAGGTCACTCAGCCTTTCTTTATAAGACAGATGTTCTAGTCCCCTCATCATCTTCATAGCCCTTTGGTATACCCTCTCAAGCTGTTCCCTGTCCTTGAACTGGGGAGTGCAGAACTGGACACAGTACTCAAGACAGGAGCTCAGCAGGGCAGAGCAGAAAGGGAGAAGAACTGTCCTTGACCTCCTTGCCACACTCTTCATAATGTATCCCAGGATACCATTGGCCTTGTCCACAAGGGCACTTTGCTGGCTCAAGGTCATCCTGTTGTTCACCAGGACTCGAAGGTCTTTTTCTACAGAGCTGCTTTCCAGCAGGTCAGCTTTCGATTTGTATTGATACATGGGGTTATTCCTCCCTAGGTCATTACCTTATACTTGCCCTTGTTGAAATTCATGAGGTTCACCTCTGCCCAACTGTCCACAGCCTTCTGGTGTGTCCACTGTCCCTCCCAGTTTTGTGTCACCAGCAAACTTGCTGTGGGTACACTCTATCCCTTCATACAGGTCTTCGATGTATATATCAAACAAGACTGACCCCTGGAGAATACTGCTTGCTAAGGACATCCAGCTAGAGTCTGTGCCACTGACCACAACTCTCTGAGCTCTTACCTTTCTGCTAGTTTCCAGTCCACATCACTATGCATTCATCTAACCCACACTCCTTAAGATTGCCTATAAAGATGCCATGGGAGGCAGTGTTGAAAGCATTGCTGAAATCAGGATAGACAATGTCCACTGCACTCCCCTCATCTAATCATCCAGTGATATCCTCATAGAAGGATATCGGATTAGTCAGCCATGACTTGCCCTTGGCGAATCCATGTTTACTAGTTCTGATAACCTTTTCCTGCACATGCTTCGAGAAGCATGTTCTATCATACCTTTATTTAAAACAAAAGCATCTTTCTAAAAGTAATAAACTGCTACGCTGTCAGAATCAGCAAAGTGAGGAAAATGGCCACCAAGTTTCTCAACACAGTAACTGGCAGGTGCCTGCATTTTTGAAGTTTTTAAGAAATTCACCTGAGACCAAATGTATTTTTAAAACATAAGCAAACTTTTAAGTTTGCTTTTTTGAACCTAGGGCCTCGTTATGATCACACTTAGTAAAATATGAATGCTGTACAGAAGACACAGCAATAAAATGTGGGGTAAACTTGCAGGTGTTTGGGGAGATTCTGCTCCTGTTACCTAGAGAAGGCTAATGGTGTGTTAACTAGAATTTTTAAATAAACAAACCCAAATAAAACTAAACCACAGACAAAAAACAGAACACACAAAAAAAAATAGACGTCAAACAAACAAAAAAATCCACATAGCCAATCAACTGACAAAACCCACAACAATAAAAACCCCAAACAAACAAAACCCCAAAACAACAGCAAACAGAAGAAAAACCCACCCAAACCTGTTACATTTATGGATAAGATACTCTCCTTGGAAGCTTGACTATATCATTTTTTGAAGGTGGATGGTTGCTCTTTGAGAATTAAGATGATCAAGATGCGTTTGTTTTTCTTTTAAAAACAACCCAAGCAACGGGTTCTAGACACTGGTTTGTGTTTCCATTTTTGTCAAAGTCCCTCTGTCATCTTAGTTAAACTATTCATTTTCTGCTTTCCTACACAGGATAATCAAGGGCTAGGGGTAGGGTAGAGGAGGAGCCCTCTGACAGAGGTCCTCTACGGCAGCTAACTTGCTGAGGCAGATGAGGCTGGTTGAGCAGAGGAAGGAGCAGAAAATTACACTGGGAATTTTTTTTTCCCTCTATCATTTTTTGTAATTAAGTTACCAATTTTAAAAACTGGAGTATGTGTATCTGTTCTTACTTAGTTATGGTCACAAAGCCGTGATTTTACTAGCTTAACTTTGAACAATTTTGTGCAATTCAAGCCATTGAACTAAGACTAAATCGAAGCAAAAAGCCCAAATGCCTTGTGGAGAAATCCAACAAAGGAAATACAAGCACACTTCCTGTCTGTTCTTCATTTAGTTCGCAAAAATGCGTTGTTACCTTCTGTGCAGGCTGTGTGGATGCCTGATGAGGGACAGCAAAGGAATTAGTGTGGAGTGTTGCTGCAAGTGTAAATATTGCATAATATCACCTGTGTCCAAGCACTGTTTCCACCTGATTGCCAGAGAAGCTAGAGCAGGCCAAACTAATGAGGGAAATACATTTTATATTTTCCCCTGTCTCTAGGGCTGTGGTGTTCCAGCCCTCACAGTCACTTTTTGTGTGATTACACAACTTAAATGAAACTTTGTTTTTCAGGGAGCAAACAACTGCACTGCCGTCTCCTTGTGCATGGGACTGGGAGCACAGCTGTACATCAAGCCCAAAGCATCTCACAGCCAGTGGGCAGAGACATTCAAAACCCGTTGTTCCTCACAAGGTACTATTCAAGTTGTGGGGATAGAACTGGCCATTAGTTTAAAACAATGTATTCTTGTCAAGTGCTAACTGAAACGTTCATTCTTTTAGCTGTGTTTTTAAAAGGTGTTAAGAAACTGCACTTTATTGTAAATACACTGAAATCAGAAATAGTTCTTTGGGAGTTCTGAATAAACTTGAATGAGTTCACACACATTTGCTGAGCTTTATGACATACAACAGGTCTGCAAAAGAGGAGAGCCATCTGCAATTAACACAGTATTCTTCTAAAGTTGCCTGAAGTGCTAGTTCATCTCTTAGCTAAACATTGGTAAAGTATAGATTTAATCTATGTTGATGTCTTCAGCAAATACAAATATTTAGCATGGATTTGGGGTTAAATAAGTTACTTTAGGCACAGAGGGTAATATTAATGCTTCATGACTCAGTAGAGTCCTGGGAAACAGAATAGCCACACACAGGGAGAGTTGTTTTACTGCATATTTTCTTATAGTACATCATTAAGGTAAATATAATCCTTTTGGCATCTTAACCTTGCTTTTGAAACCTTTTCTTTCTTCCAGAGAGAAGATAAAATGCGTCTTTAGTTTTATGTGTCAGTCAATCATGCTAGGCTTGTTTTTATAATTCATTAACAGATGACAGTTTTAAGAGAGTAAAAGGTCTTTAAGCTCATGTGTCACATAACTGTAATTGGCTTATCTTTCATTCCTGAGAGATGAATAGCTGTTGTTGCTTTTGTAGTCTACATACAGGTTGTTCTGCCTTCCCAGTTTGTGATATGCATAACCAAACCTGCTCATCTGTTAATGTTCTGGAAGTGATGGAAGAGGATGCTAGTTAGTAAGGCTCTAAAAACATGGCAGAGTAGCTGCAAAGGTGACATTATATAAGCTAATGAGCAAGCAGGCCCTGTTCATTTAGAGTGCCCTGTGTGGGGAAAACATGACATATTAGTGAAGCGTAGCTAGGCAGGACTGAGATGTCCAGCAGACTGGCATTTCCTTAAAAAACTTTCAAGGATATTGTATGCAAATCTTACACCAGGGAATGTGGATACTTGCAAACCCAACTGTTAATGAAAGAAACTCCAGAACCACGCGTCCACAGGAAAAAGATGCCTCAGTAGCTACATCCAGTCACTTTGTCTATGGGTTCCCAGGGGCTGTAGAATTGGCAGGTGAATGACTTGGATGGCAGTGTCCATCTGCTTCCTCTCTGATGATTGTTCTTGCTATTCTCCCTTGGATTCTCACCAGCTTGCTTCAGTCCTTAAAAAACAGCGCCCAAAGGTGAGCGTAGTTCCTCAGCTGGAATCTTGCTGTTATGGAGGAGGGCTGTAGAATTGCGTTGTTCCTAATGAGCTCATCAGCAGGAGGTTTGCTCTGAAGGGCTAACTTGGCTGAAGAGCTCCTGTCTAGAGCTTTGTTTTTTAAATTAGCCTCTGTATCAGACAAAAAGTTAACAGAAAGTTTTGTGTATGTTACTTCACTTGCATTCTGCTATTGTTTTGCTTGTTGGGATCTTTGTTTTCTTTATAGTGCTGTTTTAATTCATTTGAGCGGTAACATGGTAAAGTTTTAAATGTTTCATGGCTTGACTTCTAGTAAGGAAAGACAAATAAATTGCTAAAAGCAGACGAGTTTTTCTCACAGCTTTGCAAGAAGCAGACAAAGCACAAAGAGAGGAAGGAAATAATATGTAAGCAAAATGAATATTCAAACAGAATGTGCTCAATATGGTGTCTTCTGTTTAAAATTAATAAAATGGGAATCTGGAAGAGCTTTCCTTTCAAGTGCTGATAGACACTTCTGTCTGGAGTTTGAGGAGAAAGCCAGTACATACTTGATTGGATCTCTTTAAAATACTTTATTATTTCTTTGGAATAACAGTACTAGATTTTACAGCTTTTTAAATTGATAGAGGTCAAAGTGATTGTACCAAAGAAGGTTGCTTCAATTCCATAGAGGAAGTGTGGGCAAGGAGAGCCACTGTTAAATCCCTGTTTCACTCTCTAGCAGTAGGTCACACTATTTCATTTGCTTGCCTTACTTACCAGGGTAATTTTCAAAATGCTGCAGTGCGGTTTAAAATATTGCACTGAGGGAAATGTGTTTAGAATAAATAGAAGTTATTTCTTCATTCTCCCCGCTTTTAATTGGCTATTACCAAATGCCTCTGGATATTCTTATGCTGCTTTTTATCTATTGTGTGAAATATGCAATACATCTATACTTTCTAGTTTACGTAATCTTTACAAAGATGTAGCAGCAGTGAAGCAGTCTTCTGCCTTTTTTATCTGAATAAACATGTTATGTGTAAGAGCTAGCAGAACTGATGACTAATATTTCAAAACTGTTGAGAAAAACATACTATATTACAGTATTTCATGTGGTGCTGTTTCTAGTTGTTCAGTATATAGCAGTGTTTGTCACAGTAATTTCTTACGATTTTTGTGAGCTTGAGTTTGTAATTGGCTTAGAACTTTAATTTGGTTTGTAATTGTTTTCTGCTCTAAATTGTTATCTGCATCTTTTAAATTTTGCTCATTTGAAGCACCTAGGTAAATCTTTAGGTTTGGGTTTTTAATATATGCCTAGGTGAGAATTTTGAACTCTTGATTACCCCAGAAAAAGTACATGTGAAGTACAGAATGCTGTTTATATTTGGTTCTGTTTTTCTACAAGGCACATCTATGTTTTCTAAAATAGCAATCTTAGAATTCCTGCTTTGAAACCTTAAAAAAAAGCACACATAGCTGTGCATCCTTACATTAGACCAGAGATGGCCAACATACTGGAACCTGAACTTTATGCATCTCTTATGCTGCTTAATCAGAAGCTGTTCTTCAGAAGTGGAGGGGCAGAATGATGACTACATGACTCTGCTGTATGCTGGCACTTGAGTCATGTAGTAAGCCAGGAATGATAGTAACTGATAGTGGAAAGGGACCCTGGGAGGTTTGTAGCCCAAACTCTTGCCCAAAACAAGATCAGTTGTGAGATCAGAACAGGTTGCTTGGAGCTTTAACCACTTTGTGTTTGAAAATATCCAAGGGCAGGGATGGTACAACCTCTCTGTTGCCCTTGTTCTGTGGCTTGGCAGCCTTCCAGGGGAAAATTGTTTTCCTCTTGCATCTATCTGAACCTCTTCTGTTTGAACCCGTTGTCTCCTGTCCTCCCACCTCTTCCAATGTGCTGCTGTTAGGTGTCCTGAAGCCATCCTTTCTCCAGGCTGAACAAGCCCAGCTACCACTACAGCTTCCTCTTAAAGGGACCGTGCTTCAGCCCCTGCAGTCTTGGTGGCTCTCCATTGGATCCACTTCTACAAGTGCCGTGATAGTATTCATGCCTTCTCTTCGCCAGTTCCCCAGAAAACAGAGACTAAGATTGCTGTGCCATATGTCTGACTTAACCCCGGTGTAGAGCTGCATGTTTGAACCGTATGTAGCGCCTGAGTAATTTGAGAGTCAAAGGTCAGCTACCTACACATCCTCTAATCCTGAAGGTTGAATCTGTTGGGGCCCAGCTTACTATATAAGGAAGCAGACATAATTGGATTTATGAATCATTTACGTAGGACTGGGCTGACTGATTTGTGTGATTTTGCTGGCTGATGACGAATGGTAGTCTAAAGAGATTGCCTGGAAAGAAAAGGGGAAAGACTGTTTGGCAACATGGTATTTTTAGAAACTTGTACAATGCCTTTCATCGGAGGATCATGAACACTTTCTTAAAACCAAAAGCAAAACCGAAGTCTCTGCTCAGACAGTTTAACAACTGAACTTTCTTGCTGAAATTGGTTCCCCATTCTTCAGGGAAGTTGTCTGTTTGCCATGCAGTCCACCATAAAGGAAAACCTGATTGTCAGAGGTGCCAGTTAAAAGGGTGGTAGGGAGGAAGTGAAGAGAACCAGAATCACAGCATAGCGACCACTCTTGGCTGCTGCAGGCAAGTTGCTGAGTAGGTGTAGTTGGTTGGCAGGAGTAATTGTTTTCATTTGCATCTTGTAGTCTAGCGTTCAATGGGTGTGCCTGCTGCTGATGCTGGAAGCAGCACAACTGCTTCCTTCAGAGCAGCATTAGATAATTTATGTAATAAGTTGTAGGTTTTGTATGACTCAAGCTACAGCAAGTGATTTCTCTAAATTAGTGCTATACAGGCCATGTGATTTAGTTTAATCAAATGGATAAGCTGGAAATATGATAAAATATTAATATGATTTATTACATATCAAGAATTATTTTTCCAAGCCAATTTGATTCAGGTTCATTTCATATAAACAATAGGATGCTAATAAATGGTGGAATAACAGTCTAGAGAAATCAGAACTTGGAATACAGAGGAACAAACTGGAAGTTTCTTACACATGTAAAACAAACAGTAATACTGCCTTGGGTGGCGAGATGGACTACCGCAAGTTCGCAGCAGAGATAACCAACAGGTAAACCTCAGAAATAACCAGGTAAATTAGCGTAAGTTACACACAAACTGCCTAGCTGTTAACTACCAAAACCTTTGCTGAATGAAACAATGCCATGAGTTCGTAGTTTGTAGAAATAATCCAAAGGTAGTATCCAAAATTAGAGGAAGTAAGAGAGAGAGCGAGCACACTGCTGTGGTGGAGACCTGACTCTAACACTATGCTGCTAAGACAAAAGAAGCTAATTGCCCTGAAGACATGAGTAAGTAGGTGCTTGTTGCCGCCTTGAATCCCATTAAAGAACACAGGAGAGGGATGGGAGAGGATAGGGTGGGAGGGGTGGTAGAAGACGAGAGAGACTAGAGCAATGAACATGGACTATTTAAATCTTCCCCTATAAATCCCCTTTTTGAAAACTGGACAGCCCAATGGCACATTAAGTATTAAAATCCTGCCAATCAGTTCAAAATGTTGTGTAGTGGGCAAAACTGCACACGCCTTCTCTCACAGCCTCTGACATCTGCAGTTGCCTCTCTGAAACGTGAGGCTCGGGGTCCAGCTTCCACACCCTCCAGGCAGCCTTAATAGCACCTGCCTATTGGCTCCTCAACCTCAAACCCGGACCCTGCAACGGAGAGGGAGGAGACAGGGCAGTGGCCAAAACAGGTTTAGCTGGCTTGTTAATGCCTCTTCCAGGACACCATGGATTCAGTCTGACTGCAAGTTCACAATATCTGCCTTGATTACTTAAACTGAAAACTACAGTGGGAAGTGCAGTGACTAGAAGGTATTTGTATGCTTGTCAAGAAACTATTACCAATTTGTATTTGGCAGTTATTTTAAAAAACTTTTACACACCTACATAAAACTTCATTAAATCTCCTGCACATGATACTGCTTTGTACAGTTACTGGACATGCAGAATACCTGGTCCTAAACACTGCAGAGGACAGAGCTGCACATTTGTAGCCCAATTACTGTAATTTTGACATGGTGTTTGTACCCACCCATTAGTCTTCATGATGCACTATCCCATCCAGGACTGATTACAACTGTACCTTCAGCTCCCATTTCCAAGGGAGACAAATGAGAAGCACATGCAGCCATACTTCCAAACATTCTGAAGTGTGCAGAGACCTGCATAGACAGAACATAATTTTTGATGACTCTCTTGCCCCTTTTCTGCTTGTGTTGCTGTCCCAGTTCAGTTTTGGCTAGGCTGTATGTGTTCGGTATGCTCGATTGTGATTGACAATGCAGGGTCTTGAGGCATTTAAGAGATGATGAGTAAGGAGTAGAAGTTATATCCAATTACACACTTAATGGTGCACTTTAAGCTGCAGTTTAGGGGTTTGGGGTTATTTTTCTTTGGCTTACAAGGGAAAAGAATAGTAATGACTTCCTCCTGTAGAATAGCCATTATGTGAATTGGGTGCTTTTTTCCCTTTTCCTGCCACAGGGAGCAGGAACCTGTGATGCTGGAGGAGTTCCCACTAGTGTCACTAGTTCCATAACTATCTTCCATTCTTCCATTTTTCTTTTAAATGGCTTCATCCTCCCCTTTAATGCCTACCTGTGTATCTGATGTGGGAGGATAGCTCAGTCGAAGTGCAGAAAGTATCCAGGAAAGCCTGAAAGTCTGTTCTCCATAGTTGAATTGCAGGATGAGTAACTTGCAAATTGTATGTTTATAGGTGCATCAGTCCATGCTGTCACCATGAGTATCTGGGCACTTGGCCAAGCTTTAGCCTGAACATAAGCACTAGGGGTCACTTACTGTTCATATTTGCAGACTGGTGTGGGATGATTCATCAGCCCATCGTGGCACAGTAGAAGTTTGGTAAGGAAAAAAAAATAAAGAAACCAGAAAAAGATCTGTGTCCTCTGTACCCTTACAAGTGAGACATTTTATGGACAAATATGGGAAATAGAATTAATCATATAATCAGGCAGGGTTGGAAGGGACCACAAGGATCATCTAGTTCCAACCAACCTGCCATGGGCAGCAACACCTCACACTAGCTCAGGCTGGCCAGAGCCTCATCCAGCCTGGTCTTAAACACCTCCAGTGATGGGGCCCCAAACACCTCCCTGGACAACCCATTCCAGGGCTTCACCACTCTCATGGTGAAGAACTTCCTCATGTCTGGTCTGAATCTCCCCACCACCAGCTTCATTCCCCCTAGTCCTATCGCTACCTGATATCCTAACCAGGTTGGAGAAGACCTGTGAGATCATCGAGTCCAACCTATCATCCAATTTGAGTGGCTGACCTATCAAAGGCTCCTATTACCAGACTAGCAGCCCCACAATGTGGCCCATGACACTAGACATCTCTCATTTATGCTCTGGTCTGTTTTCCAAACACCTGTCCAAACATTGCATTCGTTTATGTCTCTCCACCACAGGCTGACAGCAGTAAATAGAAGACAAATACAGACTGTATGAACATGACAAATGCTGCTTCTCAGTATTTAGGGCAATCAAAGAAACTGCTCTATGAGTTACATGTGATGCCCCTGTCCCAAGCCACGTGTCCTAGTATTCACTGGGTGGGAAGTGACTGCTGATGTCACAGGTCTCTGTGTTTAGAAAAAAGTACAGACTGCTGTGAAATTAGAAACCATCTTTTTGTGCTCTTCCTCTTGTGCTCACTTACTGTACTCTGTTATGTCTTTCTGTATAAACATTTAAAATCCTAGAATAGAATAGAATAGAATTAACCAGGTTGGAAAAGACCCCCAAGATCATCGAGTCCAACCCATCACCTGACACTAATCAACTAAACCATGGCACCAAGCACCCCATCCAGCCTCTTGCTAAACATCTCCAGTGGTGGTGACTCCACCACCTCCCTGGGCAGCCCATTCCAATGGCAAATCACTCTTTCTATGAAGAACTTCTTCCTAACATCCAGCCTAAACCTCCCCTGGCACAGCTTGAGACTGTATCCTCTTGTTCTGGTGCTGGTTGCCTGGGAGAAGAGATCAAACCCCACCTGTCTACAACCTCCCTTCAGGTAGTTGTAGACAGCAATAAGGTCTCCTCCGAGCCTCCTCATCTCCAGGCTAAGCAACCCCAGCTCCCTCAGCCTCTCCTCACAGGGCTTGTGCTCCAAACCCCTCACCAGCTTTGACACCCTTCTCTGGACTCGTTCCAGCAAGTCAACATCTTTCCTAAACGGGGAGGGCCAGAACTGGACACAGGACTTAAGGTGTGGCCTAACCAGTGCTGAGTACAGGGGCAGAATGGCCTCCTTGCTCCTGCTGGCCACCCTGTTCCTGATACAGGCCAGGATGCCATTGGCCTTCTTGGGCACCTGGGCACAGTGCTGGCTCATATTCAGCCTACTGTCAACCAGCACCCCCAGGTCCCTTTCTGCCTGGCTGCTCTCCAGCCACTCTGACCCCAGCCTGTAGCACTGCATGGGGTTGTTGTGGCCAGTGTGTAAAACCCAGCACTTAGATGTGTTCAATCTCATGCCATTGGACTCTGCCCATCTGTCCAGCCTATCAAGGTCCCTCTGCAGAGCTCTCCTACCCTCTAAGAAAGCTACTCCTGCCCCTGTCATCTGGAAACTTAGTTATGATGGCCTCAATCCCCTCGTCCAGTTCATCGATGAAGATGTTAAAGAGAATGGGGCCCAGCACTGATCCCTGGGGGACACCACTGGTGGCTGGCCGCCAGCTGGATGTGGCACCATTCACCACCACTCTCTGGGCTCGGCCCTCCAGCCACTTCCTAACCCAGCACAGAGTGCTGCTATCCAAGCCATGGGCTGACAGCTTAGCCAGGAGTTCACTATTGGGGGCAGTGTCAAAGGCCTTGCTGAAGTCCAGGTAGACTACATCCACAGCCTGCCCCACATCCACCAGGCGGTCACCTGATCATAGAAGGAGTATGCCATTGTGGTGGTGTGGCAGTTTGGGCTGGGTGCCTCCTGCTGCTGCCACATGGGTTGCACCTCTGGTGCCCTGGGTGTCTAGCCCAGTGGGTGGACACAGGAAATAGTGTATTTCACTCTCGTAATATCTTGCTCTCTATAAATCTATCAGCAAGGTCTAACACTTCCTCCTTCTTCCCTCGCTGCTCCCATAGGAGATGCTCCCTATCTGGTAATGGAAGGGGAGTTCTCTCAAGGCCTCTTAGGCCTGGTTAGGCTTAATGCCATGTGGTAGGTTGAGAGAGGGCCTAGCTCTCCCTCCCCCACAGAGAAAGAAACCACGGCTAAATTCAGTCGGAGAAAGCAGACTATATTTACAAGTATATATAGGAAGCAGATTATATATAACACAATATATACAGGTATTTTACAATATACACAGAAATATACAACAAAAAAACACAATCAGAAACCAGACCCCCAACAGAGGGGGCTTCCCCCTGTGCCCCCTTCACCCACCCACCTCCCTTCTTCCCCAAAGAGGGTTAGAAAAGAGAAAAGAGTAGTTAGCAAGGCAGACAGAGGCCTAGGTACGGCGAGTTAGTATCTTTTATCTGTTGGCCAGAAGCCCAGAAGCAGTACAGCTGAAAAAGAGAGCAAAGGAAAGGAAACTGAACAAAAGTCCCAGCCGCTCTGGGTCTCAAGACCTCACCTCCCCCTTAATCCGCCAATGAAATTCGTTTAGAATACAAAATATTTTATAAACATTTAGCCAGAGTGCCCCTTCCTTAAAGGCACAGCCTCAAACAGTCACATGCCAGGAGGAGAAGGGGGAAAGGCAATCTCTGATCTGGCCAGCTGAGATTAGCCTAACAGTGGAGAGGGGGAAGAGAGAGCCCTAGGGGTTTTGGTACCCTCAGGTAGGGAGAAGGGGAGTACTGGGAGGCTTCTGGGTATGCTGTGGAATCTCCTTTGTCACTGTGCTTGTAGCTCTCTGTAAAACATTTACTCCTTTTCCATTTAGACTTGACATCACTTCTGCAATCCATTGGTCTGAGTCTCATTTTTTTCTGCCCCAGTGGGAGGCAAGGAAGGATCTGCCTTCAACCTGGCACGGGTGGGTTGAAGCTTCCCCCCAGCATTAACTCAGTTAGAAGCAAATGAAGCTGTATTTACAAGCAAAGTCTACACTCTACAATGTAATGCAATTAATATGTGCAAAATATACAGTATTTACAATATTATACAGATGTTTACAATTAGCAACCAACATGAAAATCCCCCGATCATAGACCAGGGCAGCTGTTCCACTGCTTCCCCCCTACCTCCCTGTCCCAAGAGAGACAGGAGCAGAGAGAAGAGCAGTGCATTAGACTTAGCCAAGGCCAGCCAACAAGCCAATTATCGCTCCCGAATGAAACAAAACAGCCAAGATCAGAAGAGAAGAGAGAATTTTTATGATACAGCCCATCTCATTCCAGGTATTTATCCAGTGAATTTGTTTAGAACAATTTTTGTTTTCCTTTTTACACCCAGTAGTGATTTATTTATATTTTCCTACTTTTCTGCTCAAAATCTGTTACTAAATTTTAAAGGCATAGCCTAAAACCACCGCAGCCCAAATGGCTTGTTTTCCGCCTGTTACTGCAGGAAACTGCATGGAGACAAACTGACAGGCCTTTCCCAGGTGATGATTTGTAGTAAGGGACTGAAAAGCAGCCTATTTTGCTTCTTGCTGCCCTATAGCTCAGGGAAGTACAGCCTTATAATTCCACTATTAGTGATATGACTGTGGCTTTGATAAAGGCCAAAAGGAGGCTTTAGGCCAAGCCACAGCTCTTGTCTGGAAGAAGCAGCAATGTTGACTTTAAAACTGATGTGGAAGAGCTTTTAAGTAGTTGGAGGGAAACTTGTCCAAGGCTGCAGACTTGAAGAAGTCATCAGGTATGGGGAGGCTTTCCTCCTGAAAACACACGAGCAGAAACGGTAGAAATGGCCAGTGCATTTCTGTTTGACAGAACAGGGCTGTGGATACCATCTGACAACCTTATGTCAGAAATGCTACCCGGGCTTAAACCACGGAGCTCAGCGCTCCCATTGACCCTGTGACCTGGCATCAGCTACTGGCCTGTGCCAAGGGCAAGAATACAAGTAATATTTTTGTAAACGGAGAAGAACAGTTCTTTTCTTCCCGGGGAGAATGTAAATGTTTCTTTGCCTCCCCGCGGCATTTACGGGCTTGATTGGCTGCTGGCAGAGGGCGGCCAGGCCCCGGCAGTACAAAGTCGCTCTGTGGCGGGTTTCTCAGTGCCGGCTTTGTCCCCGGCGGGCTCCGGCTGCCCCCGTCGCCGTGCCGCTCTCGCCGGCCAGCGGCCTGACCGGTTTCCTCCGTGCTTTCACGGGCAGCGGGGTCGAGGCGGGGGACAAGCGTACCCGAGGGTGGCGGATTTGACCGCTGGCGCCCGGGGCCACGGGTGGCAGCAGCCAGCGGCGCGACGAGGTCGGCGATGTTACTATGGGAGCGACGCAGGCCTCCGCCGGGAGGGAGCCACGGGAGCCCGCGGTGGGGGCGGAGCAGGTCGGTAGCCTCTCCGTCACGTGCCAAACTTGCCCACCGACCCCCCCGTCCCCGGCCGTGCTAGTGGACCCCGGTGCGGCAGGGGGCGGGGGAAGGGGCTCCTCGGTGGGTCCCGCTACGCTGCAGAGTAGGCGGCTTGTGAGGAGTGTGTGCGTGCACCTGACGCTGACCTGCAGGTGCTGCCGTGGGCTTCAAACCCGCCTCATGTGCCTGCGGCCTCGGGGCTAGGCCGGGACCTTTCGCTCTTCAGGCGGAGGAGCTACATCTATCTCGTAGTGGGGGAAAGGAGGACCGTCTTAATGAGTGCTTCGGGTTGGCTTTACAGCGCCCCGGGTTGGCTTTATAGCGCCCCGGGCCGGCCACTGACGCGGCTGGAGCCTAGGAAGGGTGGAAATCCCGTGTGTTTTCCCTTAAATTGGAGCGGGGAGCTTCAGGCTGGCGGGCAGGTGCAACAGGAACTTTCAGTTCTGCAGTGCTGGCTTCTCATCTCTTTATTGCCGGAAGACAAAACGTAGTTTTGTTGTTGAAATGCTGGTTGCTCTGAGAATGGAAGTTAGTGTTGTAAGCAAAAACTATCTCTGTTTCTGTGGAGAAACGAACTCCAAGTTTGAAAAAGAAAATTCTTGCTCTCCCTGGCCCTTGCTGTCTTTGGTTTTGCTTTTGTGTTTCTTTTGTAAAAGAAGCTTCAGCTTTTAAGGGACGTCTTTTTTGCACTTGTTACTGAGCTACAGTAGCCAATATAGCTACGAAGCATCTAGGGATAGCAAGCAGCATCTGTCATGACTGGAGGGGCCGGGTGGTGTGTACCAGCCTTCAGGACACTGAGTTATCTGTAGTCGACTACCCCACCCTGCTAAAATGGATATGTAAGCCATAATTCGAGGTTATATATGCCTCATTGTTTGTTTTGTAGTTTGTAGAATAGTACTGCAAGTAAATTGTCACCATCAGTGACTACCAGTTGATACTTTAGTTGATTATTTCCAGTGTGGTGTTTTGGGTGGTGGGTTGATTGGTTGGTGTGGGGTTTTGTGGTTTGTTTTGGGTTTTGTTTGTGGTTTTGTTTGTTTGTTTTGTTTTATTAATTCTGAAGCAAGAGACCTTGCAGTATGTCCCAGCATATTATATACTGGTACACAGTGCTGTCAATGTTCCTCCACTTGTCTCAAACAGCAACATTTTTTCGGAGCTGCTTTTATCAATATTGGTGGAATCTTTGCCTGTTTGAAGTTAATCACAACAGGTCTGATGGCTTGATAAAAAGTATGGGTTATTACACCGCTAGTGACTGTATGTGGTTTCTTAAAACTGTTTCAGGGTCTGCCTTTCGTGGAGAGAAACAAATTATGTGGATGCAGCTTCTTTTTTTTTCAGAGCTGTATGGAAATTGGCAGCATTTGCTATGAATTCAGTGGCAGCTTTTCTGTCAGAAAAAAGGGAGCTTTGGCTGATGTTTTCAGCTCAAACAATAGGCAGGAGAAAGCCTATCTTGTGTGTATTGAACTTAAACGGGAAAAGTGTCAGTGTGTCTCCTTCTATTACAGTTGATAGTATGGTCACAGGTATTTTCTTTTAGAGAGACAACAGTTTGTTCATAATTTTGTAGGAAAAGAAAAATAATCTGGAGAGCAACTACAGCAACAATTTCTGGTTGGGGTTTTTTTTTTTTGTTTTCCTTAATGAAGCAATGCAAACAGTATAAAATTTTTGACTGTGCTAGGAATCCTGTTTTTTGCAGCTTGTGATGAGGTTTCAACTGACATTCAAAGTGTCTTTTTGAGTCCTTTGAGTGGTCGCAAACCACAGAAAGTGGTAGGTTGCAGTATTTTCTTAGGAAGGTGATGTTATTTATGCTGCAGGAATCTCTTTTATGAAGGACTTGAACTGTATGTGGTTTATGGCCCAAAGAGTATAGCATAATTCACACCTGTGTTAAAACTGGAAATTAATTTAAAATCACTTTGTTGTTTAAAACTGTGTTTGCAATGCCTTTCTTACCATCAAAATTAAGAAATCACCAAGAAATTTCTGTGATCTGTGTCTGATAAGACAAACATGTACTGAAAATATCAGCCTTAAGGTAGAATTTTGTTCCTGAATGCATCTTATCTGTAACATGCGTTGAATATTAATTTATATATGCAATTATTCTTTATGCTATATAAGAATAAAATGCCACCTAACTTAACTAAACAGCAGGAGTACCCTTTAGTCATCTCTCTCCTGTAAATTAAAGATATAATAAAGATGAAGATACTCCTTGAGGGCCTAGTACTGTTCTAGCAGTTAAGTAATCAGACAGATGATACTCAACAGCTTTCTGGGTGTTTGTGCCATGTACTGTGCCCTGTGAAATAATCAAAGAGAAAAATCTTTTTACATATTCTCTTGTTGAAGTCTCTAGATCTCATTAATAATACTGCATTAGTGTTTCACAACTGAATTTTGAGTGAGTGATTCTTGCTAAAAAAACCCATATCTTGTAAAAAAAATCATCTGTGATCTAACAGCTTACTAGTACATCTACAAGAAATGATATGCCTATCCACTATTTATGTATTTATTACTTAATAATCTATGTACTCAGACTGTCATACTTTTTCCTTGCATGTGCATACTTACTCTGTGATGGGAAAGCATTTCAGACACTCAAACCTTACAGCTCTTTCTCAGCATGAGCTTTTTGGTGAGAATGCAAGATGTCCAGCTAGACTTTAATTCTAGGCTCCACAAAGAAAGCTGTGAGACTACTGGCCTTTGACTTAAATGAGCAGCTTGCTGCCAGGGTCAGTGCTTGGCACTGATTGCTCTTCTTTCTGTGTTCCAGCACTGCAAAAATCTGCTGGGTAATGTGGATTTTTTCTAGTGGCCAAGGCTGTAGATTCTTCAGTCAATGTTGCACATGCTTTTTGAAGAGTTGCAGAACAAGATGAAAAACAATTTACATTTTTGATTACTTTGTTTTCCTAGGTATTTTTTATTCCAGAAATAAAAAACAGTCAATAGTTTTGGTTATTCTATTCACAGAGTTAAGTCAATAAAGCAATTGAAGTGATGTAGCATAGCTTATCACTAGCATGTGTGTGCATCTCCTTAGATGTTGACATTAGAACTCCTATGTGGTATTGTACTTGGATCATTTTATCTGGGTACTACATAACAGCTATGGTTTGGCTGTAAATTCTTGTTTTATAAAACTTTTCAGTTTCATGAAAGTCTAGTAGTTCAGTGTCAAAGTAGAGGTGTTCTTGCTCAGCCAGTACTTTGGCAGGAACTCCCTTGACAAATGACAGCTGAGAAATACTTTTGTGTGCATTATGTAGGTCAGGTTGTAAATACCTCTGGCTCAGACTTTCAAAGACGTAGTGTTGATTGCACAGCAATGCCTATTGGCATATCCAATGGCAACTATGCACTCAGTTCTCCTTTGGTAATTATGGTCCCCTATCTGTTTGTGTACAGAGCCCAATGCACCAAAAAGGTGCAAGGATAGGTTAAAATACAGGAAGAGAGTGGGGATATCTTCAGTCATGTGCCTCAGACACAATTGTTAAGCTGTGGTAAAATACAAAAAGCCCTGTACCAGAATACTTGTTGGTACATCAGTCTTTGCTATCTGTTTGCTGTGTATAGAATACTTATGATCCAGTCTGACACATGGGGATGCCCCTCAAGTATGTTTTGTTATTTTCTGTGTGGTTTTTTTGTTTGACAGGTTATGATGGTGACTGCTTAATTTTACTGTGGCTATGATGTTAAACTACATAATTTCATTCATTAAATTTCATCCATTAACTTTTCTATGCTGTAATAATTTGACTTAATTTTCCATCATTTTCCAAGCTTTCTTTTCCTGTTTTTACGTTGTAGAAGCCAGTATGTGTGTTTCTAGTGTCCTCTATAGTAGTAAGGATGGACTAAAAACCTCTTGGATCATGATGATTTGAAAAGGGATTTAATTTTTCTTACCTTTTTGTAAGGTTGGTTGTATATAGGCAAGTACATAACTTCTTTTCCTTTTCAGTGGCGGGAGGTGGGAAGAGAACACTTCTTCATGGTTTGCTTCTGCTTTGTGTGTCAGAAGGTCCTTCAAGAGTATAATGCTCTTTTATGTGGCTCAGACCACAAGAAGAAAACTTTCTGTTCCATGTTGGTTTGAGAATGAACATTCAGTTGCTACCGAAGTGCTACCAGTTCTTTTCAAAGCCTTTTGTGGTTTATGAAAGCAAGTAATAGTCACAAGAGGAGGAGTAAAATTTGTTCTGTCACTTGCTGATCTTGTTCTGTTCATCTTATTCTTTGTGTACTTCAGTTTGCAATTCAGTGGAAATGGCACGATTTCATAGGGATGTGTGACTTTCGTTTCTTTTAATACTTGCAGTGAAGCTTGAAGTTCCTTATGTTGATGTTGCACAGTTGTGAAGTGTTGTCTTGGTTGAAAGATTGCATCAAGGGTTCTAGTTGCAATTTGTTCTGCTGATGTTATTTCAAGTGAAGCAAGAATGGCTGCAAATAAGCTTGGCCTAGTGCTTTGAGAATGAATCAACCATGTGAAAGTCACTATCTTGATAATGAAGAAAAAGAGTATCTGACTTCAGCCCCCTGCCCCTTTTCTTGATTTATTGGTCATCGATTGACTGCTATTATTAACACAATTGGGAGGAACAATTTCTACCTAAGTTATGGGGTGTTTGAAATGTGCTTTACAGCAACATGCTTAGATGTTAGTAAAATCATGCACTTGTACATAACTGCATAGTATACTTCAACTTTGCATCCAACAAAATCCTCCTTGGAAAAGGGCTGAGGAAAAGGAATGGAAAATACTCTAGTTTTACCTCTCTGATCTGCTCTGTTGTTCTCATACCTCAGAAGTGTTTATCAGTGCCATCAGGTGTGTGGAGAATTTCAGTGTAACACAACTTTATATAGAATGATGGGTTACTGGTGCTGCTTTTCAAGAAAAATCCAGAGCTGTGGGAAGTGCACATGCTTAGTTAAGCAATTCTATTCCTTTGGAGGCACTGAGAAGAAAACTTCTCTGTGAGCAAAGGGATTCTAAATCATAGTATTAGTCATAGTTGGAAGGGACCGCAAGGATCATCTAGTTCCAACCCCCCTGCCATGGGCGGGGACACCCCACACTAGATCAGGCTGACCAGAGCCTCATCCAGCCTGGGCTTAAACACCTCCGGGGACGGCGCCCCAACCTCCTCCCTGGACAACCCATTCCAGGGCTTCACCACTCTCATGGGGAAGAACTTCCTCCTCACGTCCAGCCTGAATCTCCCCACCTCCAGCTTCATTCCATTCCCCCTAGTCCTATCACTACCTGAGATCCTGACAAGTCCCTCCCCAGCCTTCTTGTAGGCCCCCTTCAGATACTGGAAGGCCACAATTAGGTCACCTCAGAGCCTTCTCTTCTCCAGACTCAACAGCCCCAACTCCTTCAGTCTGTCCTCATAGGAGAGGTGCTCCAGCCCTCTGATCATTCTCGTGGCCCTTCTCTGGACATGCTCCAGCATGTCCATATCCCTCCTGTGATAGGGGCTCCAGGTACAGCTGGCTTAATTCACTATTGCATGGTAATTGAAGTCTTGGGAGGAGCCCAGTGATTTTTTTTAATTTTTTTTTTTTCCACTCGTTTCCTCTCCTTTCAGATGTGTGTGGGAAGAATATCAGCATAAAAGACTTGCAGACCTAAACCCATCCAATGAAATCCCCAGATTTCATTTACAACTGTGCTTCCCACTACATGGATGACACAAAATGTACCAAGCTCCCTTTTACAACAGCTTTTGCTTTCATTTTGGATACGTACAGTGCTTTCTGGCATGACTGAGTGGGCCTTTGAGGCATCTTGAGAGGGAGAGGTGAGTTGCTTAAGACATTGAAGGCAGGACTATAGTGATAGAAGGAAAGGAATGTGGAGAGGTATGACTAGTGTGACTAGAAAATAAACAGAATGACTTCCAGTGCAAAACAACTTAATGTTACAGAGATTTGATGTATTTTTAATTTTACACTTAGCTTTTTTTTTTTTTTACCAGACACTGCTGTTCTGGATGCTTAAATGCATTTGAAACTTTATCTACCTTGTGTATCGGCGATCTGCTTGATGTTTGTTTTGTGAAGTTTGTGGTATGTCATTGATAGTTGTGTGGTGTGTGTCACAATGTGTTACATGTGAATTTTATAGAGTTTCAGTCTTAGATGTGGTCAGAGGTACTATTAAAATTTGTGTACAGATTGTACAGAACCATATTCAGGTTTGTTCCCAGCAGCCAAGAAAGAAAGCTTATGTGAAAATATGTAATCTTACTGCTACAGGAATGCTTGGACAAAAGCAAAAGGCTTCCAAGTATACGGCCTATTCTATTAATAGAGTTAGAACAAAGCATACTAGAAACCTTAACAGGGAAAGAAAAGCTGGTTTGGGACTAAGCTCAGAAACGAACAATTGTACCATTGTTTGAATGGTCTTGCATTGTGACTGGATGATTAAATATAAATTCTGACTTGATTGGATTGTATCCCAGCAATTAGTTGGCGTTTTAGAAACTAGTTACAGGAAGCAGGAGACAGGTATCCAGCTTGTTTTTCTCAGCCTCGGGAACTATAGTTGTTGGATATCAAAGTTTATGAAATTGGGGAGTCTGTAAGGATCATGGAATAGCAGAAATGCAGTTTCTCACCAGTAATCCCATGATGCTAGAGTTTGTCACTTCTGCTTAGTTTGCTGTTTGAATATGAGTGCAGTAAGTTGAAGCATTCGAAAACAGAAGCAGTAGAAGATTTATCACTGAAGTACAGTAAAATTGTAATCCGTGCTTTTGACCATGTAATATGCATATCATGCTTTGGGCTTTTATTCTTTCAACTTTCTATTTTAAGATGCCACAAGAGCAAAACCTATGCTTTGGCTGCATAGGATAACTTGATTCTGCAAAAAAAAAAAAAAATGGTGGCTGCACTTCAATTTTTCCAGTTAATTTTCTTTTTAAAATTAGTTTTCCCAGCATGATTAAATTTATTATGCACAACTAGTGACTTTAATTTACCTTCTCATCAAATCCTGATACTGCACGTACATTAGAACAGACCTTTGGGGTTTATGGTGGTTTTTATCCCTTGGTTCATTGGGGTTTTGGTTTGGGATTTTTGTGGGGTTTGGTGTTGGTTGTTGTTTGTGTGTCTGTGTTTGTTTTTATGATGCCAACCCCCCCAAAAAAAAAGTTCCTTTTGAACCTGGCTTACGCACAAACTGCTTGAGCGCTTTGATTCTCAGGCTTCATTTACAGAGACATCTTACAGGGCAGAAGGTACAGAAACAGTATGGCTGGAAAGAAGTGCGTCAGGTTTTACAGTTAAAGTGAATGGGGTGGTTAAATCAGAAATAGCCTTTAAAGCCTGTGTGGGTAAAATATTTTGGTATTCTAAACGAATTTCATTGGTAGAATTGTGGGAGGTGAGATTGTTAGACCCAGCGTGGCTGGAACTTTCTCTCAGTCTTCCTTCCTTCGCTGTCCCTTTCGGCTGGATCTGCTTCTGGGCTTCTTGCCAAAAGATAAGAACTAACTCCCTGTGCAGAGGCCTCCGTCTGCTGTACTAACTCCCCTTTCTTCTCGTCTTCTACCTCTTTGGGGGAGAAGGGAGGTAGAGGGGGTGAAGGGGGGCACAGGGGGAAGCCCCTCTGTGGGGGGTCTGGTTTCTGGTTGAGTTCATTTGCTTTATATTCCTGTATACATTGTAAAATACCTGTATTTGTTGTGTTACATATAATCTGTTTCCTTGTAAAATATAATCTCATTTCTCCAACTGGGTTTAGCCGTGGTCTGTTTCTCAGTGGGGGAGGGAAAGCAGAGCCTTTCCTTTCAAACCACCACAGCCTGTATTGATTAGGGGAACTGAAAATTTAATGTCCCGTCCGTAGCATTACCCTGTTGTAGTGCATGCAAAAAAACTTGCTAGCGCCTTAGACTTTGTGACAAAGTGAAGGTCTAGAAAAACTGTCAGAAAATAAACCAGCAAATACTTTCTCTTAATTTTCCGGTGTGTATGTACGTATGCTACATCACAAGTATGATGTCAGCCTTTTACCTGAATTAATCTCAATCTTCAACTGAAATTGTTTCACCTTCCAGGTGTTTCTCTCCTGAAGCCTTGCTGTGTTTTTGAAAAAGGAGTGGTGGAAAAATCCACTTTATTGTGGGACTGGACACATGCCATGCCCCAAGAGGTGCGGTCTGTTCTTTAGAACCCCTTCAACGCCTATGGGAGAGTAAATTGGTGTTTATAAGTCTCCTCTGTTAGACTGACTCTGCACATCTCAACACTTGGGAAAAATATCTTCTGACTTTCCTCTGTGAAGCAACATGTAAAAAAGGAAAAAGGCTTTTATGAAAAAAGTTAGTTCTCAGAATGTTATTTCTCAAGGGAAATAAATTGTTAAAGAGAAAAAAATATTTAAAAATACTTTTTCTCTTTAAAAATTATTACTATTTTTCATTTGTTTTGGAAATGGGATCTGTTTTCATCTCCAAAATGGGAATTTTGTATTTCAGTCGTAGCTGTTCCCTCACCAATTGTGAACAATTGGTTGCTTCCCGTTGGGGGAAGCACTGGAACAATTGCAGCATAATTTCACTAGCATAATGACAGAACTGTTGTTGGGCAAAAAATAGTGGAAGGAACTTGCTCATGAAATATATCTAAGCTATATTTTAATAAGTTTTAGGTTTTCAGTAGGTAAGACCTGTGTATCTTGCATCTGTGCTTTGGGTTTGGGTACAATTGGTTTCTTTTTTTTTTTTCTTCCTTCCCTCCCCACCCCTCCCATCTTGAATAGGCTTTTGTTTAGTTTGCAATGAGATGTTGTACTTGTTTTTAATGAGGTTTTAATGAGGCCTATGTATGCAACTAAGCTCAATACTGTTCAGCTGCAAAAAGTGTAAATTACTCCACTCATGTCTTACATTTTATCCCAGAAGTTTAGAAGTTTTGCGTGCATAATTTTAATTTGTATAGCCTGCAAAGCTGATGAATCAGTGCTGAGTTTCAAGCTCTGAATTGGTTATAGTCTGCTGGATAATTACTGCCTTTTACTCTTCTTGCCATTCTTCCCTTCCACCGTTGACCTGCTCTTGGTAGCATGTTGTCAAAGCAGCTTTTGTATTTACTCCCTTCTAATAGTTAGAGATGGAACAGGCAGTTGTTAAAAAAGATAACTAAGTGTCATAGTTCTTAAAAGGCACCATGCAGCCCTAAATAATTTCTGGGTGCTGAATGGATATGGTTAGCTGTTGCTCTTACTGGCAGAGATCACAAGTAATGTGAAATGCAAGTGAATTAATTTTGGAAGACTCCAGACTGTGTGTGTGTGTGTTGCTTGACTTTTTTGATATAATGAGAAATTATGCCTTTATGTCAGCAAAATCGGCATATTAAAAGACTTATTGTAAGTACAAGCTTCTTGTGTTTAGGTTAAAAGTAGCCTGGAAGAAAAAAGCTTCACTCCAGAAAGTGTAGCTATAATTCTCCTTTTTATTGTTAGTGTTAAAATGTTAACATTTCTAACTTCAGGTCCAACTGTATTGATGATAGCGGTTCAAAATCTTGTCTAGAAGTTTTCAGATTCCCATTTCCATGGTGTCTTGGTGTTGCTGATATACATAGTTTATCTTTGGAGTACCAGATGTTTCTTTTCTTAGAACATAAAACTGCTTGGGAAATATGGTTATTTCATTTGTATAAACAGTGCAATTAATTCTTTAAATAATTGTGGTGGAAAGGCACTTAATAAAGCTGGAATTTAAACCAAACAGAGAATTCTGTTTGGTGGTAGAATATGTGCTTGAGATTAAAGAAACAAAACAAAAACCACCTACTACCTTGTTGTACTGTCACACTTCCTGTCATTTTTAGTTTGAAAAGAAAGATTTAAAATAGAATTTTGACCTAACAAGCTGTCAGAATTTTTTAATTTAAATAAATTCTAGTTACAAAATGCCAACTCCAATGCCATCCCGTTTGACACTTAAATAAATTGAAATGTGGTGTAATGCTGAGTGTAGTTTCTCAGAGCAATTACACCATGCTGTGTGACAAAGCAACAGCCTGAATTTGTATTATCTAAAACTCAAAATAAACAGCTTTTATGGGGCAAAGAAGCAGTGTGTGCCGCAGCTGCAGCATCACTGCACCATCTAGTGTCTCAGTGGGTGCGCTGTGAGTTGTAGACACTGCATCTTTTCTAAGACTATAACGCCTCTCATGAATTGCCTGCCTTGTGCAAAAATAATTTGGCAAAAACTTTGTAGTGTTTTTGGAATATAAGGTTTTCTGCTAGTTTTGCTGGGCTTGTCTTCAATGTGTCCTGCAAATTCAGTAGGAGATGGAAATGCAGCTCCTGGAGAGGGAAGGGAAAAAAGCAGGGTGTTTTTATATGTATATTAAACCATCTTTTTATTAATATATTTATATATCAAATTATATCCATATATTACATTACATTTGCCAAATCTTCCTAAATGTTTTTTTTCTAGAATATGGGCCAACAGACAAGATACACAACCTGCTTATGACTATCAGGATAAAGTATACATATGAGGGTAGTAATCTCTTCTTCTATGAAAGATTAAAAAGAGAAGACGTTACGTTTTCTTACGGTTTTCTTAAAGCTACTCAGAAAATTTAATTTTCAGGTATTTTCCATTGAACACTTGTGTGTGTGAGAGAGAGAGTTGTGGTGAATGGAGTTAAATCCAGTTGGCAACCAGTCACAAGTGGTAGTCCCCCAAGCTCAGCACTGGGGCAAGTTCTCTTTGATATTTTTATCAATGATCTAGATGAGGGAATTAAGCACATTTTCCATAATTTTGTAGGTGATACCAAACTGGGAGGGAGTGTTGAGCTTCTTGAGGATAGGGAAGCTCTACAGAGGGGGGACCTGAACAGATTGGATCAATGGGCCAAGGCCAATTGTATGATGTTCAACAAGGCCAAATCCCATGTCCTGCACCTGGGTCAGAAGAACACCATGCAATGCTGCAGGCTTGGGGCAGTGTCTGGAAAGCTCCTGGTATAAAAGACCCTGGGCATGTTGATTGACAGCCATTGGAACATGAGCCAGAAGTGTGCCCAGCTGGCCAAGAAGGCCAATAGCATCCTGGCTTGTATAAGAAACAGTGTCACCAGCAGCATTAGAAGGGCATTAGAGAAGGGCGAGGAGGCTGGTAAGAAGTCTCGAGCACAAGCCCTATGAGAAGAGGCTGGGAGAGGTGGGGTTGTTTAGCCTGGAGAAGACGAGGCTTAGGGGAGGCCTTATTGCTGTCTACCAACTACTTGAAAGGAGGTTGTAGACAGGAAGGGATTGGTCTCTTCTCCCAGGCAACCAGCACCAGAACAATAGGACACAGTCTCAGCTGCACCAAGGGAAGTTTAGGTTCGAGGTGAGGTGAGTTCTTCACAGAAAGAGTAATTTGCCATTGGAATGGGCTGCCCAAGGAGGTGGTGGAGTCACCATCCCTGGAGGTGTTCAAAAAAAGATTGGATGTGGCACTTGAAACCATGGTTTAGTTAGTCATGAAGTGTTAGGTAATAGGTTGGACTTGATGATCTCTGAGGTCTTTTCCAACCTGGTTGATTGTGTGATGATGGAAGTGATTGTGTCTCTGTACTCCAGTGCACTGGTGAGACCACATCTTGAATAGTGTGTTCAGTTTTGGGCCCTTTACTGCAAGAAAGCCACAAGAGGAGCAGCAAAGCTGGTGCAAGTCCTGTGAAGTGCAGCTGAGAGAAGATGTGATTGTTTAGAGACCTTACTGTTCTCTACAGCTATCTGAAAGGAGGTTGCAATGAAGTGTCTTCTCCCAAGTAGCAAGGGATAGGAGAAAACAGACTCAATTTGTGCCAGAGGTGGTTTAGAAAACGTTCTTCACTGAAATGGTTGTCAATCACTGGAATAGGTTGCCCAGGGAAGTGGTGGTGTCACAATCCCTGGAGGTATTTAGGACATAGAATCATAGGATAGTAGGGGTTGGAAGTGACCTCTGAAGATCAAGTGCAACCGCCCAGGATCACCTAGGGCAGGTCATGAAAGAGCACATCCAGATGGGTCTTTAAAGTTCCTAGGGAAGGAGACTCCACAACCTCTCTAGGCAGGCTGTTCCAGTGCTCTGTTTCACTCATGTTGAGGTGCAATTTCCTGTAGTCTAGTTTATATCCTTTGCCCCTTGTCCTATTACACCAAAAAACCCATACAAAACCAACCGCTTGGATTTTTATTTGCCATTCATACGGTCATCTGTGACTAGAACTCAAAATATTTTAAGAAGGTCCTGATTCTCCATTTTTTCCTTTGAAAGTGCTTGTCCTGATTTCTGAAACTCTTCAATATAATTGGTAAATGTTTGCCTTTAAATATAAAGAAAACACACTTTCCCTGGGAAGTATCTTACTGTCATGAACAGATAAGAATTTCCATGAAAAAATAACTGTGATGTTTTCTTTTTCTGCCATAGGACAGTAGTGCATGCATTACTTAGATATTTATATACACAGCCTCCTCTTTTTTTTTTTTTTTTTTTTTTTTAGGTGTTTCTTTAGTACAATTGAAATACATAAAGCTATTCAGATATTATTTGGTTTACTTGGTAATCCAACACAAGGATGCCTAATGCTGCATTATTTACTGGCTTCTTTTCAGTTACCAGGCTACTTGTTATTCCCTTTTAGAAAAAAATGTTAGGGTAGGGAGTGCTGTTATGGGCAGATTGCATGATATTCTTTGTTACCTTTAAGCATTGCTTGCCCTTGATGTGCTGTGAGCTGGATTAAGTGGTGTATTTTGAATTAAAGAGCACACAGCTTGTCAGAGCTCAGATCACCTGAGATCTGTGTGTATACAACTTTTTTCCCATCTCCTTTACCTGATTTTTTTAAACAACCTTTGTGTACTAGAAGATGCAAGGCATTATGCTGTGTGTGGTGGCTTGAGATTTGCCCCCCCCCAATATTAACTTTGCCAGACCAGCTCAGTTGGAAGCAAATGGAAGCTGTATTTACAGGCAAAAGTACAATCTACAATGGAATGCAATGAATAGGTACAAAATATGCAGTATTTACAGATATTTACAGTTAATGAACAACACGAAAATCCCCCTGGTCTAAGACCAGGAGACCTGTCCCTCTGCTCCCTGCCCTGCCCTTGTCAAAAAGGGAGAAAGGAACAGAAAAAAAGTAGCAGTTAGATTTATCCCAAAACAATGCAGCCAGGGTCAAGCGGAAGCAGGGTTAGTCCCCTTTCAGAGTATGAAGTGAGCCGAGAAGAGATCAGAAGAAAGATTGTTTCGGTACAGGCAGTCTTACAGCAGATATTTCTCCAATGAAATTGTTTAGATTTATCTTTGATTTTACTTTTTACACCCAGTAGTGATTTATCTTTTTCTACTTTTCTGCTTGAAATCTGTAAAAAAACCCTTAAAGGCATAGCCTTAAACTGCCACACTATGAATGTTAGTGATACGGCTGCAATGCAAATGAGACCTAGATGTGTTTGTTCATTAATATCCTCAGTAGTATGCTGAATAGCACTGTTGCCCTTCATCTTCTCAGTTCTGTGTAAGACTGACTTCTAGTTCAATTTGCAGTCTGAAAGGCATTTGGAGTGTCACAGTGCAACAAGAGGCACAGAAATTATGTCAGTTCTGCCACCCTGGAAATTTTCCCCATCTGTTAGCTGGCTAAAACTCCCACAATGCTCCCACAATGGCAGAAGGTTGACCTCTATTTTCCTATTACAGGGGCTTTTGTGGTGAGAGAAATGGAGGCAATCTCTGTTTGCTTCCTTGCACACTTTTTAGTGGGTAGGTTACTTAACTTGAAGTCAGGAAGCCTGAATTATGCTCTCAGTGCTACAGGTGACAGCTTTGGTACTAGGTATTTTTGAAAAAGGCTTAGTTTTGCCACCAGAAGCAAAATTCATAGTGAAATAGTACTGAGCACAGTGTCACATAATGACTATGGGTATTGTCATCATGCTGGATTCTAGCTGTTCCCGATAGAAGTAAAACAAACAAAAAAAACCTTGGTTCTTGTTTGATGATTTTGTAAGTTTTCATGTAACTTAGGAAGTAAAGTTTTATATTTTAATATTTGGAATAGATATGTGCTGTTGTAGATCAAATTCACAAATTATAGTATATGAGCAGTGTATTTTAAGTGAAATAGGGTTAAGAAAAGTTTTTGACATTGTCAATTCTTTGCATCAAAACCAGTTCTATTTATGTTTCTGAAGAATGAATGATTGAAAACATGCTCAGTTTATAAATTACTTAAATAGGCTTTTTTAGACAACCCTTATTTTGAGATTACTATTTCTAAATCTATTCTGGTAAAAGTTGTTCCTCACACAAAAGTCCAATAGTAAAATACATGTTACAGGCAAAATATTTTCTGTTAGGTTCTTTGTTCTTCTCAAGGAATTTGAGAGAAAGCGAAGGCTATATCTAACTAATAATTGCCCGCCGGAGGAAAAGGATTGTCTGAATAGCTCATTTAAAAGTGAAATTTTTTTCATCGTCAAAAGATTTTGTTTCAGTGCAGAAATATATTTACTTGTACAGTACATGGCTCTTTTTAACTTGCTGCCACCATTTTGATTTTACTCAAAACCAAAAGTGGAGCTGATGGTCTTTTAACATGGAGTTGACCTTTATGTGTATTTCTCCTTCATGGAGGGAAAAAAAACCCAGAGGAATTCCTGCCTTGTTGAAGAACAATTGTTACTGCTAGTGGATATCTTCTGCAAACCGCATTTTTTCACTTCTCTTCCTTTAATTTGAGATATTCATCATTCTGTGAACTTACTGCCCTTCTAGGGATTGCAGGAACCTACACAAAAGGTAGGGAATGCTTTTGTGGTAGAAAATTAGGTATCCCTCTTTTTTTTTTTTTTTTGTGAGATACCACATGTATTGTATCTAGGGTTAATAGATTTTTCTCATCTTCTAGATCTTAAAATCAAATATCTGCTGTACCATATGCAGATACTTCATGAAACTGCTTCAGTTAAGAGTCTTCTGCTTCAGAGTGGCTTGAGTGACCTTTCTTACTGCAGTGGAAAGGCCTAGTAAAGGCCCTGTTCATTTTCAGTCATTTTTATCTATGTTGGTTAAGAATACTTGGGAGGTTCGGGATGTGCAGCTTGTCGTGCATGATTGTCTTTTCATAGTCATCTGTAATAGCCTAGTAGGCTGCAGCCACAGCTGAAAAAGAACAGGTGTGGACCTTCATGCCACACACTAATGTTAGAGGGATTGCTTCTCCTTTTACTCAGCTTCCACTGTCTGTTTAGGGGATCCACAGAACATCCACCAGGAGTTGAAGTGGATCAGCATATTTAATGCCTTTAAGTCTAGAACCATCCAATTTTGTCTGTCATAATTTCCTTTGTGCAGGTAGGTGCCATAGGAGGGCAGTTCCTGAATCCTCTGATAACATATCTGGTCTTTGAGACCAAGTATGCTCCAGGTATCTTGATGCTGCTCTTGGTTGCTCCTATCTGTGGCTAGAAGAGTAACAATGAAACTTGAAGTTCTTGATAATCTTCAGTGTAGAAGGTTATCTTTAGGGAAAACCTGGACTCAGCTTTCAAAATTTTTATGCCTTCATGCATGTAACAGATGAAGAAGGTGAGGAGGAAGGGGATGAAGAGCCTTTTTTTCCCCTGTCACTTCAGTTAACAGTGCCAGGAAGACCATTTCAGGTTTCCTTTCTGTTTACTTACACGGCCTTGTCTAGATACGTGAGGACACACCCTTTTTCTTCACTGGCAAGAGAGGAAGAGATCAGAACAGTGATAAATACAACACTTATAGTTAGCTTTCCTGCTGGGGAGAACATGGTGAGGTAAGGAAGCACTTTCTTCACCTGAGCAGAGAGATACAGGCTGTGAAGACATTAGTAAGTTGCTTTGAGTTTTCTGGGAGCTCCGCTTTTCTTTTTACCCTCCCAATTTACAGAATAAGGCATGCTTAGCTTTCAGTTATTTTCCCTCACATGATTCTACAAATATTTTAGTGTCTGGGTAGACTTCCACAGCAGACTAAGGTGTGTGTGTCTCATTGGAGTTGAGCTTGCTTTCAGAAAGTTTCATTTTAAATGTCTGTGGATAATAGAAGTGAAACAGGTGTGAAATGCAAAAAGCTTGTAATTGCATCTGTAATACTGTGCTGGGGTGAAGCTGGGCTTTCGTTTCCTTTATCCTTTGTAAAGGAAACCGAAGGCAGTGTCTGGGAAAGTGGGTGGTTGTTAGTTTAAAAAAATTACTCTTTGCATCTAACTTTAAAAATTGAATGGAGGAATTCCTATCCTGGAGAAAATGTTTTCCTTCAAAATAAAATACCCAAACTCAAAAGCCTTCCTCATCAGTCTTTTCAAAGCTCCTGTTACGACTATGCAAGAAATGTTGCAGTAACATTCTGGGACTTCCCGATTTTTTGTTTGTTTTGTGTGGGGGTGTTTTTTTTGTTGTTGTTTTTGGTGTTTGGTTTTTTTTTCTCCCCAGGTCGATTTTACATTTTGGTGGTGTTAATCCCTCTGTTTTTCTGATTTTCTTTTAGAGAAAAGATATGTGTGGATAGAACCACTCCAGCACATGGGCAACGTTTTGCCATTTTTTTTCTCCATGTCACCACAGGCGTTTTGATGATATATCTCTATTTGTAGCATTGTTGAAGGCAAAGAGGAAAAGAATAGGAGAGCTAAGACAGTACTAGAGAGGCCTCACATAGATCCTTACATTTGTTTCTTCTTCCTGTTGATTTTGTAAACATAAATAATTTTAATATTTGGACTTAGAAGTTGTGAATATAAGCCTGTTCAGACGAAGGAGTATTTTGTTTAGAAATGTTGATGGAGATTGTAAACTTTTTGGACAAAACTCTAATCTTCACTAACTACAGTCTAAACTACTTAGATCCACAAATGTGATCTGGAAGTGGGAAGCCCCAGCCTATGCAGTTTTGCAGGGTCCCCTTGGTGCAGGCTGAATGGTGTTCACCTTAGGCAGCTCAGCCCTGAAGGTGCAATGCTGGTTAGTGCAGAGATGATGTCACAGTTAAAACACAGGCCATTGCTTTCAGTCATGAGCTTAAAAGGAAAAAAAAAATAAATAAACCCACCCACCTCCACATTTTTTACTGCAGTTTGAATTCTTGCTCTTCAGCAGTTATAATTGTGCCATTAGCAGGAAATGCAGTCTATGGATAGAGGTTTTGGTTAGCATTGTGTACTGAACTTGGCATGTGTTCCTATCTGTCCCCTGCCTGTGAAACTTATTTACATAAAGTCTAGGGGAAGAGTTCGCTTAAGGCTTAAATTTCACAGCATTCATGCAGCATAGATGGAACTGATAGCTTGACCTATTTTCCAATAAAATCATGTGTTTGTCTGTATGATTAGCTTATAATTCATACAAATACCTTACGAAATTTTTGAGGGCAGAGGGAGGGCCTGTTAGTTGCAGCTATTAGAATTTTGGTTTTGTTTCCCTTTTTCCTTGCTGAAGTCAAATCCACAGTTCTGCAAGTGTTTATATGTATTTTCACATGTGCAGTTGAAGAGATTACATGCAAGTATACAGTTGTTTCTGCATAAGGACTTCCTGAATTTAGCAGTTGAATTGTTAAGACTTGATAGAGGCTGCTAAAGCAGTTACTCAAGATATTGGAGTAAAGTGGTAATTTTTACTATAAAATACTACAGTCAGAGTATTAATTTTCTGTGCAGAAGTAATCTACACTGTGCTTCCTAAGACATTTTTCTTTTAACTAGGTTCCTGGTGGGGTGAACCCATATGTGCTTGGAAAAAGAATAACTTGCTACCTATTGATTCATGCTATTAAAAACAAAAAAGGCTGGATTACAATACTACTTTTTCCTGGGCCTTCCTAAAGTGAAAGTTAGTTAAACTCCTGGTGTATTTCCCTGCTGTGGTTTTGATGTGCTTCTGTGTGAAACTGATGGCAGGATTTGTTTGAGTATGTAGGCCACTATTGTATTAGAATTACATAACTTTGTTGAGTGGTGGAAACGGATGAAAAGACGGGGATGTACGGCATCCCCGCACAGATTATATCCTGCAACAATGAAGACAGCTCAAGCTCTGCAGAGAATGTGGTCTCATGCAGTCAAAAAGTTGGGGATTTTGAAAGGGCACGTGAGTTGTTTTTTTGTTGCACCTTGCTTCAAGTCTTTTCTTTCCCTCTCCCCACCCCCACCCTCTACCCCCACCCTTCCATACATCCCTCCCCTTTCCAACTCATTTTTATAGACAGATAACTGTTGTGCCAGGTTTTCTGGTTTTGATCTTCTTTCAGCGTGAATGAAATCTTCGGTGATCTCTCAGTAGCAAGTGATTGCATAAATCTCTGATGATTGTCAGTGAGAGTTGGAGCAGCTGCCTGTTTGTAGCTCACAGATGATTTTAGGACTTTAACTAGGTTTCTGACAAAGATTCTGTTAAGCAGTCTATTTTGGGTATATAAAAAGCACCTGTCATATATGAGCATTAGGCAAATTTAAGCAAATCCTGACTACAGTGTTCTAATTAGAAATGGACTGACTTTAGTCACTAATGAATTTAGACTAGCTAATTACATTAATTTGCATTTACTGCAGGTAGCATTCTGTGTGTGTGAAACCTGGGTAGACTTGCAAAACAGTTACTGAAAGTGGGGTTCTTAACTATTTCACCTGCCTTTCTCTCTCCAGTGTTTTGGTGTGCAGTCTTGCAGTGAAATTGTGATCCTGTAAGGGATGCACAGGCTGCTCAGAATCCCTCTATGTTTCCTTACAGATGAAGTATGAAGAAATTGACAAGGTGTTGGACGCTTTTTGTAAGCCATCGCCTGATGCATTCAGAGGAGAGTCATGTTATTAGACATGGAATACAGGAATTTTGTGACTGTGTTGGAGTCTTCCATCTGATGATTTATAACATTTGTAGTTTCTCCCTCCCTCTCCACCTTCTCCATTAATCTGTGGGTGTGGGTTAGCATTGTGGCAATGACAAACAGCAGTATGCTTTATAGTGTTAAAGAGGTTATTGCTTAGATATTTGAGGGAATACAGATGTCTTTTTTGCCTTATAGGCTTCCTAGGTGACCATTCAGTTCTCTGAACTGTGTTACAGAGCCTGCATAGTTTTATCAATATGGCAGAACTAGTCCTGTTGTCTTGGTAACTATGTTGCACAAAATCAGCTTTTGCAAATGCATAGCATACCTCACTTGGTAATACAGCATACAGCAAATGGGAAACAGGTTCCTAAGGAGAAGTTTCTAAAAAATGTGTTACTTTAACAAATACTTAATTCTGTGATACTTAATTTTTTGTGACCATATACTACAAAACTTATTTGTCAGAGCAAAATAAACCTAACCTGTTAGTTTACAATACTTTATTACACAGAGGCCTTGTTTTCTGTAAGGAAATTTTTCAGCTTACCTGTTTCATACCCAGAAATCCATCCCCAGTGTCTTTACAGTGCTTTCCTCAGTCCTTTTTCTGTGATGTTGTGCTGAATAAGCAGTCATTTCCCAGGCCTTTCTTTAGTATGAAGTGTATTGAAAGTCCTAGTATTAGTTTCTGAAAGAGTAAGGCGTGTACTGTGTCCCCATGGCTAGTGAGCTCTCATCGATGCCCCCCTGCCTGCCTTACTCTTCTGCCTGCACAGCGCTGGACTCTATTCTAGGCTGGGAGGCAGTGTTGCTAAGAACTGTGTACAGCGCAAACCTCATTTGAGTGACGTTCTTGTTACACATGTAGCAAGAATTGTTGAGGCTTTCATAAGGTGAGAAGGATGGAAAATATTTTCCCCCTCTCTTGCTTCTACAAAATTTGCACCCGTGTGCTTGACCTTCAAATTTTACCCAGCGTTTCATTGTCTCATTTCTAAAACTGTCTTCAGTGAAATCAACTGGAATTTAAATGGCACTTCTTCAGTACTGATTTTCTGCAGAGCTTAAAAAGATCATAGAAAAGGAGGACAGTGATGGTGCAGCCAGGGGTCAGTAGTAGTTAAATTATTTACACATTTTCATACATACCAGACAAGCAAGCCTAGTCACTTTGGGTACCACAGCACCACAACAGCTCTGAAAAAGTACCTAGTTAAGGAGAAATTATTTACTTACACAAGGGTCTCTGTGTAGGGGACTATATGTAGTGAGACAATTCAGTGTCAGCTAGTTGAAGGGTTAGGCATGTCATTTGATTAAATGGGAATATCAGATAAAATAATTTCACCAGGGGCTTCAGCAGAGTAATTTGCTGACTCAGGACATGTATTTTAATGCTAACAGTTACAAATGCCACTCTTTCTTGTCTGATCTAGACAAGTAGAAGTTTAGAAATAGTGACTTGTGTTATTTTTAATATTAGACGTCCTTTCTTTCAGCTATTATAATTGAAATTGGATTCAAAAGGTTCTCAAACTGGAGAGTGTTGTTCATTTTGTGGGAGAACAGTGGAAATTTAACACTGTTCAGTGTTATAAAATTCCTGGTAAGAATGATGAATAACTGCGTGCTTCCTACTGAGGAACTCTGAGCAGGACTTCATGTCTTAAGTTTGCTTTTCATTACAGTGAAAGTGCAGTGGAAAATACAAGCCTAGTTTCTCTTTGAGACACTCAGAATTCACTGGAAGAATACATCTCAGGGTTCTTTGCATTTGGGATACATCATCCATAGTTTGCCAAACAGTTGCATACTATCAGAAGACTTTTACTCTGGAAATACGATGAATGCACTTCTCTGACTATTGCTTTGGAGTTTAAGTTGTCAGTAATCTCTTCAGTGCCTTTATAAAGACTGTTAATTCAAAACTGAGCTTCTGCCTGAACTTCAGTTTTCTGAGCAAACTCTTAGCTTCCCAAAAGGGACCACTTTTTAGAAGTAAAACAAACAAACTGACTGCTGGAGTACATGCATACTTAAGGATTTTATGTCTGCAATAGATGCTTTGCATTTTGAAATGTTTGCAGTGTGTCAAATATTGTGACTCATTTTTCTCCTAATTTTACAGGACAGGCTCTGAAGGGGCTGTCTGTGTTACTATATGTTGCATCACAGCTGGATGATTATTCTGAATTACATTTTAAGCTGTGATGTTGGAAAGATTTCAGGTTATATCATGTAAGATAAACTGATCAGTTCAGTATAAGTTTTAACTGGAAAGGGGGGGAAAGTGTTTGTAAGAAGTCTCACAGAAATGTATGCACCAGTGTTATATGATGATACACTGTGTTTTCCTGTAAATTTTCATTTCTTAAGGGAAACTTAAATACTCAGATACATAATTCATAGCAGACAAAACATTTTGTTAAATCCACATGAACATGAAGCAGAAGATGTGAAGGCTAGTTCATCTTGAAAACCTGTGTCAACTGCTAATCTTAAGTGTTATGTGTGTCACTTGAGTTGGGTCTGTATAATGGTAGTGTCATCTGAATTAAATGCTTTTGCTGAATGACTTTTCCAGAAAATCAGAATGGGCTGTTGAATTAGTAAAATGTGAGGGGATTCTGCCACCCCAGACATAATCATATTTTTGCCTTTTTTAAAGAAAAAACTTAATAAATTGAAATGCATACATTCCATACGAACTCTACTAAAATATTAGAATATGCATATATTTTTATACCTGTGTTATATTTCACATTTTAATTTAGATAGTTGTATGCTTTGTGGTTTACTAATTGGTTTCTATGTGCAACAGGCCCCAGGCATGGAAGAGTTGATGTGGGAACAGTACACTGTGACCTTACAAAAGGTGAGTGAGTGCCTGTTATATTTTTAGGTTTCAAATATTCAAGCACTGGTTTAGTCTAAATGTTGTTAGTCTAAATACACTTTGCAATAGATGCTATTATCATATCCAAGCCTAAAGCAGGATTAACTTCATGTCCAAAGCAGATATGTTTTTCATTTTAAAGTTTAATTACTAGTTACACCCATAACAGTGTGTCTCTTTAATGTTATGAGCAAATTAAATGAACAATTCAAGTGCTGTATTTGCTACTGTTTGGTCTTTGCAATGACAGTGTGATACACCACATGCCAGCCACATAACAAGATTAATCATTGAATAATCTTTAAAAACATAGCAGACAATTCTATTGAGCAGTTACAGTTAGTGTGCAAACTTTATAATAATCACTGGGCATGATACTACTCATTTTATTGTTTTATACTTTAATATCTACCAGTGTAGAATATATCTGAAAACTGCTATCATCAGAATTTCCAATATACATGGACTTCAGATGTCTCTTAAACAAATTACTCTAAGAAGAGAGGAAGTATCTCATTATACAGAGGCCTTTTGAGTTTGAAAAAAAGTAGCCCACTTGATCTTGAGTTCTCTAAGGACTAGGCTGCCACACCATGGCACTGGATGTGTGCTTTGTCAGTGGTGGTGGTATTCCCAGCTGTTTTCATGATATGGGCTCACTGAACAGCCTGTACTGTGCTGCATGTCTTGTCTTCTTTTTTTTTTTAACATGTTCTGAATTAACTCAATTTGATGACCCACAGTAAAAAAAAGATCTTTCGTACACAGCCTGGTTTATGTGCTGAATTACTGAATCACAGAATGTTTGGGGTTGGACGGGACCTCCAGACATCATGTCCAGAAGCAGACCTTTATTCCTGTAATTTCCAGCTTTTCAGATCTTGAATATTGTGTAAATGGGCGTTAGGTTGTTTTCTTTGCCTCAGAGATAGGCTTATACTATTGAAGTGATGGAGGGCTTAACTGCATCAGCTGCTAGCAATGAATTCTGCTATGGTTTCGGCTTGAAGCATCAAACTGCTTCCTGTAAAATTATGGTGCAGCAAATAAAGTGCTTTTTTCCTCCTTGAAGAAATAATCACCCAATTTTGACTTAGGTGGAGCATGGGCTGGTATTTGGTGAATTGCACTCAGTATGAGTTGGGAAAAAGCACCACTTTGATTTGATGTATTACTTTGCCACTATATGAAAACATCTTGTTTAAATGTAGCATAATTTGAATTTTATAGTGATGGGAGGTGTATGTTAAATAACTGATAATATTAAACCTGTATGTTCAACAAAATGTATGGTTGTCTACAGTTCAGTTATGTGGTAACCATTCTTAGGTCTGCTGTTACAGATATGCTTCCTTTGTACTCCATTGTTTCCCTGATCTTATGAATGCTGTCTTAGGGCATAGTTCTGTGATAACTGGCTTGACATAAATTGCATGTATAAAATAGATGATTGTGAGAGAGGGTAATTCTAGAAAGTACACAAGTTCACTGCTTGCTTTTTCTTTAAGTCACAGCTTTGTTTAATTTGATCAAGGTGTAACTTGCTATTGTGAACTAGGTGTCAATCATAGTGAAGATGAGATCCTGGAAACACTGTTCCATTTTTCCAAGCACCACTAACAAAACAGATTTAACAACAAATTTGGTATGAATAGCCAGTGAGATGGTAAAGCAAAATTCAGGCTAAATTAGCTGGTCTTTTGTTTAATTACTAACCATCATTAGGCTGTAGACTGAGGTTTTGGAATACAGAACATGTCATCTTGTTGCAAGAATTTCTAAACCCATTCTTTTTTAAATCTAGAGATGCTGTGTATTGCTGCAACTCTTCATATGCAGCTATCATATTTTAAATAATGCCTATGTAGAGTGCCATCACAGGGATATTTACGATACTCTTTGTTCTCCCCGTCAAAATTCCTTTGGCTGGGATTGAGTTTTGTTGTATTTGTTTTTATTTTAAAGGATTCAAAAAGAGGATTTGGAATTGCAGTTTCTGGTGGCAGAGATAATCCTCATTTTGAAAATGGTGAAACATCGATAGTCATTTCAGATGTTCTCCCAGGTGGCCCAGCAGATGGATTACTTCAGTAAGCAATTTCTTACTTCTCAGACTGGCATGGAAGGGACAAACAACAAAACAAGCAAACTCCATCTGGAAGTGTTTCTGTTGGCTGTTTTGTATGAAACTAAATTTCAGTGCTGTTGAAAAGCTTTTATAGTTATGTTATGTTTATAGTTATGTTTCTCAAGATTGCATTTCTTTTAAAGAAGTAGTAGAAGTACTTAGCATCTTAAAAACATTCTTCCTGGTCTTCCTCAGGGTAAAACATCTAGTGATCAGTCAGTAGTTTTCATGAGAATGGCTTAAGTTAGCCCAAAGAAGGGTCTTCATTTCTAAGATACCAGGAGCAATAATAGAGGGGGGGGAAAGAAATTAAAATACTGCTAAATATTTCTTTTATATTTAAAAGCAAAAAAATATGGAAATAAAGTTTTTCTGTAGTTCTCCTGGTAATATCTCCTTAGTGAGGACAAGTAATTTTAGATCTGTGGGCATGGATAAAGAATTTCTAGCCTACTGCTGTTTTGTTTTTTTTTTTTTGATCCATTGACCTGGAATACCTGATGAAGAGTAGACAATTTGGAAGTATGACTGTGGTGGTTTGAAAGGAAAGGCTCTGCTTTCCCTCCCCCACTGAGAAAGAGACCATGGCTAAACCCAGTCAGAGAAATGAGATTGTATTTTACAAGGAAACAGATTATATGTAACACAACAAATAGAGGTATTTTACAATATATACAGGAATATACAGCAAATGAACTCAACCAGAAACCAGACCCCCCACAGAGGGGGCTTCCCCCTGTGCCCCCTTCACCCCCCTACCTCCCTTCTCCCCCAAAAGAGGTAGAAACGAGATGTGGACGGTTAACAGGGCAGGAAAGGAAGAAAGGCCTGGCACAGGGAGTTAGTATCTTATCTTAGTTGGCCAGAATCCCAGAAGCAGATCCAGCCGAGAGGAACAGCGAAGGAAGGAAGACTGAGAGAAAGTTCCCAGCTGCGCCGGGCCCAACCTCACCTCCCACAATCCTACCAATGAAATTCGTTTAGAATACCAAAATATTTTACAAACATTTAGCCAGTGTGCCCCTTCCTTAAAGGCACAGCGTCAAACGGCTACAATGACAAAGGTGTGCAGTAATAGTAATTCAAAAGAGTAGATTCCATCCTTTCTGTCATAGATCTTTGATAGGTAAGGAAAGAGCTGACATGGGAGTGGTTATTGAAGGACTCACTAAAAGGATTCTTGTGAAGCAGCTAACAAACCATTTTCAAAATACGCATATCTGGACTTAGTAAAGCATTTAACACTGTCTCTCACAGCATCCTCTTTGTGAAATGCTGCACATGGCTTAGATGGGTGGATGCTTCATGGTGTGAAAAACTGGCTGGATGTCCAGGCCCTAAGTGGTGTTGAATGGGGTTAAATTCAATTGGCAGCCAGTCACAAGTGGTGTTCCTCAGGGCTCAGCATTGGGGCTAGTTCTCTTAAATACCTTTATGTGCTGGGTTGAGGCAGCCCCCTCTCCCCACCATGGGCAGGAATAAACACTCAAGACAAACGGATTGCAAAAGTGATGAAAGTTTAAATAGAAAGCAGTGAATGTTACAGAAAACCCAAAGCACAGTGACAAAGGAAGATCCCAAAGCAAACCCAGAGCCAACCCATTCCCACCTGAGGGTACACCCGAGACCCCCAGGGCTCCTTCTTCCCCCTCCCTCAGCTGGCCAGGTCTGAGACTGCCCATCCTCCGTGGCCTTGGGCCTAGCCAGGCCCAAAGCCAGCAGACATCTCCCCCAGTTACCGGCTGATGGAGGAGGAAGAAAAGAGAGCGTGTTAGACCCCGCACTGGATCTTATAGTGGTGCAAAGAATTATGGTAGGAAATACACACAATTTCCTGTGTCCACCCCTCTGGGCCAGACTTCTGGACACAGGAAGTGAATACATCAGGGGGCACCCAGCTCAAACTGCAACACGCCACCCCTTATTTCATACCATAATCTTTGCGCATCATCAAATCAGAAATCTTCTGATGACACGTCTGGCGAAGTCCATCTCTTCATCTGGGCGTCCACTCAAACAGTCTCTCATTCAAGCTCAAGTGTCAGTCCATTCCAGTCCTTCTCCTCTCATCTAATGGAACCTCCCGCGATGCAGAGTTCACTCTTCTGCGGTGCAAGGTCTTCATGGATCCGTTGGACATTCTGGTCACCTGGAAAGAACCTCACCACTTCTCAACCAAACCTTCATTCCCATCTGTATTTACTCAGCGGCATATTTCCACCCCTGGGGCTAGCCAGTCAGAACAATCAGGCTTTAACTGCTTTTCCATCCCTCCAGGAAAATAGCACGCTGAGCCTCTCTCAACACTGCACGGACCTATCCCAAGCCCAATGCTGACCGCTTTCAGCCTCGGCCCAAGGCTACACAGATGCATGCCACAGGTACACCGCCCCTCCACTGGGCGTTCGCGTACCGCAGATGTGACAGCTCCAACTACACAGCCCCACCCTGGGAAAGGGAGGGGCTGCTCCACAACCTGCTGAGAAGAAGGGAGGTGGAGCCAGGTGCTAGGCGCCATTTTCGAAACTCATCCAAAAACGTTGGGGAAGAGAATAGGGCTGGTCCCTGCCGTACTCCGAGTGGACGGCCCGAGCCGCCGCTGCCGCTCCGAGCGCATGGCTTGGCCCTCAGCCGCCGCAGCCCGAGTGCACGGCCCGGGCCGCCGTCGCTGCCCCAGGCGCACGGCCGAATCTGCCACCGCCACAGCCCGAGCAGGACGGCCCGAGCCGCCATCGCCGCTCTGAGCGCACGGCCCGGCCCTTCGCCGCTGCAACCCAAGCATACAGCTGGGCTCCAGCCACCTCTACCGCCGCGGTACAGAATCAAAATCACCTCCACCCCTCGGACATTCAAACGGCTCCTCCAGAGAAAGCCATAAACGCGTCCCCAGGGCCCTTGAGAACAGCTTTCGAACTGAGTTCCCGTTCGCCCTTCTTGGGTATTGGGAGCCGGGCTCGCCCGCTCCGCCGCGGCTGGCCCTACCCCGCAGCGAGAACAGACCTGACTTTGATCTGCTCGCCGCTGCCCCTTCCCCCACTTCACCCCCTGCCGCTTCTGCCGCTCCGCAGAGAGTAAAGGTGGAGGAGGAGCAGGTCCCGCATTCTTAAGCGAAGCCCCAATTCCGATGGTTAAGAGCCACCCCTGCTTGAAATAGCAGGAGGGGCTCCGTGCCACCGGCCATGCACCAGGTGTCCCCCTGCAATCCACAGGAACTCACACAATCGCCCCAACAATAACACTTTGAGCCCCAACTGTCAGAAAACCAGAACGACGCCCAGAACTAAATTTAAACTCTCTTATCTTTTGCAATCCGATCTGCAGAATGTGCACAATAACAAACTCCTCTCCTGCCTGGCTCGCCAAGAATGTGGTGGGTTTGAAGGCAGACCCCCTCCCCACTACAACCATCCTCTGCTACCAAGAATGTGCTGGGTTGAGGCAGCCCCCCCTCTCCCCACCACGGGCAGGAATAAAACACTCAGACAAATGGATTGCAAAAGTGATGAAAGTTTAAATAGAAAGCAGTGAATGTTACAGAAAACCCAAAGCACAGTGACAAAGGAAGATCCCAAAGCAAACCCAGAGGCATCCCATTCCCACCTGAGGGTACACCCGAGACCCCCAGGGCTCCTTCTTCCCCCTCCCTCTGCTGGGCTAGTCTTAGCTGGCCAGGTCTGAGACTGCCCATCCCCCTGTGGCCTTGGGCCTAGCCAGGCCCAAAGCCAGCAGACATCTCCCCCAGTTACTGGCTGATGGAGGAGGAAGAAAAGAGAGCGTGTTAGACCCCGCACTGGATCTTATAGTGGTGCAAAGAATTGTGGTAAGAAATACACAATTTCCTGTGTCCACCCCTCTGGGCTGGACTTCTGGACACAGGAAGTGAACACATCAGGGGGGTACCCAGCTCAAACTGCAACACTTTACCACTGATCTGGGCAAGGGTATGGAGTGCATTCTGAGTAACTTCACAGATGACACTAAGCTTGGAGGGAGCACTGATCTGCTTGAGAGTAGGAAGGCTTTACAGAGGGTCCTGGTCTGGCTGGATTGATTGGCTGAAGCCAACTGTGTAACACTGAACAAGGCCAAATACTGGGTCCTGAGCTTGGGTCACAACAACCCCATGCAGCACTACAGGCATGGGGCATAGTGGCTGGAAGGCTGTCCAGTAGAAAAAGACCTGTGGGTGTTCATGAGCAGCCAGCTAAACACGAGCCAGCAGTGTGCATAGGAGACCAAGTGTGGTGGTGAGAGAAGGTTCAGGTCTCCCCCACAAACAGAAAACCACAGCTAACTCAGTCGGAGAAGCTACAGTGGAAGGGCTATATTTTACAAGCAGGATGACATGCAGTGAATATATACACAATATACAGTATTTACAATATATACAGAAATATACAGCAAAGAACTTAACACAGAAAACCTTTCCTCCTCCAGAGAGAAGGGTCCCCCCCCCAAAACCCCCTTCTCCCCTTTCCTCCCTTTTTTCCCAAAAAGGGTGAGAGAGAGAGAAGTAATTATTAAGGAGGAAATTCTTTTAGTTAAAAGTATGTGCTAAGCAAAGAATTAGTTTCTTCCATCCAGCACAGAGGAAAGACAGCAGCTGCTCAGGCAGACTGGAATGGAGAGAACTGACTGAAACACCAACTGAACTAAAACTAAAATTTAAAGTTGCATTTTACCAATCTACCAATGAAATTCGTTTAGAATATCTTTGCTTTTCATTCTTACACCAAAACATTCAGCCAGAGTGTTCCAGTAACTGTCCCTTTCTTAAAGGCATAGCCTAAAACGGTCACACCAAGAAGGCCAACATCATCCTGGCCTGTGTTGGGAACAGTGTGGCCAGCTGGTCCAGAAAAGTGATCATGCTCCTGTGCTTGGCACTGGTGAGGCCACACCTCAAATACTCTTGAGTTTTGGGCCACCTTGGTACAAGAAAGACATTGAGGTGCTGGAACAGGTCCAGAGAAAGGCAATAAAGCCAGTGAAGAATTTGAAGAACAAGACTTATGAGAACTGGCTGAGCGAACTAGGATTGTTTCATCTGGAGAAGAGAAAGCTGAGGGGAGACCTTCTCACTCTCTACAATAACCTGAAAGAAGGTTGCAGCGAGGCAGGAGTTGGTCTCTTCTCCCTAGTAACAAGTGATAGGACAAGAGGAAATGGTCTCAAGTTGTGCCAGGGGAGGTTTAGCTTGGATATTAGAAACAATTTAATCACTGAAGGGGCTATCAAACACTGGGATGGGGTCCCCTGGGAGGTGGTTGAATCCCCATCGCTGGAGGTGTCTAAAAGACACATAAATGTGGTGGTAAGGGACATGGTTTAGATAAAGGTTGGATTCAAGGATCACAAAGGTCTTTCCCAACCAGAACGGTCCTCTGATTCTGTACAAAACCTGTGCTTTGTAGCAAAAAAAAGAAGGTTGTGATGTGACTTGATCACACTAAAGAGAAAATAATGGGTACTAAAGAGTTCTTTTGTATATCAGAAATCAGCATAGTAACAAGTAACTGGTAAAGGTAGTGCCCTGACTGTGACCTCAGTAATTGACCAGTCAATGGAATAAATTAATAAATTAAAAGTGGTAGATTTTTTTTTTTTTTAAACTTTAGGTTTCTTTGTTTTTTGATTGTTTTTTTTTTCCAATCTCTGGCACTTTCTGTGTTGGAATGCTTTTCTGTCTATGGGGCTCCTCTTACAGGCCTATATGGCATGCAGAAGGTCTAAAGAGACTAATTAGTAATTTCTTTTGGTATTTGTGTTAGGGCAAAGAGAACTACTTGTATAATGTTGTTTGGATGGTTGTTTTTTCCCCTGCAATCATCTTTCTTCAGAGTAGATGGAACCTGAACACAAGTCTTTCAAAAATGTCTGCTAGAATGGTACTTGTCAGGATTTGTCTGAATACAGCTATGGGTGCATCAAATTGAAGCTCTTCTGAAAATCCTATGTTGTTGTGAAAAAAAAATAAAAATCTAGCAATAGTTGTGAAAGACTAGGAATTCTGAAAGAACTAAGGAAAAAAATTAAGAAGAGACATTTTAATGAGCATTCCAAGCATCCTTTCAAAAACAAAAATCTTTTTCCACTTAGTGACAAGGTACCCTACCTGGACATAGTAGCTGTATAAAGATAGGCACTGCTACTAGTTTTTAAATATACTGAAAGCTGCTTCTGGTATTCAAGCACCGTACTGTAAAACACAGTTTTGAAGCAAAGCTGTCTGCTTAAAGTGAATGAAATCCAAGAAAAGAAAGAAACTTTGTTCCAAAGTTTTCATAAAGAGTGCTCTTAAATTTTTTTTTTTCCTTCCCCCTCTTCCAGAGAAAATGACCGGGTGGTCATAGTTAATGGAACCCCAATGGAAAATGTTCCACATTCTTTTGCAGTTCAACAGCTTAGGAAAAGTGGAAGAGTGGCCACCATTGTAAGTAAATTACAAATGTATTCACTCTGCAGTGGTGTGTACCTGTGCAAGCAGCGATGGTTTGGGGTTTCTTCTGTGAAATCTACAACAAATGCATAAAGCAAACCAAGCCTTTGCCCAATAGGATGTACAAAGTAAATTAAAAAAGCAAAGGCATGATTTCTGTGGGCAAACAGAGAGAAATTTCAATATCAGTGTCACAGATTTATCCTGCTTGAAAACCAGGAAATAAAATGTATGTACTCAGTCTTTAACTTTACTGAATGAGTGGGAGGTACAAAACCCAAATTTATGTGAGGCAAACGATGTCCTGCATACATAGACTTTGCCCAAGAATTTGCTGTCCAGATTGGCTTGCTTTAGTTGAATTGAGACATCTACAACTTTGTCTATTTGGGGCTTTTTACATTTTTTGGAAATCATCTAGAAAAAGGGAAAAAAAAATCATTACTCATACTCTTGCAGAGGTAAAAGAATGTGGGTATTGATCTGATTTTTAAAAGAATTCTCCTACTGGGTTTTATTCTCTGAATTAGTGTGATTTTTCACCAACCTGGATTTGATGCGTGAAGAATATTAATGGTTAATTTCAATTTCTGACTATTAGAGGTGTGTTTTGTTTGTTTCATATTGCACTGAACAGGTAGTGAAAAGACCAAGGAAAGTGCAGGCTGCTGTGCTGAAGAGAAGCCCCTCTCTTGACTATGAAGACAGAGCTTTAGATGTACTGGATGACCACGCAGAATTTGATGGCAAGAGTGCTCGAAGTGGCTATAGTGACAGAAGCTGGCATAGTGGTAATGGAGGGCGCAGCCAAAGCTGGGGGAACAGCCTGGATCAGAGCTATAGAGATGAACAAGATAGAGGACGAAACCGAAGCAGAGACCGTGATAAGGAACGCAGCTACAGCCGTGACCGGAGCCGTGGCAGGAGTGTTGACAGGAGCTTGGATCGAGACTACAGAAGAGATCGGAGCAGGGGAAGGAGCATTGACAGGGATGGCTATGAACAGAATTACAGAGGAGACTACAGCCCACCCAGTTATAGTCATAGATCTCAACCTGATCCTAGATATGAGAGGGAAGTGAGGAGTCGAAGTCGGGATAGGCTTCATTCCCGAAGTCCTTCACCTGAAATGCACCATCAACATGACTACATAGGCCCTCAGGATCCAAACGGGCCCATCAGTGTTCTCTTAACAAAAGGCAGACATAATGAAGGTAGGTGTAGTAGGGCAGGAAAGAAACTGAATTCTGATGGCACATCTTATTTTGACCGGGGTGGGAGAGGAGCTGAATATTCTGTGCTTTTAAAGGGTAAATGTCAAGTTTTCTAACTGATTGCTTAACTTGTTCTTTCATTCCTTCTGGCTGGTTTGCAGTGCATTTTTCTCCAGCCCCTTGAACTTTTAACAACAAACTATTCACCTGTATCATTTCACTCTTTTCAAGCCACTGTATCCTTTGATTTTCTATTTTCTCTGCCCTATTCTTCTGTTTCTGGTGGGAAACATGGATCCGATCATGATTAAGATTAGACTTGGTGATACAATGGATACAGAGTAGACTCTGCCTTTTATACTACACTTAATTTCTTCCCTGCAGTGTAATTAAATTATAGTTCCAAGGATTGTTTACATCTGGATACTCAAGAATATAGTTAAAGAATATTGAAATAGCAATAGCTGAAACAGACTTTCTTTGAGTATTCAAGTGTGTGAATGAAAGCCAGAAGCCTGATCTTTCAAGTTCAGTGAAATAAAAACTTTTGCACTATAAAGAATATCTGAGGTTGAGCTGTGCATTCTTTTCTGTTTAGGTTGGTTTTTTTCCACGTGGTGGTTTCCTTGTATGGGTTTTGTGTGTCGGCTTTTTTTCGTTTTTCTGTTGCAATTTGTAAGAATGTTCTGCTCACGTAATGTTCTGCTCCTGCGTGCAGGAGCTAACCTCTTTTTGCCACTGACTCTGGCAATGATCCCTTTCTCTCCTCCTCCTGCTTCCCCTGCATACGTTTCCAATTGTAAAGGTAATGCCGATAGGTATAGAGATAAAGGCATCTTACATTTCTCTCTAAGCTGTTTATGTAGCTAGTAATTTGGTAATCATTTCTGCCAGGCTTGCTTAAATTTGTTTTTTTAAAGCAGAGAGCTATTTCTTTCCTGTTGTTCTATGCTGTGATTTTTTTTTTTTAAAAGTCTTGCCATTCTTTTGAAGTAGTAAATATACTGATCCAAGTAACTTGGATCAGCGAGGGGGAAAAAAGTGGGATGGCAAATGAAAAAAATTCTTTTCTTGAAACTACTGAAATACTTAGGGGTACGAGGTCGGCATGCAGCAACTGGTAAAAACCCCAACTCTTCTATTAGTGCTTTTGGACTCTTTTGCTTTGCCATGCAAAAAGTGATACAGAGAAAGAATCTAGACCAGGATGTTACAAACACCTCCAGATCAAAGGCATTGTTTTGCTGTTGAAGGTGCAGATTAATCATCCATCTATAATTGGTTTTGGACTGCTGTTTGTTTTGGACTGCTGTTTGTTCTTACTGTGGTGACAGCACAGAAACAGGACAGTTATCTTATGGTTAAGTGGGTTCACCAGGCTTGCATTTTCTTTTTTCTTTCCTCTTGATGTAATGAAATGTGCTGCACCTTCAGTTTTGGGTGCCTCACTACACTGGACATTTAGTTGCTGGAGAATGTGCAGAGAAGGGCAACAAAGCTGGCAAAGGGTCTGGAAAACACATCTTAGGAGGAGAGGCCAAGGGAACTGGGGGTTTTTGGTCTGGTGACGAGAAGGCTGACAGGAGGCCTTACTACTCTCTAGAACTACCTGAAAGGAGGTTGTAGTGAGGTGGAGGTTGATCTCTTCTCTACTATCAGGTGATAGGATGAGAGGAAATGTCCTGAAACTGTGCCACAGGAGGTTTGTTGGAGGAATTTATTTATGGAAAGAGCAGTCAGGCATTGGAATAGGTTGCACAGGGACTTGGTGGAGTTGTTGTTCCTGGAGGTGTTCAAAAAGCATATGGACATGGAACTTCAGCGTAAGGTTTAATGGCAATGGTGGTGTAAGGTCCATGGTTGGACTCAATGGTCTCAGAGGTCTTTTCCAACCCAAACAATTCTATGATTCTGTGTATACTGTGTAGCTTTTAAAAAATGCCCACTCGCTCTTCTTCTGAGACACAATGGATTATTTCTTTGATTGCAGAATATGGTCTCCGGCTTGGAAGTCAGATCTTCATAAAAGAAATGACCCGTACTGGCCTAGCAACCAAAGATGGCAACCTTCATGAAGGAGATATCATTCTCAAGGTCTGTTCTGGTTATACTGATAGCAGTCTAACAGGCTCTTGTTACAGTGGTTACTCTGGAGTAAGTTGTGTTATAGTAATGTTCACTATTAAACTTGAGCACAATACGGACTTGTTTGTTCACTTACAGTACTATTGTTGCCTTTTTATGTCTAGATCAATGGTACAGTGACAGAAAACATGTCTTTAGCTGATGCCCGAAAATTGATTGAGAAGTCACGGGGGAAGCTTCAGTTGGTTGTCCTCAGGGACAGAAAGCAGACACTGCTCAACATTCCTTCATTGAACGACAGTGACTCAGAAATGGATGGTGAGGTTTAACTTGAATAAATAGTTCTGGATGCTGTGCAGGGAAAGAATGGAGCTTATAGTGTTTTGCTTTGGTAGAGTAGTACTAGGTTCTTCAGAGGAAAAAACCCCAAAACATCAGTAACAGAAAACCCCCTGCCCCTCCCTCCCCCACCATGTAATAAAATAAACTAATGCAAATAAACCTAAGTAAAAGCCAATTCGGCATCAAGCCCGCTTCCAATATGTGAAAGAAGAATTTTTGTTGTAATTCATGTAATTACATTCTGGGGAGGAGCAGAGATAGAAGCAGCAGCATTCGTCTGGCAAAATCAATTGTAATTCTCTGAACAAGCAAGTCAGTTGCTTTAATAAGAGACTTTGGTTTTTAAAACAAGTAGGATGGACTGGTCTCTCTGAGTGCATTAACATGCATGACAGCATTCAACAGGAGGGAAGGCGTGTCAGAACATTAAGTCTGCATGGACACCTGCCCTGAGAGGTTGTGGAGTCTCCTTCTCTGGAGACTTCCAAAACCTGCCTGGATATGTTCCAGCATAACCTGATGTAGGTGTACCTGCATTATCAATGGGGTTGGATTAGATTATCTCCAGAGGTCCCTTCCAACCCTTACCATTCTGTGATTCTGTAATTGGTTACTATTTCCAGTATCTAATCTCTACAAATGATGTCTCACAGTGTATGAGCTCTCTCAACAATAATCTTCCTTTGGGAAGGGCTCAGGATGTTTAGGGGAGCAGGATGTTACATTTAGTACAAGTTATTTGTGTCTCTGATGTCAGAATAAAGGAAGTAGCTTTTTGTAGGTTATACTGTGAAGGCTGAGATGCAGTTGAAGTCCAAGGGCTACTCTGTTTTCTTTGTAACTGAAAAAGCAATGATTCAAGGACTGTTAATGTGAAAACAGTCTTCTGTGGGAAACTGTGAGACCTCAAAGTCTGGTAACACTAATTAATGAGTCTGTGATATGCTCAAACTAGTTCTGTGATGTATGTGGCCGAAAGGTTATGTGAAACCTTCCTGTATCTCAGGGGAGTAAGGAGGTAGAAGCACTAAAAGGCCGACAACACTTTTTGAACCCTTGCCAAATCCATCTTAGAAGGGAGGCAGGCTTAATAGTTCAGCATATCTTATATGTGAAAGCTGTGTAAATAAACATGGTGGTCAGATGCACAGATAATTTAAACAAATCCTGCATTTCTTATTTTGCTTCTTTCTTTTCAGACATTTCTGAAATAGAGTCAAACAGATCTTTGTCCCCTCAAGATGACAGATTACATCATTCTGATTTAGATTCACATTCGTCCAATGAAAAGCTGAAAGAGAAATCAAAGTAAGGCCTGTTTTTTTTCCAGTCACTTTTTGTAGTGCTTGTCAAAGAAATTCTTAAAATACATGGCATTCTTACCTGATTTCACCACACTTTTTTTTTTTCTTTTAGTGTAAAAGATGATCCATCTAGTAAGATGTCCAGGATAGGAGCAATGCCTACACCATTCAAATCGATTGGTGACATTGCTATTCCTGCTGTTACAGTTGTAGACACAAACAAAGAACTGAAGTATCAAGATGACACAGCAGGTCAGAGTTTGAATTTTTTGGTTGCCCCATGTTTTGTTTTTTTCTTTCTTTCCTTTCCTCCTGGCTATGGAACATGTTGTCATGTCTAGTATACTCTTTATGTCGGACCCATCCTGACATACAGTGAAGAAGTCTATCTTTGCTTTGTTTTGCAAAGACAGAAGAAACACCTGAGATTATTTGAAAGTAGCTCCTTATTGGAATTACCACCTAAACAACAGTACTCTCCTAGATCCTATTTCCCTATGTAACCAAATCAAGCTATTCCTGAAGTCTAATCTGGCTTGCCTGAAAGAACTGTATGTCCCTACCTTGATCTTTTTATTCTTTTTCAATGATTTAAAAAAAATGGGGGGGGGAATAAATCAGTTACAGTCAAAGGGATGCTTGATATTTAAATCTGTCATTAATCCTTGCTATAGAGGAGTTTGATTACTCTCTGGTAGCTAAAACTTGCTGCCATTTGTAACTTTTTTAATAGCTTAGTAACTTCTATTGGCCTTTTTACATGCAGTGTCTCAACCAAAAGCAGTTACAAGAACGGTTCTTAAACCCAGCCCTGAAGATGAAGCAATATATGGGTAAGGCAGCACTTGCCAAATTCCATTGCACTTGGTATTCTTCCAGTGACCTGCACCAAGTTCTTTTTTTGCATGGGTTTCAGGGGGTTCTGCCCATTTGTCATGATATCCCTTTATAGTTTAAAGCCAAAGGGAGATGACATAGCTTCCTACAGACCATACTTAAGTTAAAACTTGTGTTTAGAAGTATCTGCCTGGAAGGCATGAAATTACCTTGTACCTGGAAGGTGTAGAACTCCCTGTGCTTTTGGGCTTTCATTGGAACACACTCAGTGGTATATTGTCATATATTTATTCTGTCCTATTTGGCACTTTGAAATAGTGTTTGGAGTACTATGTCCCTTTTGGAGCTTCTCAGGACAAGAGAGACTTTGACATGTGGGAGCAAGTCTAGGGAGTCAGTGATTGCAGTATATGACTTCCAAACAAACTGATAAAGCTGTATTTGTTAAGACTGGAGAAAAGAGGAGTGAAGGGACATCTCACTGCTGTCTGAGGTGACCTAATGGATAGTGTGATATACAGAAAACAGAGCCATACTCCTCTCAGAGGGGTAGAGTAGTAGGTTGAAGAGCAAGGGACGCAAACTGGCACATGAGAAATTCTGATTTCATATAAAGAAACCTTTTATTTTGAAGATTGTTGATTGGAACAGTTTTTCTTTCTTCATGGTGATAACTCAGTCACTAGAGATACTTCAAAACATAAATGGTCATGGCCCTGAGCAAATGACTTTGAGCAGAGCGCTGTTGTAACCTTTGCAGTTATATGGAAATGTAGGGCGTTTGCCTCTTCCATTATTTTATATGTACACAAAAGACAGCCCTCACCCACAATGTCCCCCACAAAGGAAAAGTCCTCTATTTAGTTCAAAAACAAGCTTGATGCAAGACAAGGCCAAACACTGCCTTTCTGTATGATTATGTTAGAGGGTAGGAGAGCTCTGCAAAGGGACCTTGACAGGATGGACAGATGGGCAGAGTCCAACGACATAAGATTGAACACATCTAAGTGCAGGGTTCTATACATTGGCCACAGCAACCCCATGCAGTGCTACAGGCTGGGGTCAGAGTGGCTGGAGAGCAGCCAGGCAGAAAGGGACCTGGGGGCATTAGACTGAACATGAGCCAGCAGTGTGCCCAGGTGGCCAAGAAGGCCAATGGTATCCTGGCCTGCATCAGGAACAGTGTGGTCAGCAGGAGCAGGGAGGTCATTCTGCCCCTGTGTACTGCACTGGTTAGGCCACACCTCGAGTCCTGTGTCCAGTTCTGGGCCACTCAATTTAGGAAAGATGTTGACTTGCTGGAGTGTGTCCAGAAAAGGGCAACAAAGCTGGTGAGGGGTTTGGAGCACAAGCCCTATGAGGAGAGGCTGAGGGAGCTGGGGTTACTTAGCCTGGAGAAGAGGATGCTCAGGGGAGACCTTACTGCTCTCGACAACTGCCTGAAGGGAGGTTGTAGCCAGGTGGGGGTTGGTCTCTTCTCCCAGGCAACCAGTACCAGAAGAAGAGGACACAGTCTCAAGCTGCACCAGGGGAGGTTTAGGCTGGAGGTTAGGAGGAAGTTCTTCACAGAAGGAGTGATTGGCTATTGGAATGGGCTGCCTAGGGAGGTGGTGGAGTCACCATGACTGGAGGTGTTTAGGAAGAGACTGGATGAGGCACTTGGTGTCATGGTTTAGTTGATTAGATAGTGTTGGGTCATAGGTTGGACTCGATGATCTCAAAGGTCTCTTCCAACCTGGTTAATTCTATTCTATTCTATCTGGAAATTCAGTACAGGAATTTTTGTCTTCTTCAAATGCAGCCCATATTGCAGTTGTGGTCTCTGCTTAGAAATGACAAAAATGTTGCTTCCAAGGTTTATTTTTGTGGTGGGTTGGGTGGGTTTTGTTTGGGTGGGTTTTGCTATTTTTCTAAGTGGTCAAATGGAAACTGATGTTGTTGATTCTTCAACAACAAAGATACTAAAAGCTGCAAATTGTATTATTAGGCAGTCAGCTTACATGTTTTGAGAGTTTTCGGATACAGAATTTGAAGGGAGAAAAGCACTGAGATTGTAAGGAGAAGCCTAAAGATCAGGTTTGGAAGATTTTCTGTAGCATGAAGTGTTTTCTCTAATGGAGTCAGAGATATTTTCCTGGTCAGATTCTGAAAATGTTGTCATTGATGTGCAAATTAATCAAGTGATTATTTTGGTGAAGAGGAATTTATAATACAGGCTTAGGGTATTACTGAGAGGCTGTAACAGATAAGTACTGTCCTCTGTGTTGGAAGGTCACTCAGGCATACAGCTTTTCTGGCAGCAAAAGCTGAACCAAGCCCAATAGCCTCTCCCACCGCGAGATGAAAGGACTAATTGTTAACATACCAAGAGAACACGCTTGAAAATATTTCTCATTTAAAAAAACCCAACAAAACCCTAAACAAAAGCAAACACTTGGAAAACTTTTAACAATCCTGTTAAACTTCAGAGAAGATAGATCTGAATTTACCTTAGAGGACAGTTCTCATGTATATGGAGTCAAAAATAATCAGTATAATTACTTACAGCTCCAGCCTTTTTTTAACCAAAAAACCCAGCCACTCAGCTGAGACACAATCCAATAGGCAGGAATCTATTCTGGTACTTGAAGAACAGGGAACTGTTTTCCTGCTCCGTCAAACCTGTGTGCTCCACTCTGTTGCTCTTGCCAGTTTTCAGTCATTCCAAAAAGTGCAAATTGCCTGCTTCCTTTCCTCACTGAGGAGTTACCTGGGTAAAGGTAGCGTATAATAGTGAAAAAGAGAGACTAAGAAGATTATTAATATGACCTTGTTGAAAGAGTTGCTTTTTTTTCCCCCCCCTCTCTTTTCATGCCTATGAATTTTGTAGTCCTAATACAAAAATGGTGAGATTCAAGAAAGGGGACAGTGTGGGCCTGCGATTGGCTGGTGGAAATGATGTAGGGATATTCATTGCTGGAATCCAAGAAGGCACTTCAGCTGATCAAGAAGGACTGCAGGAAGGCGATCAGATTCTTAAGGTACTCCTCTGTCCCTGAAATGCAGATCACTTGTGTATTTTTTGGTTTACTGCATGGTGGAAATATGAAAGGAATCATGATCTTACAAAGTCAAGATACTGCTTTGGAAGTGTGGAAGGACCTTGCTGAAATGAGGTTTTGTGTATCAATCTTCAGTTTATTTAAGATTCTGTGGAAGGGGTAGGCAGCAGAACTACTAATCAAGAAAAATACCTGAGGATAGGAGAATACAATTTCTGTACAATATTTCTTCCTGGTCTTGGAGGGGGAAAGACTGAGGCCAGGATATTTTTCTTCTTTCATCTGTATCCAGTTTCCTTGGGTAACAGTCATTTATTTTTCCAGTTTCTGAATTATATCATCTAGGCCAATTTGTCCTCTTAGAATCTCCTATTTTTTCTGAAAAGTCTTAATAGGAGGATAATGTACTTTTCTAACTGTTTTCTCATGTGGTAGCCTTGATTTTCAAGGCCTTTGGAGCTTGTTAAAGTAGAAGCAACAATCTAGCTGTGCACATCCAGGACCTTGTTATTTCAAAAAGATTAATGCTAATGGCTGGAAAAGAATATTCCTTATGATTACTGACACCTATATTGACAGAAAAATCTCAAAAGTATACTACAGGAAGAGAATATTTAAGATTTTATTTCTTATGTAAAGCAAAAATCTTCACTTGTGCATTTTGTTGTTGATTTTTCAAGTGTTGATTTTTTAGAAGGTTGTTTTTTTAATGTGTGTTTGCTGGGGGGTTGGGGTTGTTTTGTTTGGGTGTTTTTTATATAGGTGAATACTCAAGACTTCAGAGGCATTGTTCGGGAAGATGCTGTTTTGTATCTCTTAGAAATTCCTAAAGGTGAAACAGTGACAATTTTGGCCCAAAGCAAATACGAAGGTAGGTGCTTTAAAGAAAACATGAGTAAGTCCACAAATCCTTTAAGATCTGTTTTGTCAGCAGAACCACACAATCTCTCTTGTGCTTATTCTTGATAACATTTTAGTTGCCTTCTTTTTCAGTTGTTTAGAGGATAGCTGTATTCCATGTCACAAGGGTCATACAGATGTGCATGTGTTATGTATTCTCTTTCATTGTTATCAAATAGTATTCTTAATCCTGAAGGGTGGCAATGTACTGCTTGTTCCTTCTGCTTTTCTGTCTGCAGCAGCTGGCCCAAGAATTGCCATAAGCATGCCTTTTCTGTTGTGCCTTGGCAGTCGTGAGGGTTCAGTCAGACAGCAGCAAATAGACCGTTTTATTGATTAACAGCTAAGAAGCAACCAAAGCCTCTTGCTTTCCTGTTGGAGACACAGCCAGCTGTAATACTGAATTACTGTAGCTGCCTTATGCTTTGTGAATATGCGGGTACCTCCTTCCCTCAGAGTTGTGCAGGCTGTGTGTGTACAAGTATACACGCCTTGATAATGTGTATGTAGGGCAGTGGATATGCAGACTGCAGTTTTTGCATCTTTTTGAGTGGAGAGGCAGAACTTCAGAACTTTTCGCTAGAATAGCAGCTTAATCTTTTTTTCAAATGTAAAAATAAATAAACTAAAAAGGAGTTCCTGCTTTAGTCTACAGAGATATCATGGCCTGTGGAAGAGGAGATTCATTCTTCATTAGAAGCCACTTTGAGTGCGAAAAAGAGTCACCACAGAGCTTAGCATTCACCAGAGGGGAGATCTTTAGAGTAGTTGATACATTGTATGATGGCAAACTGGGAAACTGGCTGGCTGTGAGAATTGGAAATGAACTGGAAAAGGGCCTCATTCCAAATAAAAGCAGGTAAGGTGGAATCCTGTCTTTCTACCCATTATTAGAAGTAAGAATTTATTTTTGTCTTCTAAATTATTATTGTTTCCTTTGCTATGCCTTCCTTTCCTGTTTTATCTCCTTACAAGTATGAATTAATTGTTTTGTCTTTACTTTCACAATTGTGCCTGTAAAACTGTAGATTGCAGAACCATTGTGTGAGGAAAGGATGGCATTACCTATGTACTAGGTCAGATATTTGCAAGGTCAGATACTTGCAACAAAGACCTAGAGCTCCTATCTCAGTAGTCAGCTAAGCTTTGACCACTAGCTGCTTCAGTTCCTCTTCTAGAAAATGGGTGGAGTGCTGTGGCTTTGCTTTTTTTTTTTTATTTCCTATTTTCCTCCCCTGCCCTGTCCCCAACCCAATCAGACCAAACAACCAAACAAAAGCCCAAATAATCAAGCAAACAAAAAACTACATGTGAGGAAGCTCATGACTGTGTGCAAGAACACACTGATGATTAATTTTTTAGAAGAACTTCAGTGATTGAAATAATTTAATGTATTCTTAATGTAAATGTTTCAAGAATTTATTACAAGGCTAATAGTATTTATTCATAGCTGTAGTCCTTATTTTTATCTGAAGTATGGAATGAAACATAACAGGACTTTTTACTTAAATACGCTTTCCTTGTCCAAGTGCACATGAGGTAATAAGTATTCTAATGTGTGCAGTGTGTACAAGTGTTAAAATTGATTGGCAAAAATATCAGGATGTTTTTAGGCTGTAGCTTTTAAGTTCTTGAGCATAGTTGCAATTTTAAGATGCAGGGGGGAAAAATCAAAATTACACCTACATATTACGTGGCTCTGCTGCCTACTTGCTGGTTAGTACATTCTGTCATCTCTGTTAATTGATCTGACCAGACCAGTGTAGGGACTTAAATTAAGAGGCCTAATGGAGAAAATAATAGTACATGCAATTTCTTAGTCCTTCAATTCTGAGTTGCAGTCCCTCATCACCTCTTTCCAGTTACATTGTTTTATTTATGCTTTTGTGAGTTATTGGTTTAAGACCTGAGGACTCATTCCTGCCCAGAAGTCTTGTTTCAGTGGTGAGTCAGAGCATCATTCTGACACTGCTTGCTCCAGGACAACAGAACATGGACTTCCCTATTCTTTCTTCCACTGGTGACTGTCTATCTGGTAAATTAGCTGTTGAAAATTCAAAATCCTTTGTTATTCAGTGAAAACACCTTTGCCCTCTTTGACTATTTCTGTACAAATCAGCTCTGCTTTCTCTTGTCAGAGCTGAGCAGATGGCCAGTGTTCAAAATGCCCAAAAAGATGGCTCAAGCGACAGGGCAGACTTCTGGAGAACACGTGGCCAGCGATCTGGAGTGAAGAAGAATCTGAGGAAGAGTCGTGAAGATCTGTCAGCAATTTTATCTGTGGGCACAAAATTCCCAGCTTATGAGCGAGTTCAGCTGCGCGAGGGTGAGTGAGTCTGCTGTGAGACGGCTGCCCATGTATTTCTGGCTGTTTCAACATCCAAATGTTTAGTCAGCTGAGGAAGTGTTTCAAACAACTTTGCTAAAATTTAACATTGAAGCTATAGGAAGGGATGACATTTTGCTTAGAGTGCAAATTTCTGCATGCTGTTGACTCAGAAAAAAGCATTTTGTTTCTAAACTGCTGCTGTTCTCCTTTGCCTCCAAGTTACATGTGCCAGTTTCAAGGTTTAAAATGAAAAAAGGAAGGAAAAAGTGAGGGTATTTTATTTCCTTAGCTTCTCCTTGGCTAGCTTTGAAAGTACAATCTCTGCCTGAGATCAATCACGATCCTCAGCTTGCTTGTAAATGCCCATTCAACATTACGTTGGGAGCAAATAAACCCCAAGTATTTTTTCAATACGTGGTCAGGTTTTTCAATAGGTGTGGTCAGGACTGATGTGGTCCATCTCCATGACTCTAACTTTATTACTAGTGATGTTGAGCAAGTCAGGGTAATTTTCTGGGTATTCACCTATAATCTTTTTTGTGGAACAAAACAAATTGTAGCAAGTATTTTAAATGAGCTCCCAGATTTCAGGATGAAGGCTGAGCAATAGGATGGTAATCCCCCATTGACTTTAGGACTTGTATTTGCACTTTTTCTGGCATAAGCATAACAGAATCTTTCATTTCTTGCCTTTTTCAAACTTCCCCATCGCTGGTTTAGCATGTGTATCTTTATTTACGCAAAATCCACAGGCTAAAGGGTTGTGTTATTTTGCTGCATGGAAAGATTGTGAAGATCTGAACATTTTCAGAATGTATAGTACTGAAAGCATTCTACATGTAGAATGAAGAATCCAAGCAATCTTTTGCTTTCTCAGCTGATAAAAACAGTGCTGTGTTTGAGTTATGCTGTTGCACAAACCTTTGAGAAAAAAAAATTAAACTGTGTCTTCAACTTGCTCATAACCTTGTATAATAATTGAGGATCTTGTCTGTGTCACTTACATGTCAAAGCAGTCTTACCGGACTTGCCTTTTCTTCAAATTATTTTCTTTCAGCTGGTTTTAAGAGACCGGTGGTGATATTTGGCCCTATTGCAGATGTTGCTATGGAGAAGTTATCAAATGATTTGCCTCACCTGTATCAGACAGCAAGTAAGTTGTCCTCCTAGCTTACTTATCATCCATAACTGAGAGAGTGGATAATTTAATAATCACAGCTGCCCAGCCACTCTAAATAAGCTACATTTTTTGTCTTTGCAGAGACAGAACCCAGAGACGCAGGTTCAGAGAAGTCAACTGGGGTAGTGCGCTTGAACACTGTGAGGCAAATCATTGAGCAGGTAAAACATTTCTCTCAAAATTTCTTATGCTCAAAGTCATGCTGTTAGATTTGTTTGATTCTAAAACTACAGGGTCCTCAAATCTTCATCTATTTCTGCACTAAGCAGACCTGGCTTAATGATAGGGCTGTTCTGAAACTGTTCAAAACCAATTTTTTATTGTTTTGATAGCTGTCCTTCAAGTGGGAGGAGGAACCTGACATTAGAAATGGAAGTTTTCCTTACTTAGTCCATTCTAAATCTGAACAGAGGGGCGTTCTGAATTTGTCATGGAGGCTTTACTGTCACGCAGTGATTGCTTGCTCTTACTGTCATCAGAAGCATGACATTTTAGATTGCATCAGATAGATTGCTGCTGTTGAACCAACAAGAATTGACTGTGATAGCTAAGTTGCATCTACTAAGTTTACAATAACTCTTTATGTAATACTGTTTAGAGAACACGTAAATGTATGTGGTAATCAGAAAGAATTAAAAACTCAGGCAAAAAATTATAATCAGTCAATTATTGTCCTGAGCCAAATAGAATGAGTGCCAAAGGGGTTAAAATGTCACACAAAAGTGTGTTCAAAGCTCAGGCACCACTGAAGCACACCTTTGAAATCCCATTCATCTCTGCACTAGCAGTGGCTAAGGAAAAATACATTTAATGAAAAAAAAGTGAGATTTGCCTCAGCTAGTAAGTATAGATAAAAGCTCACCCAGCACCCAAAACAGTTGTGGTTGGGGCAGGTAGAGAGAAAAGCTGGTTAACTCTCACCAGTTATTTAACAATTGTTTAAAAAGCTGGAATAACTGCATTTATTGTAACATGAGACTGTGGTGCGTTGAATTTAACGACATTTTTACCACTTTCTGTTCAAGATCTGTGGAAAATTTTAATGGCATAGCCTAAAACTACCACAGAGAGTTAGTTAGCAGAAGAGCATGGACGTTCAAGCAAAAGCAGTTCTGAAAAATGGAGCTAAAAAAAAGGAGGCTGCCTGTTGTGGCTTCTGAATGTGATACAACTGTGGGGCGGGGGAGAGAGTGGAATCCATCAAGTTGTGCCTTATTTGGAGAAAAATACCCTGGTTTTCGTAGGCTACCATGTTCCAACCACTTCCTCTTGTTCTTCACAAGCAGCAGACTGACTGGGCTTTTTATTAACAGGATAAACATGCTTTGCTGGATGTGACTCCTAAGGCAGTGGACCTGCTAAATTATACCCAGTGGTTTCCAATTGTGGTCTTCTTTAACCCAGACAGTAAACAGGGTGTGAAAACAATGAGACAAAGGCTATGTTCCACATCTAACAAGAGCTCCAGAAAACTCTATGAGCAAGCAAACAAACTGAAGAAAACTTGTTCCCACCTTTTTACAGGTAAGGAAGAATGTGTCTAACCTGCTTACCAAGAGAGTAGTGGATGTGAAGGTATGGCAATGAGCAATCCCTTCCTTGACTTTTTTTCCCCCCAAAGTTGTGAATTCAAACCTTGAGTACTGTGTCACACCTTGAGTGCTGTGTCCAGTACTGTGTCCAGTTCTGAGCCCCTCAGTTTAAGAAGGACATTGAGACACTTGAATGTGTCCAGAGAAGGGCAACAAGGCTGGTGAGAGGCCTTGAGCACAAGCCCTGTGAGGAGAGGCTGAGGGAGCTGGGATTGTTTAGCCTGGAGAAGAGGAGGCTTAGGGGAAACCTCATTGCTCTCTACAGCTACCTGAAAGGTGGTTGTAGACAGGAAGGGGTTGGTCTCTTCTCTCTAGCAACCAGCACCAGAACAAGAGGATACAGTCTCAAGCTGCACCAGGGGAAGTTTAGGCTCAAGGTGAGGAGAAAGTTCCTCACGGAGAGAGTCGTTCGTCATTGGAATGGGCTGCCCAGGAAGGTGGTGGAGTCACCATCCCTGGAGGGGTTCATGAGGGCATTGGATGTGGCACTTGGTGCCATGGTCTAGTCATGAGGTCTGTGGTGACAGGTTGGACTCAATGATCTTTGAGGTCTCTTCCAACCTTGCTGATACTGTAATTGGCCTACCATCATTAAAAGATAAGTGATTTAATAAGCTTGATGAATAGACAAATAATGAAATAAAAGTGCCATGCCTCTGTCAGTGACTTAAATGAAATGGCTGTTAAACATTCTTGCATAACTAAAATAAACCTTTAAACATCAAAGACTGGGTAAAGGATCACTTTGTATTTGCTGTGTGTATAATATGCACTTTTCCCTTCACTTTTTACAGCCACTATCAATTTGAATTCAGCCAATGACAGCTGGTATGGCAGTCTAAAAGATACAATTCAGCAGCAGCAAGGAGAAGCAGTGTGGGTATCAGAGGGAAAGGTAGGTGGTCATTCCATACTGTACTATGCTATACGGATGTCTCCAGATATCTCTTGCCAATAAAAACTGTCAATTGTGTTTGCCAGTGCTGGATAGATTAGACAAATAGTCAGTTGGTGTCTTTGGTGTCATCTTGGTAACAAAATATTACTTACTATTGTTGTTTCCATTATACTTTGATTTCATCACTAGTGCTGTGGTTAGGGAATAATGGAGAGGAGGGATAAGCTCTTACAAGGGCTTCACTTTATGGTTCTTTATTAGAGATTTTTTTCAGTTCTCCAAAATAATTCTTAAGGAGTTGCTTGTCATGACATTGAGACCTAACTAGATCTTAATTCATATATATTTAATATTTGTTCTTGAATTTTTACTGACTTTTCTCTAGATGGATGGCATGGAAGATGATGCAGATGATCGTATGTCTTACCTTACTGCAATGGGTGCTGACTATTTGAGTTGTGACAGTCGACTTATCAGTGACCTAGAGGACACAGATGGAGAAGGAGGTGCATACACTGACAATGAACTTGATGAGCCCTTGGATGAGCCAAGGATTTCATCTGTTAGCCGGTCTTCTGAACCTGTGCATCATGAGGAGGTGAGGTGATTGGGTTTTTGGCCTTTCTGAAAGCTCTGCATGTATGAGATATTGTTAAGCAGATGCTCTATCTTACCTCTGACAGTGTTTCGGAATTACACTGTATAGAGCAACAATAGTAATAATAGCTCTGCTTTTTTGCCTAACACTATAGGTTTCCTGATGATGTCTCATCACCTTGAGCATTTGCAGTGATTGTGGTCAGGCTGCTGACAGTCATTTGACTCCTGGTTACTGTTCCCAGAATAGAAAACTTGAGAGAGAGGAAAACAAATATTGAATTACTGCAGTGATTTCTTTTTTTCAATCTCTTCTTTTATTTCAGGGTTTGAAAAAATTTAGTCCAGAACCAAGGACTCAGTTGAAAAAAGCTGGTAGCAGAGAGATCCTTAGAGAACCAAGTCCACCTCCGGCATTCAAGCCTGAACCACCTAAGGTAAACTTGTAGAAACAAATCTGAATACATAGTTCTTCTTTTTGGAAAACTCTCCAGGGTAGCACATTGGATGTGGCAACAGGAGTGATTAGAGACTGAAAAACATTGTCAGCATGGAGAAGGAATGTGTTGCATGATCAGGCAGAGGGAAACTTAAAAGGATAACAATTCCCTTCAAATTCCTTACCTGAAGGGTGGTGGTAGCCAGGAGGGGGTTGGTCTCTTCTCCCAGGCAACCAGCACCAGAACAAGAGGACACAGTCTCAAGCTGCACCAGGGGAAGTTTAGGCTCAAGCTGAGGACAAAGTTCTTCACAGAGAGGGTTGTTGTTAGCCATTGGAATGTGCTGCCCAGGGAGGTGGTGGAGTTGCCATCCCTGGAGGTGTTCAAGAGGGGACTGGACGTGGCACTTGGTGCCATGGTCTAGTAGTCATGAGGTCTTGGGCGACAGCTTGGACTTGATGATCTTTGAGGTCTTTTCCAACATTGTTGATTCTATGAAATATGTGTCATCTTTGCATGGAAAAAGAAGATAGACTCCTTTTTGTGTCTGCTAACTTATGGAAAGTCCCCCTTTCATTTCTGTAAGAATAAATGTAGGCTAATCATCAGGAAAAGTATATCTGATGGGAATTACTGTAAGGCATAAATAGAGTCTACCACCTCCAGAATCAATTTTCATCATGAGAAACTGATGCTAACTGTTTACTCAAACCTGACTCAGGAATAATTGCAGGGAGGGGAAATGACAATGTTTGGACACCAAACTCCTAGCAATTCTTGATTTCCCCTAACCTCAGAGTGCTTGCTTTGTGATGATAGACACTGACATACTGCGTGTATTCAAAATATATTCAGGTTTGACTTGACAACGGAGTTTCAGCAGGGTATGGCATCTGTGAAAAAATGAAGATGGAATAGAAAAGAGTCTTGTGTCCTCTGCACTTCCAAACTCCTTGTAGTGATATTGTAGATTAGGTAGTCCTGACAAATTATTTGGGAGGTCATTTTCCTCTGTGCTGTCTCCTAACACATATCGGAGTTCTGGTAATCCTTAACAGATGGGACAAAAAGTTCTTAAGCATGCTAGTCTTCTTTAGTCTGGTGTGTAGTGTATAAGTGAATGGCCAAAATGTGCAGCAGTTCAGATACCTGTGAAGTGTTACTTCAAATGAAGACTGACATGGTTAGATCTTAGATTAAAACCTTCATTTGATATATTTTTTAAAAATTAAGTTGCTGATGTAAACTTATCTGCATGTTTTATACTTTCAGGGAAAGTTACAAAATAAAGAAGATCTCTATGATTTTCCCAAGAACTATGACTCCAGATCAAGTAACATTGCTGTCACCAGTGAGATTTCAACTGTATCAGCTAAACCAGCACCACCACCAGTTTCTGTGAAACCTGCATTTGGGCGTCCCATCCTGAGAAACTCTCAGCCAGCAGTCCCACCTGCAGAGGAGGAGGAGGAGGCCAAGCTGGATGAGGAAGGAAGTGAACAAGAAAGTACTCCAAAATCTGTACTGAGGAAAGTAAAAATATTCGAAGAGATGGATCATAAGGCAAGGATGCAAAGAATGCAAGAGCTACAAGAGGCCCAGAATGCCAGGGTATGAAGAGAAGCATTCTTCCCATGTTATGCTCTCTAGTATATAGAACAGCCTGCCTCCTGAAAATGAGAGCCATGCCTTTGCATGGTGTTGCTTCTGGTGAGATAAGTTTGGCAAGCCACACATGCCATTGTGTGGATTTAGATGTGATAAGAGGACATGTTTTAAGGTTTCCTGTTGTAACTAAAGAAAGCTGACTCCTCAAAATCCTGTTGCTTTTTTCTTCATCCATTGTTTTCATGTGCACTTTGAATTACACTACTACTCCAGCAAAAGATTATATAATTGTAGGAATGTAACATCAGTTATCGTTTTGTGCTTTCATTGTTTCAGATGTAGCTGTGACCTTCTAGATCTATTGTCTAGCATCCCTGAGGAACAGACTAACACAACAGTTATTTTCTCCTACTTTCATTTAAAGCTTGAAATAGCCCAGAAGCATCCAGATATTTATGCTGTCCCTGTGAAAACACAGAAGTCAGAACAGAGCTGGTCCCAGCCTATGAGGTAAGGTATATCCAGTTCAAAGCATTTTGTCATTATTTCACCAACAGGAGAAAAACTGGTCTTGCCAGCTTTTATTCATACAAATACTCCTGCCTTGATAAATTGCTTTGTTGTGCCTCAAAGATTACAGTAAAGGTGGGGCAAAATTTCAGAGAACTCTTCTTGGTTTTCAGGATATTGTTCGTTTTTCTTCAGCTCATTTATAATATTTGAGTTACCTAGGAAGAAATAATTTCACTGAGATATACTGATTTCACTGAGTTTTGTACCATGCAGATTGCAAAAAGCATGGCTTTTGAAACGGATGAAATGCTCTTCTTTAGCAGATTTTATTTCTATGCATCTGCTTAGTGTCACACTTACTGTGTGTAAAACGCAAATGTGCTCACTTTTAAGGATAAGAGCCCTACTGAGAGCCTTGAGTAAGGAGAGAAGACTGTCAGTTGAAGAAATGTCATATAAGCAGTCTTCAGGCATCAAGACAGGAATCTAGGGATGCACAGGAAGCAGAAAGTGTCTGGTGCAAATTGAGGAAAATACCAGATGGGGTAGCAGCAGTGGCTAAGAACTTCTCTGCTCAGAGGATGAAGTGCCATGAAGCTCTCAGTATAAGGGGATGTTTAACAATCTTAAATCTGGCATTATTCCAGGTAGTTTGTGTAGATCCAATGTGAAGACCAGGCTTCAGCTTAATGGAAGTAAGGTGCCTCTCCAGACAGTCTTACCATGCCCATGCAGGTGTTTACAGGTTTGCCCCATGTGGCTTTCTGGGTTTTACATGGCCATAAAACCAGTAGTAACTAAAATTATTTTTCAGCTTTTCAGAATGGATGTAAACACATCTCTATTTCTCTGTCTTGCTGTATTAGCTCCAGACCTCCAGAGCCCCAGAAAGCTCCTCTTAGACCTTACCTAGAGAACCATGGCAGTTATGGCAGCGATGCAGAGGAGGAGGAGGAGTACCGTCGGCAGCTATCAGACCACTCTAAGAAGGGCTATTATGGACAACCATCCAGATACAGAGACACAGAATTGTAGGCTTGCTAGTATGTGCACATATAATGCTCTTTTGAGGCTTCTTCCTTCACAGCCAAGTGGAGGAGTAGTTAGTCTTGAAAAGCGGTATTTTTCTTAAGGGTGGTGTTAGAGGGTACCCTACTCAACTTAGACATATCTATGCGCTGGAACTGGAAGAGTTCATTATTGGGGATATTTTTTGTTAGCAACTAAGAGAAGAAATCACTATTGCCTGAATGCTGTTGCCTGCTTTGTAAGGACCAAATCCTTGTTAATTCTTGGTATTTTAATATTTTAACATAAACCCCCTTTTTTCCCTTTTATTAATGCTGCCTTTTTGGACCATTCTGCTGTGTTGTGCAACTATGATCCCAGAGATATACTTCTTAATGCAACGGGACTAAATTTGAAAGTGTATTTGAAGAACTGTAAGTGCCTTTAACAAGAAGCATCTTAAACTCTTTGTTATGAGATCTGATACTTGGTACACAGCCATAACACACTAAAAGGGGATTGACTTTTGCCTATCTTTTTTTTTTATCAGTTTCATGGTAATGATTTCCCCTGCATGTTATTTTCTAAGCCTATAGATGCATATGCAATATTTCATAAATACTGACTGTACATAATAAAGATGCGATTGATTGGGTTGTTGGAAAACACCAGGATGTGCTTAAACAGATAAAATTATGTAGAAATTCAGTCATGTATTAAAATTTACAGACTGCAAATAATAAAGGATATATTCTAGACAAGCTCTGTGTATCTTTTTCATTTGAACAGTATAAGTCTTCTCAAGTCTCTGACTTTCATAGATAAAATTGGAGCAGGATACATCTCCTTCTGTTCAAGGAACAGGGAAACATCACCATTACTGCTGAAGATGCTTCTCAGTGCTCTGAACATAATGTGAAAATCTATTGTGATGTAAAAGAAGGCTGATGCAGAACTTTGGATTTCCCACAAGAGACATGCCTTCTATTCATTTCTGCTACCTGATTCCTGCTCTTTATCCTTAATTCTCCTATATAAAATAAAAAGTATTGGAAGGGTCATAGGAAAATTTATTTTTACTTATGTGATGGAGAAGATGGTTGCCTAATGCTCTCTTAAAACATGACAGGTAGAATTTTCTTCTTTAGTACCACAGCTCTTTCGAATGATTAAATACTGCCTATATTAGAATATAGTTTGCAGTTTGCTTGCCAAATAAGAAAGCTCGCTTTAGTAAGTATCATGATCATCAGTTGTTCAGAGGGCTTTTCTCCACCACAGCCTAAGATCCTTGACACATGAATTGCATTGACTGTTCTTAAAAGCCCCACAGAAGAATTATCTGCTATATTTCTCCTTCGTATCCAGTATGTGGACACCCTATCGTTTATCACAGTCAACAAATAGTGTTAAAAAGTGTGTGTTTATTTTCAAAATGTCAAACAGAATCCTCAGTGCACTCCGTTATTTCTGGAAATCTCAAGAGAAGCACCTGTTGAAATACAGTGCTTCTCAGTTAGCTTACTGTGCCTTAATTTCTGCCTGCTCCTGAGCAGACCTACAAACATCATGAAGAGTAGTCAGAAGCAGAAGCATAAACTGTGAGTGCAGGGAGTTTTCATCAAACAAGTTGCTGGGTTGGGTTGCGTTGGGTTGGGTTTGGTTTGGTTTTGTTATGGTATTTTTGCCATGACTCTAAGCACACTTGTCAGCAACATTTTATCTGTGGATGGATACCTTTCATGGCTGTAAAAAAATCCCTCTCAACTAGAAAAGAAGAAAAAAAAGTAGAAACCCAAGATGTAAACAGTATAATGCTGAGCTAAAAGACTATTCCAGCTATGTGATCTCCACCAGATCAAAGTAAAGATTCCAAATATTTCTGGAGTGCCTTGGTATGCAACTCATTTAATTGGGCTAGCCAGACAGATTAAGAAATCATAAATAACTCATTATAGCAGTGGATTTACAAAGGCTTCTGCTATCTCAGAGATACTGAAATATGTAGGGAAAAGCTGAGCTCCATCTACTTTTAAAGCCAGTGGAATGTGAGTATTTTAAGTGGAATTTGTTTTAATAACTGCTTGTACTATTTTGCACACAAAATGAAGATGCTTAAAACTTCCTTGGGATTCTTGCATCACTTAGAGGGGATGTGGGGATCTATTGTTAAAAGGAAAACAATATTTATCTGATTTGGCACTCTTGCAGGAAGTTAAAACCTAACTGTGCCGTATTTGGCTTTGGCATGTTGGTATAACTTGTCATTAAACAGCTGAGTGGCTGGGCACCTTCTCATAGCTGCCTGCAAACAAATCCTGATTACTCGCCAGACATCAGAGCCTAGTCATGTGAAAGGCATGCTTGGCACTGCCTTAGAAAACTCTCATGCCAAGACATCACAGCAGGTAGGATTGGTTTATTTTTTAGGTACTGGAGGTCAGCACATAACATATTCCCAAGCACAAAACTTAAAGAAGGAGAAACCTTACTGGTAAGGCTCTGTTTCCTGATAGACAAAATCATGACCTTCAGAAAGCTTTATACTTTCTTCAGATGCTTATTCAGACAAACTACATCTGGTACAAATGTTAATTTCATGGTGTCCAAAGTGCTCCCCAGAATTCTTTTTAACATATTTTGGTTTTGCTGAGGAAAACCATATGTAACTTATTTTAAGAGCCTGCAAGGCTTCTCTGGAAATTGCCTTGAAAGCACTGTATATTCATACAAAGCTTGGAGTTAGCCGTGTTGCAGTGAAATAGCTTGGTCTCTGCAGACTGCAAGAGTGTGGCTGTCTACAGAGCTATCCTGTCCTGGGTTCAGCTAGGATAGAGTTAATTTTCTCATAAGAGGGTGAGAGGGGCAGACCCAGGACAGCCAGCTGAGCCAGTCAGTGGGGTATTGGATACCGCACTGTGCCACAGTGCCGCTACATAAGAGGAAGGAGTGGGGGCTGAGCCATGGAGGCTGGACCATGGCACTACTGTGCTGGAATTGTGAGGCGCAGATGGCTTTTATATCACTCTATGTACTGCTTCCTTAGTGTTATTGTTTATTGTTTTTTCATTATTTGTATTGTTCTATTAAACTATCCTTAACCCACTGAGGTTTTGCGTTTGGCTCCAAATTTTCCTTCCAATACCACTGCTGGGGATGGAGTTGTGTGAGCAAGGGCCTCAGCTGCAGATAGGGCCTAAACCACAACGTGTTCAGATAATGAAAATCCTAGAAAGTTTTGCTTTATTTAGTTACAACTCTTAATTTAGAGGGTTATGGAAGCAGTTACCCTGTTCTTGGTTTTGTGATTCATGATAGCATCATCTAAAACAGCCAGTAATATGTACCAACAGGAACAGAACCTGTTGCATGAAACTGAATAGTGAGTGAAACAACAGGTTCTGGAGACCTGGTGATGCATCTCAGACTCATTTTAACCACACGCTATCCCTGTTCTGATCTCATGAACCAAATGCCTGTTAGGAGTTCCAGCATTATCTTTGTACTGTTTAGTTTCATCTGAAAGGAAATCATTCATATATTCTGAGATGCTGCTTTGACTCCAGCTAATGACAGAAATCTAGAAGTATACTACATTGGGTGCACAACCATCTCTTTTGTCCTTACTTGCAGTTATCAGTGGTCAAGGAGAATCACCAACATTCTCATTTGGTTAGCTAATGTGGTGGGATGAAATTCCCCACAACATAAAATTGCCAGATGAGCTCATTTGGAAGCTCATTTGGAGCTGTATTTGCAGACAAAACTACAATCTAAAATATGAAATGCAACGAATGTGTACAAAATATACAGTACTTACATATATTTACAATTTGTAAACAACACATGAAACCCCCCTGGAGAAAACCACAGACCAAGAGAAAAAAGGAGAAAAGCAGAGAGAGAACATATTAGCACTTAATCCACAACAAAGAAACACAGCCAAGGTCAGTGAGCTAGCAGAAGCACCAGCTAGAGTGAAGAAGCTGAAAAAAGAGAAAGTTACTTTACAAAACTGATCTTATCTTAGTTATCTGACTGATGGGATTATTTAGACCTATCATTGTTTTTACATCCAGTGGTAATTTATTTACATTCTGTCACCTTCTGTTCAAGATCTGTGGGAAATTTCCTAGTCATAGCCTTAAACTACCACAGTTAATGAGGCAGATTTTTAGAAGCCTAAGTGTGGGTCTTGAGACTAAGGGAGCAGGTACCTATTCATAAAGAGGGTGTTCAAATGTATCCTGAGGTCTTTATGTCTTTATGGAGGCCATCCTTTTTGTAAATTGAGGTTGAATATGAATTTGACAGAACTGCAGGAGGAAGATCACCCAGCAGCAGATTGGACTTTTTATGATCCTTTGCTTCATTTTTGTAGCTGCTAATGGTGATCCACAGCTCACAGTAGCATGCAGGCTCAAGATGCAAGCTTCAGCATGAGGGAGAGTTGCTTAAATGCCCATGGGGACCTTCCAGCTACCCATTTCTGCAGTGCAGAAGGCTCCCTACACAAAGATCCAAGCCAGCCCAAGAGCCACTGCAGATGCACACTGCATTAGGAAATGCAGCCAGTAGAACCCTTTCAGAGATCCCGTGTGTGGCTTTTTATTGTGTGCAGGTTGTGCAAAAGCTACTGTGGACCATGGGGATCAACCTGCAGGCCTTTGAGGGGAGGCTCTATCTCCAGGATGACTTTGTATGTGAGAGAGGGAGACCAGTAAAGAAGTAACAGGAGAGAACAACATGGAGCTGTGACAGGGAGGCTGGAGGTCTTTCTTTCAGAGAAAACCAGAAAATATCTGATTGGGAGAGACCTCAAAGATTATCCACTCCAACCTTCAACCTAACTCTGAAGGGCCAACAGTAAACCATGTCCCTAGTGCCAGGTCCACATGCTGCTTAAACACCTCCAGGAATGGTGACTACCACTGCACTAGGCAGACCTTTCCGATGTTCCATAACCCTCTCAGTGAAGAAGTATTTCCTAGTATCTAGCCTGAACCTCCCCTGGCACAGCTCAAAACCACTTCCTCTGGTCCTGTCACTTGCCACCAAGGAGAAGAGGCTGCCTCCTCCTCACTCCAACCTCCCTTCTCCAGACTGAACAACCACAGCTCCTTCAGATGCTCTTCACAAGCCATGTGCTCCAGACCCTTCACAAGCCTCGTTGCCCTTCTCTGGACACACTCCAGAACCTCAATGTCCTTCCTATAGTGAGAAGCCCAGAACTGAACACAATGCTCAACATCTAAGCACTGGGTTCTACACACTGGCCACAACAACCCCATGCAGTGCTACAGGCAGGGGTAAGAGTGGCTAGAGAGTGGCCAGGCAGAAAGGGACCTGAGGGTACTGGTTGATAGTAGGCTAAACACCCAACCAGGATGAAGAGGTTGATGAATTATTCTACAGGCAGCTAGAGGCTGTCTCAAGATCACCAGACCTTGGTCTCATGGGTGATTTTAACCTGCCTGGTATCTGCTGGGAACTCAACACAGCAGAGAGGAGGCAGTCTAGAAGGTTCTTGGAGTGTATGGAAGGCAACTTCTTAGCTGCTGTGTGTGCCTACCGGGGTAAAGCTTTGCTTGAGCTTCTTTTTACAAACAGAGAAGGGCTGGCGGGAGATGTGGTGGTTGGAGGCTGTCTGGGGTCCAGTGACCATGAGATAATTGAGTTTTCAATATGCAGACAAGCTAAGAGGGGCAGCAACAAAACCTCCACTCTGGACTTCAGGTTACTCAAGGAACTAGCTCAGAAGGTACTTTGGGAAGCAGCCCTTAAAAACAAAGGGGTCCAGGAGGGCTGGACCTACTTCAAGAAGAAACTCTTGAAGGCACAGGAACAGGCTGCGCCAATGTGCTGGAAGATGAGCCAGGGCAGACGGCCAGCCTGGGATGGGCAATGAACTTCTGAGTGAATTAAGGGAAACAGAGAGGGTGTATCATCTTTGGAAGGAAGGAGAGGTAACCCATGAAATGTATAAGGATGTTGCTAGGTCATGTAGGAAAAAAATTAGAGCTTAGACTGGCCTCTGCTGTGAAGGACAACAAAAAATCCTTCCACAAATATATGAATAGCAAGAGGAGGGGCAAGGACAACCTCCACTCCTCAGTAGTCACGGAGGGGAACAATAGTAACAAAAGATGAGGAAAAGGCAGAGGTACTTAACACCTTCTTTTTCTCAAATTTTAACATTGGAATAGGTTGTGTTCTGGACAACTGGCCTCCTGAGCTGGCAGATGGAGTCAGGGAGCAGTATAGTTCCCCTGTGATCCAGGAGGAACTAGTTAGAGACCTCTTTAGCTGCTTGGATCCCCACAAGTCCGTGGGACCAGATGGGATCCATCCTAGGGTGCTGAGAGAGCTGGCAGATGAGCTGGCCAGGCTGCTCTCCATCATTTTTCAACAGCCCTGGCTCACTGGAGAGGTCCCAGAGGACTGGAAGCTGGCCAACATGGTGTCCATCCACAAGAAGGGCTGGTTGGATGAACCAGGGAATTCCAGGCCTGTCAGCCTGAGCTCAGTAGAAGAGGTCATCTTGAGTGCAATCACACAGCACTTAGAGGATGGCCAAGGGATCAGGCCCAGCCAGCATGGATTTAGGAAGGGCAGGTCCTGCCTGACCAACCTGATCTTCTATGATCAGGTGAGCCACCTGGTGGATGTGGGGAAGGCTGTGGGGTGTAGTCTACCTGGACTTCAACAGCCTGGACTTCAACAAAAAGATTCTGTACCTGTAACGGAGAGCAAGCAAGAGGTCCATTGTGGCACATTGTCCCCCACAGCAAACTCCTGGCCAAGCTGTCAGTCCATGGCTTGGACAGCAGCACTCTGTGCTGGATTAGGAACTAGCTGGAGGGCTGTGCCCAGAGAGTGGTGATGAATGGTGCCACATCCAGCTGGTGGCCAGTCACCAGTGGCATCCCCCAGGGATCAGTGCTGGGCCCCATCCTGTCCAATATCTTTCTTATATCAATATTAATATCTGGACAAGGGGATTGAGTCCATCATCAGTAAGTTTGCAGATGACACCAAGCTGGGGGCTGGAGCTGATCTGTTAGAGGGTGGGAGAGCTCTGCAGAGGGGCCTTGACAGGCTGGACAGATGAGCAGAATCCAAGGGCATGAGATATAACACATCCAAGTGCCAGGTTCTACACATTGGCCACAGCAACCCCATGCAGAGCTACAGGCTGGGGTCAGAGTGGCTGGAGAGTGGCCAGGCAGAAAGGGACCTGGGGTTACTGGTTGATAGTAGGCTGAACATGAGCCTGCAGTGTGCCCAGGCAGCCAAGAAGGCCAATGGCATCCTGGCCTGTATCAGGAACAGTGTGGCCAGCAGGTGCAAGGAGGTCATTCTGCCTCTGTACACTGCACTGATTAGGCCACACCTTAAGTCCCATGTCCAGTTCTGGCCCTCTCCGTTTAGGAAAGATGTTGACTCGCTGGATTGTGTCCAGAGAAGGGCAACAAAGTTGGTGAGGGGTTTGGAACACAAGCCCTATGAGGAGAGGCTGAGGGAGCTGGGGTTGCTTAGCCTGGAGAAGAGGAGGCTCAGGGGAGACCTTATTGTTGTCTACAAGTACCTGAAGGGAGGCTGTAGCCAGGTGGGGGTTGGTCTCTTCTCCCAGGCAACCAGCACCAGAACAAGAGGATACAGTCTCAAGCTCTGACAAGGACATTTAGACTGGATGGTAGGAAGAAATTCTTCATAGAAAGAGTGATTGCCCATTGGAATGGGCTGCCCAGGGAGGTGGTGAAGTCACCATGACTGGAGGTGTTTAGCAAGAGGCTGGATGGGGTGCTTGGTGTCATGGTTTAGTTGATTAGATAGTATTGGATGATAGGTTGGACTTGATGATCTCTAAGGCCTCTTCCAACCTGGTCTATTCTATTCTATTCTATTCTATTCTATTCTATTCTATTCTATCCTATCCTATCCTATCCTATCCTATCCTATCCTATCCTATCCTATCCTATCCTATCCTATCCTATTCTAATGATTCTATGACTGAACATATGCCAAGCCTGTTTAACTGTTCCATAAGCTGGTCCTCATCTACTGAGGTTACCCTGCAAACTTTCCCTAGGGTCGTAGAGATTTCTGAAAGCTGGTCTTAACCAGTGAACACTGAGGAGGGAAGTCATTGAGTACCTTGCCCTTTTGCATGTCATTTGTCACTGAGTTTGAGGCTCCAATGTTTGCAGAGGGGGATGACCAAAGATGACTTTGAGGTTGTCTCCTCACACTTCCCCAAAAATCCTGCCCAGAAGCTACTTCACTGGGTCAGAAACTGAGGAATGGGGTTCTAGAGTTTACAGTGTAGTGGCACACTGCCTGCAAAGGGGAGGACATTAAAGAGTATTTGTTCTTGTGCTAATCCTAAGGAAATACCTCTACATTCTCTTTGACAGCTGGATTTTTGTAGTGGTTTACATCCATCCAGCTGGCAAGTAAACACCCCCCAGATCCATCATTCCTATTCCTCAAACCTCCCCACTGCACCCGACCCTGGTGGGATGGGGGGAGAAAATACAACAAAATGGACAATGGTTGAGACAAAGGATCACTTGCCTGTGTAACACATAGGGGTACATTTCCTTTATGCCTGAGAGGAACTGCTTCCAGGGGCTGAGGGCCTGTGTCTGTTTCCCAGCCACTTTGTCAATGCTCACTTCCCTAGACAGGGAAACTGGCTGCCTGGCTTCCCTACTCTGTAATTCTAAATTACTGGTCCCATTATCCCAGCATGGGAGCACCTAGGGGATAACATACTTGCCTGGAAAGCAGCTGAAAAGTTTTCACACGTCTTGCAGTTCACTCAGGGAAAGAGATCAGGTGATTAGCTCTGGCTCTTCCTCTTATTGTGAAGGCTTCATAATCATCATCCCTTGTGAGACAAAGTGATTTTCTTTCATATGTACTTTTCTGTAGAGGAGTAACTGAGACTTCTGTGAGTTGATTCTCTGGTGCACCTGCTGCCAGGTGTGAGTAGCCAGAGAACCTGTCAGTCTATTTTTAGGTCAAGAGACCATCTCTTCCTCTTGAAGACACTGAATAGTGTTGCAAACTTCTTGCCAGGCATGGGCCCCAGCACATTGCAGTGATTTGTGTCTCTCAGGATTTGCCAAGCTGACGTTTCCCAAATATTTTACTAGTTTATTAGGATTCTGCACAGTTCAGGGGTCACCACTGTCCTAAGCACTTGCCTGTGCTGTCCCATACACCCTGCCAGTCACAACTATCTAGCCTTGGCATGGTATTCTCGGAGAAAATTTGTGTAACCCTGAACAAGACCTGGGACCACATTCAGGAGACACAGAAAGAGCATGCTGGCCCATCCCAAAGATGCTTAACATTCTTAAAAGCTGAAGAAGTTTCCTCCCCTGTCCTGCCCATAAAATGGGAGAGATTACCAACAAATGACCAAGGTACTTGAAAATACCAGCTTAACCCTGTGTGCATTGCTTTAATCATGTCATGAGCTGACAATATCTGATACAGCAATGTTTCAGACCTGATGATGATGATCACCACCACCACAGAGAATACACAGAAGACATTAGGATTTACATAGCACAACCATGCAAACAAATGGACAGACATTGTGACCAAGCACTACTTAACTAATGTAAAATGTGCTTTTGGCAGATTTTATTATCACAGCTCTCTGAGCCACAGATTCAGTACCAAAAAGGACTGTTGTGGTTTAAACCCAGCTGCCCCAGCAGCCGCTGACACACTGCTCCTCCACCCTACTCCCCAGTGGGATGGGAAGGAAAAATCAGAGGAAAATGCAAAAAAACATGTAACAGAGCGATATAAGGACCAAAGAAATCACAGTAATAATAATAATTATATTAGTGAGTAATAATAATATTAATAAAGTAACATATAGAATACATAGAATACATAGAATACATAGAACAAACCAGGTTGGAAGAGACCTTCAAGATCATCGCGTCCAACACATCAACCAATCCAACACCACCCAAGCAAATAACCCACGGCACCAAGCACCCCATCAAGTCTTCTCCTGAAAACCTCCAATGATGGCGACTCCACCACCTCCCCAGGCATCCCATTCCAATGGGCAATCACTCTCTCTGTATAGAACTTCTTCCTAACATCCAACCTGAACCTCCCCTGGTGCAGCCTGAGACTGTGTCCTCTTGTTCTGGTACTGGCTGCCTGGGAGAAGAGACCAATATCCGTCTGTCTACAGCCTCCCTTCAGGTAGTTGTAGAGAGTAATAAGGTCACCCCTGAGTCTCCTCTTCTCCAGGCTAAGCAACCCCAGCTCCCTCAGCCTCTCCTCATAGGGCTTGTGTTCCAAACCCCTCACCAACTTTGTTGCTCTTCTCTGGACTCATTCCAGCAAGTCAACATCCTTCCTAAACTGAGGGGCCCAGAACTGGACACAGGACTCAAGATATGGCCTAACCAGTGCAGTGTACAGGGGCAGAATGACCTCCCTGCTCCTGCTGGCCACACTGTTCCTGATGCAGGCCAGGATGCCATTGGCCCTCTTAGCTGCCTGGGCACACTGCAGGCTCATGTTCAGTCTACCATCGACCCGCACCCCCAGGTCCATCTCTGCCTGGCTGTTATAAAATAAGTTACAAAAATGTGACTATCTCACTCAGTGCTGCAGAGTACCAAAAGCTGCCTCATCTGCCCTGAGCCAGTCCTCCCCTGATATAGCTGTTTTGATGTCAGTATGGTATGGAATACCCCACTGGCTGGCTCAGCTGGCAGTCCTGGGTGTGCCCCTTCTAGCTTCTTGTGAGACAGAACCTTGTCCTAGCCAAACCCAAGACTGGACTGTAACAGTCATTGCAAATTAAATTGTGGTATGTGAGCTCATGTGACTATGCTTTAATAAATCAAAGCTGAATAAGGTATATATCTTCATGGTACACTTGTAGTGGAAAAAAAAAAAAGCTATATGAATTTCTTTGCTTTACCCATACGTGCAGAGTGCTTCCAGGTATAGTGTTAGACCTGTACTATCCCATTTCTGACCCGTGCATGAGCACTTTTGGGTGCATTTGCCTTGTCCATCACAGCATGAAGCTTGCATCTGACCACCTATACCTGGTCCTTGGGTAAGAGCAAAGAATCCAATCATGCTTGAAGTTATTGCTTAGTAATGTAGCAGGGGGGAAAAAACATAAGAAGAAAGAATGCAGATGTGTAAGTGAGAAGACTGGCAGGTCATAACTGTGTTAGAGGTGAACCTTGTAGAGTATGGTTATCAGTTGGACTTGGTGATCCTGAGGGTGTTTTCCAACCCGGATGTTTCTGTGATTCCACATAGTGGAGACAATCTGATTTTTAGTGTTTTTTTTAACATAGGCAGTGTCAGCTATTTGAAGTGGCAGCTACCTTGTGCAGTGACAAGCTGAAATACTTGGACTACTTCGTGGCACATCAACTTGTTAAAAGCTGGAGTGCTCTGAATGAATTAAAGGAGAAAAGAAACTGAGAGCTAGAGTGGATGAAAAGTTGAGGAACTGGTTACTTTGGTTTCAGAATGCTGGTGAAAGGTTATATGAAGTGATTTAACATGGGGTAGTTAACCAAGGGCAAAAGCACACTGTTTTGTAAGAATGTTCTCTCACACTACTCCATTTGCCAGCAGACATGTAGCCTGAACTTGGACACAACACGTGCCTTGGTGCCTGAGATAGAAAGACGCTTATCATAAGAGATAGTGAATGTTCATTTCACTCCTTTATTGCGTTACAAAATAAAGTTTAAAACTTCTATTAAGGAAACAATTTTGGGTATTTCAAAGGTGCTATAAAGACATAAAATCTTGCATATGTAGAGCTCTTGTCTTACGCTCCTGTAACAACTAACTAACTAACTAACTAACTACATATATAAACTTATAACTAGATGGTGTTTAAGGGCAGATATTTTCTTACATGGAATCAGATCAGAGAATCTTTCTAGAATAACTGATCTGTTAGATCTGCTTGGAAATACGGTGGTGGTTTGTAAAGTTATTTTGTCTTTTCATTCATGGTTAGAGTGGTCTGTCCTTCAACCATAAGCTGAGAAATAAACAGCAACCTGTGCTGCAGCTTCATGCCACCCAGTGAGCTCTTCCAGTCATTGTTTTTAATGAACTGTTTCTTTCTGAATTAAACAATAAAGATAGGGCATTTGAAGCATTTTTGCCCCGGATCAGGTAATATAACAGCTGTGCTTTGCTCAGTGCAATAACTGAGGAACTGGTTGTGTAGGGAAGAACAATGTGTTATTAACCCAAATGAATTACCAAAAGCAAGCACAAATAAACAAAAAAACAAACAATGTAAAACCCCCTCAAAACCATGATGGAGTAAGTTAAGTGTTTTGTGAGGAAGAGTGAACAACTGATCATTAGCACAGACCACAGAATAAAACACCTGCTTTATCTTTATAAGAAATCTGGAAGAAAACATACTTTAATTTTCCCCTCCATAATGTTTGTGACACTCAGGATGACATCTCCAGGTCTTCACTGAGAGGGAAACACTCAAAGTTATATTGCAAGAGGACAGAAAGAACTTTGTGTCTGGGAGATACAAGGAATGTGAAGAGGTTCACCTGTTTAAGTCAGTAGGATGAAGCCCATAGAGGGACTACTGGTTAGAAAACAAATACTTGTGTGTAATTTAGGGAAATAACTGTAGCAGTAGCTAATGTTTTTTTCTTGAACTCAATTAATTAATTTTGTATTGATTTTGTTATTATTGTAATAATATGTTGTGTTTACCTTCTACAGCTGTGAAAGTGACACATCTCCATGGCCATTTTGTATCTACACAATAATGCACTTCAAGCTGTTTTTTCCAACATAACAAACACTTCCACTACATGTAGAGACTTGGTCCAGTGTTACGAATTTTGTATCCTGCCCTGATTGTTCTTGCTCTTTTTATTTAATAAAGTCATAAGTGATAGTGAATTTATATTTTCCTCACACTGTCAGTACATCCAATTCAAGGCTGCTTAAGCAACATTAGGACATCCAAGGAGTTTGCTCATGTAAATAATTGTGCTCACCCTTACTTGTGACTTTTTAAAGCCTCCCTAAAATCTGTGTGCTGAACACAAAGGAAGTCCTAAAACAGAATCATAAATCTGCTCAGAGTGACTACCAGACTGGAAATGAAGCCAAACACATAGCACTGGGTGCAGCAACGGAACAGAAGTACGCAGCCAGGGCTCAGACTGAAAAAAATACTTTATCTGACTTCTTCATCAAGACAAAATCAGCTGCAGAGAATTGCCTTTGTGACGACATGTGTTTGCACAGGAGGCTGGGGACGCAACAAAATGATAGCTCAAGACAAGTTTTCATCAAAATAAAACCAAAGGCAGGAGCCAGAGTGTTCTACAGTAGACCAAACCTCTATTACACAGCTAGGGAAAGCAAATAGCTGAATCCATCCAAGGATCTATCAGTTACCATGTGGGCATTTGTATTTGCACAGCACTTACAGACTCCAAGTGAGATCAAGGCCCCTTTTAATTAGTGGTGTGTATGTCTGAGAATGTACACAGGCATATTAATGTATATACACATCTCTTTTTTAATATATATAACTATACTCACAGAGAGAGAGAGAGATACAGATACAGAGATGTATACACACATATATTTTAATGATGTGACATCTGTCCTTTGAGTCTAAATGACCAAGAGGAATAAAGATGAGGAGAAAGAAAATATTTCAAGTGAATGAAAATAGGTGCAGAAAGCTTAACTTACTTTTGGAAGTAGGAATCATGATGAGGCGACAGAGCACACTAGCATTCAGCCAGTAATTGTTAAAATATTAAGACACCAAGGATATTTCTGTAACTTTTTCTTTCAGATTCCTGTTATACTGCCTTTATCATTTTTGTGGGAAAGGGAATAAATAATCTATCCATCATATTCTAACATTCAGCTGAAATCTTAGAAAAAAAAAAAAGAAAGGTTAATGAAGTCATAAAGCAGAAAATGAAAGTGGTAAGTATCAAAAGCATACACAAGGGGGAAAACCTTGAAAACCAAAAAATGATGAAAGAAAACTTCTGCTACAGAATAATTAAATCTTAATATTATGAAGAAACAGGACTCTACAAATGACCTTCAAAGATTCCCAGCCTGTCTCTCTAAAGGAGGAACATAAGAGCTTATCGTTATCATGAATTCAGTTGTCTTGATACAAATTGGCCTGATACTGTTGTGTGACACCATCAGCTCCTGTCTTCAATGTAATCATCTGCCTTTACAGCAAAGAAAAGTGATTGAGAACAGCCTTCGACTTTTGGACAAAATGGGTAAAAGATTTCCTAAACAATGTCTAAGAGACAAAATGTCCTTCAGATTTCCTGAGCAGGTTCTAAGGGCCACAGAGAAAGAGGCAGTCAAAACGGCTATTGAAGAGATCTTGCAACACATCTTTTATATCTTTGGCAAAAATCTGACTCCAGCTGCTTGGGATGGGACAGCTTTAGAACAGTTCCGAAATGGACTTCATCAGCAAATCGAGCAACTGGAGGCATGTGTGATCAAGCAGCAGATCCAGTACCGTCAGAGTAAAGAAGTTAACAGGCTGAAACTGAAGAAGTACTTCCAAAAAATAAAGTATTTTCTTGAGGACAAACAACACAACCTGTGCTCCTGGGAGATCAGCCGTGCAGAAACAAGGAGATGTCTTCAACTAGCTCATAAAGTCATAAGGAAGCTTAGCAACTAAGGTACAAGGATTTTGACCTGACACAACTTAGCTTTAAAAATATTTATGTTTACTATTTGTTCTACCTTCTGGCAGTAATTAGATAATTTTTATTGTATTTAAGTAATTATGTTGCCGATACTTATTTTTGCAAATGTAATGCACTACTTAACATATGATATTTTTCCCCTTGTAAGCAAGATGCCTACACTAGCTACAAACTAATCCATATGACTTTTCAGTGGCAGTTACTCCACAGGAAGGGATTGCAATCTTGCTACAAATAGTGTCAACCTGTAGTATTTTCTGCTGAGAAATCATGCTGCTATCCTCCAGCTCTATTTCCCTTAGAGAATCATGTATTTGTGAATGGACTATGTATCTCTCACCTTATAGGAATTACTGATAGGAATTGTACTGATTGAGACTGCATCAAGGCTCAAGTGGTATACAGTTAAATGGTCCTGACAGGCTGAAATCATCCATTCTTTCAAAGTTTGTATGCTCTTTTTACATTTGTATCACTCTAACATTTGCTTTGTTCAAAGAGGTAAAGTAATTCTAGAAGGTCTTATCTGTACAGGATACTGCTTGCAGTACCTATTGCTTCAGCAATAACTTCTCAGTTGGACGTTTTTACCTTTAATTGAAGTGTCTTTGCCTTCTCTAGCTATCTGGGACAAAGGCCTTTTTTTCCTTCCTGTAACTTTTTTCACAAGCTTATTTGAAATAACTTCTCTTTGTAAAAGTGCCCTGAAGTCACATGTGCCTGTGGCACATCCCACGTGCTCAAGAACATGCTCATTCTGGCCAGTGCCTTCAGTGCAGTGTTGTGTTGCTGCATGAAATTTTCTGTCTCATTCATTTTGCTCAGAAATTGACCCACAGAAACATATAGCTCTTGGTATTCCAGTGGTTTTTGCCTCCAAGCTGCACAGCTTTGAGTAGTAGTTACAATATAATAAAATTCTTTTAAAACAACTTGCAATGAACTGGGCAAAAATCTGCTAATTTCTGCAAGGTCAAGTCCAGATTTTACACTTGGGAAAGTGTCCTTGGGTAACTCTATTTCAAGTGTTTTTATTTTCTCTAGTCAGCTGCTGTGTAAGAGGGAAAACAGGGTATTAGCCAAGTTGTGTTAGCTAATGAATGTTAGCGAAAATGTGATCAAAACCCAACCAAACAACAACATTAAAACAAAACAAATTTTAAAAGAGCCAAGCTATTTCCTGTGGCCAAGGCTGATGTACGTTTGGCACAGACTTCTGTGTCTGACATGGCTGTGACTCTTAAGAAGGTGTGATATTAAACCCAGAAGGTCAAAATTGCTAAAGCCTGGTTTAAGTAACGGGTGAGGAACCACTTTAAAACCCTTCTGATATTCAGAAGAGCATCGTTCAAAGGGCTGGTAAGGAAAAGGTACATCTAAAGTAGCAAACAAAAAAAACGACTGGTAAGAACAGTATCAATGGTGCACCGGATCTCAGGTACCTTATTTATGACACCAGTATCTTTTGCAGGGTATATGTATTCTACAACTTATGGATGCAAGCTAAGAAGTGAGGAGTGACATGGATATCAGGTCTGAAGCTGAAATACTAGTAACAAAACCAGATAACAAATCCACCGTGATCCAGAACAACAGAAATGACCAAAGCCACCGAGCAGATTTTCTGCCCCATGACATGTGTTAAAGCAAAATGTGCCTTTCTTGCATTTTGTAACTAAAAGCATCCGAAGTGGCTCCACTGTGAGACTGTTTCAAACATTATTTTGACTAATTTTTTTTTAATTTTTCACTTCTTCGAGCCTAAGAAGCCTATAAAAGGATATTCAGCCTCCCTGCCTTTCAGGTTCTGATATCCTAGGTGGCTTCCTCGATGCAGTAAAATGTTATTGAAATGTCTTCACTTTTAGTGGAACTTGGAAATGAAATATTTTCAGCTGCAAACTCATGAAAGATTGCAGGGTTTATTGCCTCAGTAAGAATATGTTAATTTGTGGTCCACTAATTGTTCAGAAACTCCCATACAATTAAGTTTTGGTTTTAGTTCATAACTATCCTCACAAGCCTTATTACCAAATAAAATAAAAAAAAACCCAAACTACCATGTTTCAAGATTTTTCAGTCACCAGGGTACTTTACAATGCAGGAAAAAACCAGAATGGGCACTAGAGGGCAAAGCAAGCTCATAGACAGGAGTAAGGGTTGTAGGTCAAGTTACATGTATTCTGAGAAGACAGTGTCTCAGCTCTTTATGAGCATGCTGCTTATCAATAAAGTACTATTGGGTTCACAGAAGGGAATTGAAAGAATGGTTACATACTGTGGAAGAAATAAAAAATGTCAGAGATGACGATCAGGAACTTATAAATTAGCATTTGATTTCAGTTACTTTTTGGCCAGCAGTGAAATAACAAAAATTATTTGTTCTGAGGCAATGAAGCAGACACAGCTGCTCAAGAATTAATAAGGAAAAAAGAAATAGCAAATAAATATATATTTATTCCAGCTTTTTGATAAAGGTAGAGGACAAAAAGATAGGGAGTCAGAAGATCCTTTCTCTTCTCCCTATCATCATAACATTTTAGAACAATCTGTATTTCATCATCATTGTGTTACCAGGTCAGCTGTATATTATGCCCCTGGCTAACTGAAACCTCCTGGTATTTCTTCTGGTTAGTACATTTCTAGAAGTTAAACAAAGGTAGCAAAATATAGTTTTTAACATACATTGTTTTCATATGGACATGAGTAAAATAGTGAACATGTAGTCTAAAACCCCAGCTGAAAAGTTAGCATAGCTGAAACAAAATCCTTCCAAGGTGGGATTGCTCATAAGCCAAAAAAGTTTCATAGGTCTTCTCATAAGACTCGTGTACCAGTGCTGTGCACCACACATCCCAGTCACAGGCATGGCTGTTCTCACAGCACTTTGTTTCCATGTGCTGTGCTGCACTTTTTAGGAAACTGCACTGAAAATTATGTACTTTCATCTCTGTAGAGTCGGTTTTCTGGAGTGGATTTACAGGACTGGCGGCCAGCACCTTGTATCCCACATGAAACTTCAGAGTAGCTAAAGCACAACTGAAGAACGCACAGTCCAGAATTTACACTTGGAAAAATTTTTCACAGGTCACAGCCAGCTACAGCTATCCAAAGCAACTCTTCCATCACTTTTGATCTCTTCTGTCAGCTCTGACTTTATTTACTTTTTTAAACTGGGAAACTGGAAGGGAAAAAAAAAAAAAGGTCAAAATCCAAAGCAAAGCTGTACAAGTGTATAGCGAAATAAGTCTCCAAATAATCATCCAGGATCCTTGCTAGGAAGGACAGCTATGAGCTCCTTCAGAGCAGTCATTGGAAATTGCAGAGGTGGCCATAGTGGAGCAGGCAGATCAACACCAGAGTCCAGGGAACTGCTCATGGCATCCTGCCAGTCTTCACCCATTCCAACCTAGCCTACCCCTTGCCAGGGAGAGCCTTAAACTGTTTATCCTCTCCTACTTGTGGAGGAATGCCGGGTTCTTCCTGGGAGCAACCAGAAGAAAGGCCTAGAAATAAGGGTGACAAAGATACAGGATACATCTTGAAAGAAAGTCAGTTCTTGTTTTGACTGGCAGAATGAATTTACTTGACTTCAGAAATTTAATGCAAAACAAAAAAGCACAAGCAAACAAACAAAAAATAAACACAAAAACCCACAACCAACAACAAAAACACAGAACAAAACCAAAACAAAAAAACACACAACAACAAAAAAAAACACAACCAACCACAAACCAAACAACCAAACAAAAATGTAAAAATACCCACCCAAAACCAACCAACCAAACCCTATCCAACAAGTAAGTTTGCACTTGATACTTTACAATAAAGCAGCTGCTCTTGTTAATATAAAAAAATCTTCCTACTGATCCTCATATATACAAGAAAACATTTCCTACACTTCTATTGATATCAAGAAATCCTGGTAAGGTGCAAATCCTTTTTCAGTGCTGGGAATTCCTAGAGGAGCAAATTCTGACAGAGAAACTGAGGACAACCTTCTCAGCCTGCACACATGCCAATGTTAAAGTCCGTTTTGCAAAGTGCAGGGCACCTGTAGCTGGGGCTTCCTCACTGAAGCAAGGCATTGACAAGACTACCTTGCTTACAAACACAATTCAGGCTCTTTGTCAGTTGCATCCTGGATGAACAGTTTTTCTTTATGTACAACATTAAAACTTAAACCCTTCAGCTCACATGAATTTGCACCCCTCAATTTCAGGGGGGGGGTGAAGATGAAGAAATGGTAAGTGACAAGAAATTGAGCACACAGAAATTAATGTTCTGCCTCAGCTGTCTCCACAAGAAGATGCAGGGATGACTCATTGTCTAAAGCCAGCCTTCTTAGGCTCAAGTTCTTGCAAGCAGTATCCTACAACCTGCAGCAATGAAGAATTCAGTCTTCTAAGTAAAGAATATAATCTGCTTTGCAAGGTTTAGAAGTAAATACAGTTAACGCTCTCCTCTGCAGAGTAACTGTTACAACAGAGTAATGCAATTCCAAAGTAAAAATCATTAAGGAGATGATTAAATACTGAGATTTCAAACAGCATATCTACCCCCTTCACACCAGTGAGCACCACATCTGCTCGCTGTAACTCTTATTGCTGGTTATATTCCTCAGTTTTTTTATCTTAGTGTGCCAGGATCTACACAATTTCCTCCAGACTTAGTAGAGTTCTGTGAGTCCATTTTCCCAGAAAGGAAATACGTTGACAGACATATTTATATAAAACAGAAAGCTTTTCTTCGGGGGGGGGGGGGGGGGGGGGGGGAAGAAAAGAAAGAAAAAGAAAGAAAAGGAATGAAAAGCAGCCTGTTTATAAAGACTTCAAACATTTATAAAGGCTTTGTTCTCTCTCTTTAAGCAATCTTCAGGTGTCTTTGGGTTCAAAGCAGACTCAGTTATGGTCTCTACTTTTTGTGAAAAGCTTGCATTGGCTATAACAGATCTTTTCCTGTGATTATAAATTGTTAGTAGTTTAAAATAAGCTCCTGCTACTTGGAGTACAAGTCCTGCTGTTGTCCTTGAGACAAGTATTAAATCCTGTCACAGCTATTCATACATCTTTATAAAAGATTTGTAATGAATGTGGTTGCAGATCACTAGAGGAGTTTCAAGATACTAATTCCTTTTTTCTCTCACTCTTCTTTCTCATTTATTTTCCTCCTCTTTCATCAAGAAAAACAGATCTCATCTCTCTCTCCTTCCCTATAGCAGGCCAAACTGTAAAAAATTAGTAACATAAAAACTATGTTATATTGTAGCTAAATACACAGACTCCCATTATTTGAGAACAATAGAACCAGGCTGTAATAAACAGCCTAAAAAGAAGCCATCCTTTGTGTTATAAAAACAAGTTGCTTCCATGCAGAAATACAATTCAGGTGTATCACAGAGAGGCAGTGGTTTACATTTTCACCCTATGCTGAAAGCACGGTCAGTAGTCACCTGTTGATTACCTTCTCCTGGAGACTGAGGAAATGTCTTGTAGTCTGGGAGATCAATGCTTAAAAATAACAAATCCCCCAGATCAACATATTCATACAGAGTTGTAGGGCAGGTTGCAAGAACAAAGGTCAGTCTAGAGGCCAGATGTGCTCCCTCAGAGACTTCCATGAAGTGACAAATCAGGACAGTGATTTGTCACATCATTGATTGACTGTCACATCTCCTCCAAGTGACATATTGGGAAGTTTGGACAAGTGCTGCTTCTTTGGCTTCCCTCACCCTTCCTCTTGTTCTGCACCAGCTGCAGCACAGTAGCAAAAAAAAAAAATCACCATAGATGACCAAAGCCAAACAGACTGCCCAGAGGTTTTTTGTTTTCTTTCCTCTTTTTTTACCTCCAAGAGCATGTCCACACTTGTTATGTGATGTAATATATGTTGTAAGTTAAAAAAGCCTTTTTCCTGACCTTGTATGCTTGGAAGTATTCCCACTTCAATCTATTCTAATAACCTATGTTAGCTCTTGTTACTGGTCTTCCATTTAATTAATTTTTTTCATCTGATGCAATTGTAAAGCTGAAACCTCTGCCATCTCTGTATCTGTTGGGTGCCTTGTGGCACAATGGTTGCTCACCCAGTGCAGCTTTGTTCACCTTAATGCAGTCAGGAACTTTGTCTGGTGTGATTAACTGTATTAGAGGACGCCAATCAGTCAGCTCCTGTGAGGCAAGACCTGTTTGCGAGTCAGGATCTCTGCTAAATGTACAAAATTGTTGGGGTGTGAGAGGCTTGAAGCTGGCATGGCTGCTGCTTCCTCTTTTTTTTTTTGCCCAGTTTGAGAATATAGACAAAATTATCAACACTTTACCCTGTTGCTTGCAATACAGAGAGGACTTTGATTCCTCCACTGCTTCTGCACAGTCTTCCATTTCTCACTGGCAATCTTGGTCACACAACAAAAACACCAGTCAGCATTGTGCAAATGCTCTGCCTACTAGTGAGAAATCAGTGTCCAGTGCTGCAGCACCCCAAGGGCCTCCAGACAGGCCTGGTTTTACTCTTTAACTGAAGTTAGTATTACAGCAGTGAGTGCTTCCCAATAAGCACATGTTTAAGAGCTGTGCTCAAACTAGTGCAATCTGCTGGCCAAAATGTAGGCTTGAATTCAGGGAGTGAAAAGAAAATATAATGGAAGAAACAAGATGAAATGCAAACAAATTTCAGGACTTGGTTTCTTTTTTAAAAACACATCTGCCTACTGCTTTTATAGCAAGGGTTTCTTCCCTATCATGTGAAACATTTCAGGGCTGCTCTTAACCTTACGCATAAAGCACCCCCTTGCAATAGTTCCAAACACAAGCACTGTGCCCAGACAGAATAGGTTCTTTTCCTACTTCATGACACAAGGAAAACAAAAGTGGTCAAAATTTGTTTAGATTTTGAGAAATGTAGGAGACTCAGGCTGACATGTGCTGAGCAGGCATGACGTGTGTTTTAATTGATGCCAGCAGTTACATAAGAGTAATTTTTTTAAGGCTTGTTAAACGATTACTAGACACAAGATTGTCTGCAAAAGAGGTAGCTGGAATGGAGAATAGAATTCATTTTAGTCTTCCCCTGTGCAGCTAATACATGTTCCAATAGCAGCACTTAGTCTTTGCTTTCATCTGAATGTCTTTGCAGCTTACAAAATTTTGATATGTTCTAAGCAAAAACACCCGTTCCCCAGACCTTGTATGCTTGGAAGTATTCCCACTTCAATCTATTATCATAAAATCTGTTCTCTCTTGTTGCTGGTCCTACTTTCTCATACCCTTAAGCCATCAGATTACAAAAACACCACTGCAAATCATATAGCTGAACCATATTCTACATCTCCCAAAGAAGAATTTGAATATCCGTGCAATAGTGGATTTACAAGCCCTGTGCCTTGTCTCCACTGATGCAGTGCATTGCCTCTCAGATGGCTGTGTTTACAACAGTGTTACAGTTCAGGTCAGATGTACTCCTTTGAAGCAAATCTTCTCATTTACCCTTGCCTTATTTTTCAACAAAGGACAAGACTGGAGTATACATTGTCATCATTGTCATTCCTTTTGGAGAGCAAGATCGCTCCTTTTACATGCCATCACACACAGAGATTTCTTTCACTAGCCAGTAACAAGCATTCAGTCAACAGGGCCAAGCTGCCACCACAAGAAAGCCCTAAAAAATGTGCCAGTGGTGGGCACCACCTCCTTAGCAGAAGCTGTTTCACTCTGAAGTCCTGCTTGGGGCAGGACTCTGGCTTGTGCAGAGGCTTCAGCACGGGACAAAGTCCCTACTGTGAAGTGGGCTGCAGGCTGACCCTCTGCCTCCTGTCTGCCTGTACTATGGAGGTGACCAGCACTTCAGAAGGGTATTGGTATCCTGCTCACAAGCACTTGCAGGTGCCCTTGTCACCTGTGGGAGCTTTGGCTTGGCAGTTGCCCACAATAGGGATTTTGCACATCACAAACCTAGGTGAGCTTTTGTTTCTTTTGCATATTTGCCTGGTGCTTGAAAAGAGATGTTCTTCCTACTGCTGGATCTTGTTACCGTGTGCTCAGTCCCTGCCATTAGTGTATTAGCTGTCCTTCCAGAAGCACAAGGCATAAAGTGTAGGAGGTGTTTTGCAAGTTCTATGGGCTGAGTCTCTCAATAGCCACTTCTCTAATTGTTTAACCTTTTGTTTTAAATGCTGAATTATTAATTCTCCCTGAGAAATAAATATGTTCTTGAACTTAGAAAAAGATGACTCTTGAACAGTAAAAGTGAGTTCCCACACCAGCAGGAAAGCCAGACCTTCAGCTAAGGTTCCAGATAAGAGACATAACCAGGAGAAAACAGTTTGCCAGGGAGGCATTTCCTGCCTCTCAGGACATATCAGGGAATGCACAGTCTTTGCAGGAGCTCGGTGCCACGCACAGAAGCACTGAGAATCAGTAAGGCACATTTTATTCCCCAGACTTTGTACTTACACGTAACATCCTATGCTCTTTATGTTCTTTTTGACTTCTTCTTTCATAACATGAAATTTCAAATGTAGTTGTAGAATAGGATGAGCTTTCAACATGAGTGCCAGTGGGAAAACTTATTTATGGGCAGAAGGGAATTTATAAACATGTTATTACATTTTTCTTGATCTCATTTATGCCAAGATATCCTAGAAACTTAAGGGCAGATGCAAGCCAGGATGCACACACTTTTCCTCCAACAGTAGTGCCCATGTTTCACAGAGGCAAAAAGAGACATTTCATAATAAGAAATGGAACATTCTCTCCTTTATCTGAAGTAATTTAAAGTGCTCCTTTTTTGCTGTGCTCCCAGCCTTCCTTATAATTTGGTAGTGTTAGCACTGTTATAGTACTGTGATTTAAACAGAGGACAAACCCAAATATTTAATTTTGCATTTCTTCCCTCCAGTAATCCTTAAAAATGTTGCTCTGGGTTAAGAAAGGAAGTTAGTAGGATTTACAGACTGTCTTACTGTTACAACAGCAAGACATCAGTTTAGTCTAGGTTAGGTTAGGTTAGGCTAGGCTAGGCTAGTCTACGCTAGGTGAGGAGCAGGGCAAATGGAATGGAGGTATTTGGGGTTAGAAACTCCTTTCTCGGGAAGTGCAGTGTTGTTCCTGTTTAGTGCTACATACAGTGACGTTGTGGGGTGGGGGGAAAGGAAAGAGGAGGGCTGATCTCATAACAAACAGCTGCAGCTGTAGAGAGTAAAAAGGAGAAGGATCAGCAGCAGCAATCCAGCCCCTGAAACAGGTAATATCTCTTCAGTGCAGGCAATCTAGACTGCTCAAATGTGGGAAAAAAGGGGGAAAAATAAGAGGGGTGGGGTGTGCCTGTGAGAAGTACATCTTTCGTACTTGTTCTCAGCACTTTTCTTCTTCCTAAGTGATATGGTGCAGCTTGTCACAGAGTTGTGGGGGGGAAGGGGGTAGAAGTTCAGACCAATATGACTTAAAAGGAAACCATGTTGGTTGAGGGGCTTTCTAGCAGATCTCTCTTGCAGAAAAGAGGAAAAAAAAGAGAGAGAACATTGCTTGCTGGTTTCAGCACAATGATTGCTTCCTCATGTTTGGCTAGCCAGTACGGGCTCATGGAAAGGCAGGAGACCACAATAGCTCTGAAGGCAGGGAAGTGCTCAGTTCAAGCAGGACAGGGTGCAACCCACCCTGGCAGAAACCTGAGTGGTGCCTTCATCTTGTCACTTTGCAAGGGACACCCAGCCAGGGAAAGGGCTGCCCTGAACTGGGTGCCTCTGCTGTGCTGTCTCTAGCTCACAGGGAATATGGACCTTACCACCTTTCAGATACTGAAGGCACCTACCTCCATACTTACCTGAGAGGATAGCTACCACGGATACACTGAACACCTCAATACTAAAATTAACAAAATGTAACAATTAATGTGATTTTTCTGCCTTTGGAAATACGTCATGATTTGTAAGGTAAAACTCTTATCACTGGTAAAATCTTTGGTGGTGAATAAGAAGGGAAAGAGGGTATCTTGGACTACGCTTCTATATGTGGCTTCCTAGGTTTTGAGCCCAGAAAGAAGGTGAACTATGCAAGGTTGATCCTAAATATGACAAATTTACCTGTAGTGTTTCAGAGCTCTCCCAATGCCTTCAAATGAAAGCCACCTCAAAGTGTTAAAGCACATCACACTACAAGGAATAAATGCAGTAGCAAGTCCATTTTACAAACCAGGCATCATGGTGGGTAAGTGAGGTTTGTAAGTTCAGACAGCAAGTTTGGGGCAGGGTCAGAAATTGTACAGCTGCCTGTGGGTTGCTAGTCAGATTTTTTTCTGCAAGGGTGCTGCAGAAGCAAGCTCTGTGAAGTAAATGTGAAATGTTGCCTGATACAAATGCAGGGGAGCAGAGAATGTAATTAAAGCCCACCTCTTCTGCCAGTGACCTTCCAAACAGAAGCAGGTGTCTGAATTGTGTGTTGTGACACAAACCTGTTAGGAGGATTGAAATGGTTGTCCTCTGTCTGCTTCTCATTCTCTAGGTAAATGGAGCAGCCTTTGCCTGAGAAAGCCTTTGCCTAGAGACAGTTATATTTGAGTTTCCTTTGATTACACCCAAACTTTCACTGCTTACAGTTTTCTTCACTTCTGTCAAAATATTCTGTTTGGATTTAGGCACCGTTTGAGCTGGAATTTACAGAGTGAAACCTGTTTTCAAAGTGGGACCGTTCCTTCACACAGTGGAGAGCACCACCAAGTGAGGAAGCAGTGCTGCTTGCAACTCCGGGTCTGGGATCCATCTTCCAGGTAACACTGGCATGCTGTCTACCAGCACCTCTCTACATTTCTTTGGGAATATAGGGTGAACCATAAAAGCCAGCAGTATGTATACATTTCAGTAGCCATCAGAACATTTTAAAGAAGATATGTTCTAGTATGCAATGGATACCAAATTGCCAAAACACTACTGTAAAGCTTCATTTACAAAGGTCCTCTTGCCCTGTTTAGCCAAGATTAAGCAGTTTAAGAATTTTAAGGGCGATTTTCTAGCCAAGCAATGCAGGAAGAGTTTGTAAAATAAGTTCATATCACTGAAAGGCAACTTCTGAGCATGAGGGACAGATGTAGAACCCCACACTTCATAATACAAAGAAACCATACATTCAGCTTGCATTCTATGTAAAGCCCACATAGCAATATGAAAACAAAGAAACTGGTGGAGGTGCTGACTAGAAAGCTTCTAGATTTTTTTAACTTTTCCTGTAACTTTCATACCTATTACAGTAATTCCTATCAATGCAGTAATAAGTCCATTTCTTAAGTAATGTTCTCAAATTTGGGTTTTTTTGCCTTTTTGTTATGTACAGTGTCCTATCTTATTTTTCTTAGCATGTCGTATCATAGTTCTCTCAAAAGGGAGTGGTATTTGTAATACATTTCTTTGTCCAGGTCCTTACATGTCTTATTTTCATAGTATCAAAGAGCACTGATGTCTCTTGGGAGGCAAATTATGCCAACAAATCCTTCTGTGCTAATAGATGTGATGATATGAATAGTATATGATATGAATAGGGACCTGGGGGTGCTGGTTGATGGTAGACTGAACATGAGCCTGCAGTGTGCCCAGGCAGCCAAGAGGGCCAATGGCATCCTGGCCTGCATCAGGAACAGTGTGGCCAGCAGGAGCAGGGAGGTCATTCTGCCCCTGTACACTGCACTGGTTAGGCCGCACCTCGAGTACTGTGTCCAGTTCTGGGCCCCTCAGTTTAGGAAGGATGTTGACTTGCTGGACGAGTCCAGAGAAGAGCAACAAAGTTGGTGAGGGGTTTGGAACACAAGCCCTATGAGGAGAGGCTGAGGGAGCTGGAGTTGCTTAGCCTGGAGGAGACTCAGTGGTGACCTTATTACTCTCTACAACTACCTGAAGGGAGGTTGTAGACAGACGGATGTTGGTCTCTTCTCCCAGGCGGCCAGTACCAGAACAAGAGGACACAGTCTCAGGCTGCGCCAGGAGGAGGTTCAGGCTAGATGTTAGGAAAAAGTTCTATACAGAAAGAATGATTGCCCATTGGAATGGGATGCCTGGGGAGGTGGTGGAGTCGCCATCATTGGAGGTTTTCAGGAGAAGACTTGATGGGGTGCTTGGTGCCGTGGGTTAGATGTTTGGGTGGTGTTGGATTGGTTGATGGGTTGGACGCGATGATCTTGAAGGTCTCTTCCAACCTGCTTTATTCTATGTATATGTATTCTATGTATATGTATATGTAGCTACACAGCATAACAGGAAGTAAGTAGTAAGGAAAAAAAAGCAACAAGGCATTTTCTCTGAAGTCCATAGAATAGGCATATCCTCAGCACAAAACTTTAGTAGACCAATCTGTCTAGATCAGTTTGCAGAAGCGTACATTGTGTCTTGGTGCAATGCTGGGAATGAAGTCTATGCATTTATCATGTTTAGCTATTTCTGAACACAGAACTTCACTGTATTTGTTAATGTACAGATACCAATGAAAACAAAGCTTCATGGCAGAGACATACCACGTGAACACATAGGAACAAAGTGCAACTTAGAGGCTGTAGTACTTTGGTAGCAGAAATTAATTGGTCAAACACAGGAGATACATTGTAGAACAAAATCAGCAAATTCACATGTCAAAAAGGTAGCCTTTTCACATCTGGAGGACAGGCAAGTCTCCCTCCAGAATAAGGGGCAGGGGGGGAATAGAGAGATAAATTAACTAAATTACTTACATAAACTAGATTAGAATAGCCACAAAGTTTAGTCTACTCCAAAAAAAAGAAGATTCACTTCATGAAATGCAAATTGAAACATAGATTTATGCAGAAAGACTAAGACTCCAATTCAATGTTTATCTGGAAAACCTGTAGAGCAATTTGGTTAAAAAAAGATACGTTTCACACTGCATCAAATAAAAGCCATTTGAAATGTGGCTCTCTCTTCCTTTACTTTCCTTTTTATAAATACATACATTATCTGCTGGAGACACTGCAAGTAAATTGCATTGTACTTTAAGCCATATTGAGCACACACTAGAGGCATGCCTCCTGGGAAGCACAGATGCAGAATATCAAGGTTGGTGTCTGCAGAAGTCCAAGGCCCTCAGCAGGGCTCCCTTGAGTCTACTTGTACCAACAAGGCAGAGCCAAGCCAATGGGATCAGGCAATCAGGCTTGAATCCAGCATTCACTGGTGTCTGTTTAGCTACTTTTTCTTCTGGAGGCACAAATTTCACTGTTTGACCACAGATCACTTTAATCACTAACGGAAGCTCAGAATTTTCTGGGCCTCTGATCAATTACCAACAGCACTGTTCTGTGAGTATTGATATACATAGACAATTTCCATTTCAATTTCAGCTGTTTTTCTTTCATTTACTAACATGTCCCAAGATGGTGCAATTTCTACAGGTCAGAAAGCTTGAATATTGTAATAAGCCATGCAGTTCATTTTATCATTTCACCTCCCCAGCTTTACCATGAGCAACTACCTCTTCGTGTATGACTTAGTGCAATTCTGTGGACATTCCTGGATATTCACAAATATGATTATCAGGTTCATGTCATTTGGAAAAGGTAGGATTCCTTCTGTGTTTTTCCTAAACATGTTAAGTGGCAGTGACATAAGGAAACATGGAATTAGAAATAAAGTTAGGATTCTGAATAGGTGTACGTTCAATACAGGGGCTGTAATTTTAATCGGAATAATATTTGTTTCTTCCATTAAAAAGGCTGAACAAATTACTCGTACCTATGTTCTGCCAGTATCACAAGAGGAATGAAGTTCTTGTTTTGCTAATTCAGCAGCATGCAAGTAACATTTGACTTAAATGTAGACTGAAATGTGACTAGGTCCAGTTATTACAGCAAACATTAAAGACACTAGAAGGGAATATCTTTGTGGTTGTTGTACACGCACAGTGTCAAAAAAAACCAAACAACATATTTCTCTTCCTGTTGCCTGGGTTAAGAGACAAAAATAGGAAACTAGTCACTGGAAATTTAAAATGGTAGGCAGTTTTAGGCACATAAAATATCCACTGTGGTCTACATATTTTAGGAAGTGCCATGGCTGCAAATACAGGCTCAACATCTCCTTGTGTTTAGACATTCCTCATAAATTTCCTCCTGTTTAGAAATATTCTAAAGTGGTATCTCTAAACCAGTATATCCTGCACAGTATTTGCCAGTGAAGTAAGTATAGCAATCCCATTCTTTTTTTTCAGCTTCCTGCCTCTGTGTCAGAGCTACACACACAGTCAGCTACTTTCTCCCCTCCTTGAAGCTTTGCTTCTGTTGCCCAAAATTTTGGCACTGTATGAACTTTGTTTCTTGCCATTTCCTGTGGTAATAGGGCAACATTAAGCACAGTAGTTGGTCCAGACTGCTGTTATATAACCAACTTCCAATTTTCCTCTTAACTTTGTAGATTCATTGGCTGACACATTTTACTCCATAGGACTGGTAATGCGCCTTTGCCAGTTGTTATCTGTACTGGAGATCCTACACATCCTCACTGGCATTGATAAAAGCCGTCTTCTCCCTAGGTTTCTCCAGGTAAGTCCATTTCTCAGGACCCTCCTTCCAGGACCTATGCAGTTCAGCCATAGATGCCCCAGGGAACAAGCCCAGGCTGAACAACTCTGAATGGTCCATCTGCACCCTTCCCCAATGAGTTTGGTTTGCTAGTGATTTCCTAACTGCAGGAACCGAGCCCTCAGAACTGTATTGGGGAAAAGCTGCTCTCTCAGCTTGTTTCTTTCTGAATGTCCTACATCCAGCCCACAATAGTAGGGACCTGGAAGATGTGAAGAGGAGTGGCTACTTGCAGAAATGGGGCAACTCCTATCTCTGGAGCACCATAAGTGGCTGAGGATACTACTTTTCCAGTTGACCGTTTACAGCCAAAAGACAACACTGCAGAGCAGGGTGTGCTGACAGTCATGGAGTGTGAAAGGAAAAATAACAGGAGAAATTAGGGGATTGAAGAATTAATCTTGGGAGGGGAAAGAATCAAAAATTGTCATACTGTTGCTGTAATGGTCTCTGCCTGCACAAACCCAGACATAGGCAAATTGTGGCAACAGCTAGAGATTCTGACACTGTTAAGGGGTTCACAGGGCATATGTTCAGCTGTAGGCCATAAACCAGACAAAAGGTCACATGCTACAGCAGAAAACACAATGATTTTTCATGGATTTGCCTCACCATGTTCTTGTTTCGTGTTGGGAGTTAATGTCAGTTTTTTGCATTTTTCATAACACATTGGGAAAAGTAAAAATGTTGAGTTTACCTTCAAGCATTTCAAATTCTTAGTATTCAAATAATGGTGAAAGTGGTATTGCTCTCAGAAGTCAGAAGGTAGAAGAGTAAGAGTAGTCAGTTATGTTGTTAGTTTTCTGGATAGCCTATTTTTGTCAAATGACATATCCCAGGTGTGAAGATGTTCCTCCTCTTAAATCTCCATTAGAAATTGAATAATACAGAGCTCTGTTCTTTATGCCTCTCACTAAATATGCCAGCAAATTCATAAAAATGCAATTACAATTTTTTTCCTGCCTAAATGTACGTGCCTTTACAGTAATCTAAGAGAAAGCATGCTCTGTAAAGTGGCCCTTAAAAAAAATTTCCATGTCATGTCTTGGAGAGAAGTGCAGCCAACTAATGCTAACAGTCATTAAAGCAAAGCTCTTCTTTGGCAGAGTCTATACATTCCCTAGTCCTGACATGTCTGTTTTCTTCCTACCCAGACCAATAGAAGCAGAGATCAGGACAGTCTGCACAAACATTATTCTCTGTTATCACAAAAGACACAAGATATTAAATGGATATTCTAAGCAAGGAAACTGTCACCTTTCTTGGGCAATGTAATTAATGCAGTGCTTTCCAGGGCAGCATGGAGAGAATGGGTCAGCACTGTGACTCCAAACACTAGCCTCATAACAAAGAAGCTTTGGATCCTTACTTAGTTCTTTTCACAAATGTTCTCTCATCAGAAACAGAACTTTCTTGCCTTGATGTTAGCAGAAGTCTCCTGCTGTTCGAGAAAAGTGTACCAATTCTTTGGTATAGACTCTGCTTTACTTGGGTTACTCTGCTTTTGCTGTAAGAGTGTGGGTTAAGCATTTATGCACCAATGGTACTCCCAGATGCCTTGCCACACTTTTCACTCTGACTCTTAGGAAAACCAAACCAACCAATAAAAAACACACCACACCACAAAACAAAAAACCCAAACCAACCAACAAACAACACACCCCCCTCCCCCCAACAACAACAACAAAAGCTTTGTCTCAGCTTGCAAGAGATGTTAATCTTATCTTTAGGATGGAAAACCAGGTGGTTCTGACAACATCTGGAAAGCATATGGGTGGAGGTAATGCCATCCTGAATACAAGCTGTGAAAGTACCCCTGTGATAGCTGGTTGTTTTAAGAGCATTATAGCAGCCAGAAAGTCTAGGCAGAGTTTGAATGCTGGACTTCCGTTTGTTGTGTTTGAGTGCCATTTATGAGAAAATTTTTGAGAGATACCCTAGAGACCGTGGAAAAGCAAAAACTCATTCAGGATGGCCTCAGTGAGGGACAAAGTGTCAGGCTACCAAGCACCTGAGAAGGGGTATGTAGGCCAAGGCCAAGGCCAAGTCACATCATGAAAGAAATTAATCCTGTGGGGTGGATGCTGTGGAATAAAGGAAGACAAAAGAGGGTCAGAAAGTTGGTGCAAAGTGATGTCTCTTACAGCACTTGCAGCTTGAATGAGTAAGAGGACAGGAGAACATGCCACATGTCATTGCAGTTGCCAAAACAAGAGGATAATGAAATACAGTAGTCTGGGCACAGAGTAAAAGCTGATGGGACTGGTACTTTAGCAAGGGACAGAGAAGGAAATAAGTAAGAGAAAAGTGGAGCTTTTGTGAAAAAAACAAACCACTAGTTCTTCATCCTGTGCAAACCAGACCAAAAGCAACATACTACAGCTTTGTGATAAAACCATTATTTTGTAACTTAGTCCAAATACTAACATACTAACTAGCCTTTCTTCTTCTTTTTTTTTTTTGGTAAACACTCACTGCTTGGAAGAGCTGTGTAAAAGTTTCAGGTACCGAGTATGATACTGTACAGTCACTGTTTTTTAAGAAATGGAAGTGAATGTGCTGCCTGTTCCTGCTCTAACCTCAGCTAGTCTAGGTAGCTGTTTCACTTGCTTCAAACACCCAGGCTGCCTTGTGGAAATTTATGCCATTCTACAGAACTTGCTGCACCCTGTGACAGGCCAGCCCTGGGAGAGGAAGGAAATTCCAGTTTGATTTGTGCACAAAGAACAAGAAGGAATGAAAAATGAAACCATTGTATTTATGCTTTGTGAGATGTCAGCACATACTTGCCTTTTACAAGCATAAAAGCACAGTATTTCCAGTTTTGCTTTAATTTTAAGCTAAACACTAGCAAGAGCACATGGTTTTTATATAGGTACGTATATGCATACATGTGCATATACATACATGAATGTGTTTATATACATACATGTATATACGTCCATAGATGTGTGTAACACCATATCGAGACATTTACTGAAATCTCTTCAAAGTAGCACCTTACTTTGTCACTTGCTGGAAAGCTTCCCAGCTTCTTAGTAGTTCCTGCACTTACCTTCAATTTGTGTGGGTTACCTAAAGGTATGAGTACTAGAAAGAAGGGAGCACAAATTCTTGAAGGAGAATAAAAGCAAGCAGGCAGGCAGTCTCCTGATTCACACAGACAAGAGGCAGTGTCACTGTCTATCCCCAAGGACATCACAACTGCCATGAGCAATTAGGCCTGTGCCCTGCCCTGCAGGTGTGCTCCAGAGGAAGGCAACAGGCAGTTTTTGATTTCACCTCTGACAGCTGCTTTGTGCATGCCATTTTTGCTGGCTGAGACTACAGTCTAACAGGAATGGAAGACACGTAGAGAACCTATGTTGTGCCACATTCAGATCTAAGCTCTTGCAGTTGCTTAACCTAATTTACACAGTCTGATTACTGATTTCTATCATCTGCAACCACTGAGTCTATGAGCTTTCAGTGCACCCCTTCCCAAATATGAATCCTCTGATGGAGGGAGTCTGCTGAGTCCCACCTAGGTGATACACACTGCCTCTTGTACAGCTGCTTGCACTTCGAGGTAAGAAGGACATTTACAGCCTCTTCCACTCCCACGAGGCTGAATTGTAGGTCTCCATAGCCATTCTGTCTCCTTGGCCAGTGCTCATCCTTTTGAACTGGGGATAGTAGCTATCCATCTAATGCTTATTCTGTATCTTTCTGAAATGGAATCAACTCCTGATCACTTGACCCATGCTGTTTTCTAGCACTTTTACACTCAGCCACCTCTTGAAGAACAAGTAATCATTTGGAAAACCAGCCAGCTCTCACATTTGAAAACATGCCTACCTTTTAGTCTTCTTGATAAAGCTTTTGTTTAGGTGAGACAATTCCACGTGGTGATTCCCTGAAATATCTCATATTAACAATACTGTAGAAGTCTCTCCAAATATATCTGTTTCAGGGATGGTAACAAAATGCCCACATCAATAATGCTACACTCCTTTACCACCCTTCACCAAAATTATTATAGCTCAAGCTCTCTTTTATTTATTCTATCCAGCACACAATCCTATTCAATGCTCACACTGCTTCTACCTTTGTTTTGATTTCCCTCTTGTGACGGCTGCCTCATCATGCTGCTTCTATCTGTCGTACCTAGTTTCAGATCCTGCATCACTATTTCCAGTTCTCCCATTATCTTGTGAGGTTCCTCAGCATCAGTGTACAAGCACAAGACTTACGACCTCTCACTTTCTGTTTCTTGGCCAGTCTATACAGAAGTCTGTCAACATCTGACCTTCTTAGAAATCAGTTCCTCAGCTTGGGACCAACAGGACAAGACAACACACAAGACAACAGTCAGGGCAGGGCAAAAGGGAGAAAATACATTTTTATCTGTTGTGGCCTCTCAGTGCTTTTCAAGTTGAGGAACTGCCTCCCTAGGGGACAGACATACTCTCTTTCTATATGAAAAAATGCTTTCATGTAACTGTGCTGAATAGTGAAGTGATAGCTACATTATTTGGCAGTTATGGTTTGCAAAAAAAGTCTGTAGCTAAAATGTTCTGTGCAGGAAGTGACAACCATTATATAGCAAAACTGCTACCAAAAAAATTGCTACACAAACTCACTGAGAGGCCAAGTTTCATTTAATGACTTTTCACTGACTTGACATCTTAACTCATAAAATCATTAAACCTGTGGGAAGCAGAGATAGCAGGAGGCATTATAAAGCCTAGTGCAGCTATACTGATTCATACTACCTGAACAGATGTATGCTTTCTGCTTCAACACTTTCAAGGAGTGTAAATCAGAGTGAACTGCTACTGTTCTGGGGCAGTTTCACAAGCAGCTCCAGGCAGTTCTGAATACTAAAGACATCTTTATTTTACAGGGCAGGAATGAAAACTGATCAGAAACTTGTCCAAGAAAGCTGCCAAAAGACACTGGTTTTTAATTTCTCGAGTTTTAATATTGCCAAAGCATTTCTTTTTAAGATGGAGAGCCCACCTATTTAATTCACATTTAATTCACATCTTTAAATATGTAAAGGCAGACCTTGTGGGTCAGATAAGGTTCCACCACTAGAAAAGTAGTATGGCATAAATACTGTGGCAACAATTCACAAAAAAGACCAGCTTAAATCCATCTCTCCTAGCCAGAAATAAGAAGGAAAGAAATAAAAGAAATTCTACTTTTCCTCCTGCTCTCTGCAAATCCGTATGACAGACGCAGATCTCCGAACTACAGAAACTTGAGCTGGGACTGTGAGATAGCACTGTCTGGCCAGGGGCATTGTCCAAGGTCCCCCTATATCCTACAGCCTCCTGTGCAGCCTACAAGGAAGTAAGCATACCACCACTAGCCCTCCAGGCACTGGGGTGTAGTGGGAAAATTCTTTGCTGCCATGACATCAGCTAGCTCATCCACATGTTTCCTGGGCTACAAACTCAAAAGTCATTCCCACTGGCAAGAAAACGTCCACTCATACCATAGCAGATCTACGACGCTGCAGCCAACAGCATCCACTTCTGTGAGCTGCAGGCAAATGGGGTCTTGAATGAAAGCACGCCAAGGAGTGAATCATTCACTGGAGCATTTGTGTAAAGCAAACAATGCAGTTGTAGCCTCTGGTTTTGCCAAAGTGGCACAGAAATTAGAACTATAGAAGGTGCTACCTGAATTCACAATTACTTTTTCTTTTCAGATCACCGAAAGAATAATTGTTTTATTTGTTGTGATCAACAGTCAGGAAGAAGTTCAAGGGAAATACATTGTGTGTATTTTATTTTTCCTATGGAACTTATTAGATGTGGTCAGGTAAGGAGTCAATGGTGAAACCGTGAGAGAAAAATGGGTCATTCTTGCAAGCAGAACTCTGCCCTCACTGTCCTGTTGGCACATTTCATTATTTTGAAACCGGTAAAAGAGCATTCTATTGAATTCAAATAAAAGCTTGGACCTTATAAGCTACTTATTAATTGTTACAAAAATCCACAGCTGAGAGGCAGAGTGACTTACAGAAATAAATTGCTGCATTACCATTTGTAGTTCAGAGAGTTTGACCTCTTTAGCCAAAATTTATAAAGATATCACAACTGCTTCTTGGGAAACAGCAATTCCAGAAACCAATTTACAATCCTATTTCTTTTATATAAAATGTATTTTTTTAGTATCTCACCTTGATTCAAGCTAGACAGCACAGTAAGGTACCATCAGCAGAACTTGTTACTAAAATGGAAGGGTTATTCTTGGGTTAACTTCACCATGCTTTCTAAAAAGTCTGGAACTCCTGCTGCAAAGACTGAGAACTCTGGCGTAGTAGGGCATATATCACATCCCAGGGACAAAGCAAAAGGCAGTAACAGATATGAATACAGTTCAGGATTTTTATCTCAAATATACTACTAGTACCTTCCTGTAGTAGCCATCTAATGGTGAAAATTCCACATTACTGACTTGTACATTAGTATCTGAAGTCAGTAACATTTCTCAAATGTAAGTTAAAGTCTGTGGGGATCTCAGTTTGTAGATTTAAGGCAGGGAAGACTTAAGGAATTAACAAGCATTTTAGCAAGACATAACCCTCACAGGAATAGCTGTATGGGAGCAAAATTTTTCTTTACTCTGTTTCTGCTAAAATAGCTTTTCACTCTATTAAATACATCGCTCTGGGACTGACTGAGAAACATGGATTTAGGCAGCAAAGGAAATGCATAAAAAATTAGGAAAGGGAAAGTGTCAGGCAGGACTGTAAGAAAGATTTTAAGTCAGTTTCAGGCTATTTGTACAGGCTATCATATGTTAGTGAACTACTGCTTGTACTACTTGGGTTATTGCTCCATGCAGTTTCTTTCTGAAGTTTGTAAAGCTGAAATAGTACAACTTAATCTCAAGTGTAAAGGTTCTGTGCAGCTAGAGAGCGCTTGTAAAGCCCTGTCAGTGCAAAACGTTCCCATCAATGCAGCCTCATTTTCACAGTATCACAGTATAACCAAGGTTGCACCACTGGCAAAGAACAGTCCAGTATCATGGCAATAAAGGTGGTCATTTAATAGGCAAGATATAGTGATCTATAGCAGGAAATGACCAATTCAAATAACAATGCACAGTACAACAAACTTGAGGTACATTTATAGCCTATCAAACTCCTCCACAGCTCAGGAATAATGCAGAATTAGTCAGAAACAGTCCTGGCTAACAGTAGCTCGAAACTTTCATATGTCTACCATGTCTAGAGAGCAAAAAGCCTTTCAGTTGACCAAAAATGTGATCATACCTGTTTCTCTGGTGTTTGAAAAGCTGCCATACGTCTTTTAGATCAAACTAGCTAGGATTAGCTCACCACTGGAGACTGAAGTCCTAGGTATTCTGGTCTTCTAGTGTGCAAACAGTGGCAGCTACAGCAAGAATAAAGCACAGCAATCCACTGGAGCACAACTACTCCTACTGAGGACCAGAGGAGGAGCAGCCATACTTCAGATTCAGTGCCCGTGATTACCTTGCTGTTTAGCCTCCTCAAGCCATTATTAGTTGGCATTTTCTCAGTCCCAAGCAACAGTCCTTTTATGCTTGTCCCTCTCAACTGTAACAACCCTTTCCAAAATTCATTTTCTGATGGACCACTATGAAATCATGCTGGTTTCTGGTAGAGCCTTCATGCTGGAGAGCTATAGAATAGAACAGAATAGAATAGAATAGAATAGAATAGAATAGAATAGACCAGACCAGGTTGGAAGAGACCTTCGTATAGTACTGTTTGCCCACTCTAAGACAGCACCATAGTTCATTATTTTGGAATGGTTGTCTAACTACTTTCAGACATCAGTTAGAGCCTGAACTGTTGTGGTATTGCTCTGAAAAATTTCTCAGATCCAAGCTCTTCTGCAATTTCCTGTGATTTTTCAATAACATATTTTTCTTTTAAAGATGTGAGCTCATCTGCTGTTCCACTTGCTGCAGGTACACTTACAACATGTTAGCAAGGATGGGAATATACTACCCAGCACTGACCTGGCTGAACTTCTCACTGTGTGTTCCACTCTATCCCCTTTCGGTACTGGCTAAAGGTAAGGAGATAGGAAAGGTACTGATGACTTGCTTCAAGAAAATGTGGTAAGTTCAACTGCCATTTGTGTTTAAAATATTCCTTTTTGTGTTATCAAAGTTGCTAGAAATATTGATGTACTCATATTAATGCTTGTATGGCACATATCTTTCTCTTTTTTGTACTTTTCCCCCCAGAATTATGCCCCATAAGGGGTTCTTAGGTGCTCACGTATCTGGATTTTTGTTTTGTTGTAGATGGAAACATGCATTTTTTTGGGTAAAGCAGGAAAAAAGTCACAACAGATTCCCCCATTCCAGACTGATCACATTAGGCAGCAAATCCCAAAGGTGACTTCTCCCTCAACGAGGCTGATCTTAAGAGTCCATAATTAGCAGCTTACAATATTTATACCAGTAAACCTGCCCACTGAGATCTTGTTGAAAGCCGTACAACAGAAGTTGCAGAGATCATTATTGAATAGGATATACATGCTAATGCCAGTATTAAGAGCGATTAACACCTCAGAGCAACAAGACTGAAAGCAAACGTGCACATGCGTGTGACCGGCATGGTAAATGCAGAATGTGATATAGCTCCCTGTGCTTTTTTTAAAACAATCTTCCACACCCTTTTGACTAAAGATTTACCATGTTATTTTACAGCATTCGCAATCTGTGTATCACTGCCTTATTTTGAATCCTTTGGCACATACTCCATTGAGCTGCCATTTCCACTTGCCTTCTCAATCTACTTCCCATATGTTCTGAAAACATACCTGCCATTACTCTTTATAGGTAAGTGTCTCATCTTCTAGAAAGCTGGGTCTAAACACAACTGGAATGCCTATGGCAACAAGAAATCAAATCAGTATAGCTCCTTCCACAAACTCTAACTTTCTCTGGGGCATGTATCCTGCAGACCACATCAGGGCAGTTCATCATCAGCTGTTCTGTTCTGATCTTTCAATTATAAGTAACTGAATTTGGAAGAGACGGTGTGTTTGAGGCATAAAAATAAAAATTGCTTCAGTGACCCTGACTTTACAGTTACTTACTAAAGTTTGGGTTTGAATCAATTTCCATTTGATTATACTCTTATTCTATGCAGCCATTCCTCACTCATTCCTCCTAGCTGGTAGGAGAAATTATTTTTATGGCTTGAAGCTTGATTATACAAGTAAGTGAAAAAAGAGCCCATCTAAAAACCTGCATGTAAACAGATGCCTCCCTCTTCTCAGTAAAATACTTCAGAAAATTTGGATGAAATTTGGCTGCATTACAAGCAGGTATTTGTTCTGTCATTGGATTTAACACTAATTTGAAGGATCTCATCTTTGTGATGTAATGTTGTAAGTTCATGGATGGAACTGTGCAAGGTCGCCAGATGAAGGCTCCTACACAGTCCCTTCTAAATGAATTGAAGACACTTTGGAATCTACTCTCGCTCTTATACCATTTTGTGTTTTGATTCAGGTATGTGCTTTAACATCCAGAACCTCTTCTCTGAAAGGAAGGCACACCTAGGCACAAGTGACATCAAAAGGAAAAGAAGCTAAGCTGGTATTTTGTTTAGAAATAAGAAATAAATTTTCAGTGTCTTGCTGCCTATCATTGGTTAAGAAGAAATCAGACAATGAGTTTCCATGTAAAACTCCTGTTTGCCATGTACAAATCTGGGTGTATAGTTTTCAGAAAAGGCAGGTCTCTTCAATGCACCTCAAAAATGGAGTAGCTCAAAATAACTAATTCTTTTGATGGTTTTGATTTGAAATGGCAGGAGTTTGAAAAATGAATTTAACATGTATTAGAGAACTCTGAAACAACTTAAGAATGCCTCCACTCACAATAGAATAGAATAGAATAGAATAGAATAGAATAGAATAGAATAGAATTAACCAGGTTGGAAGAGACCTTCGAGATCATCATGTCCAACCTATCATCCAACACTACCCAATCAACTAAACCATGGAACCAAGCATCCTGTCAAGCCTCGCCCTGAACACCCCCAGTGACAGCAACCCCACCACCTCCTCAGGCAGCCCATTCCAATGGGCAATCACTCTCTCTGTGTAAAACTTCCTCCTAACCTCCAGCCTAAACCTCCCCTGACGCAGCCCGAGACTGTGTCCTCTTGTTCTGGTACTGGTTGCCTGGGAGAAGAGACCAACCTCCACCTCACTACAACCCCCCTTCAGGTAGTTTTAGAGAGCAATAAGGTCACCCCCGAGTCTCCTCCTCTCCAGGCTAAGCAACCCCAGCTCCCTCAATCTCTCCTCATAGGCCTTGTGTTCCAAGCCCCTCACCAACTTTGTTGCCCTTCTCTGGACTCGTTCCAGCAAGTCAACATCCTTCCTAAACTGAGGGGCCCAGAACTGGACACAGGACTCAAGGTGCGGCCTAAGCAGTGCAGTGTACAGGGGCAGAATGTCCTCCCTGCTCCTGCTGGCCACACTGTTCCTGATGCAGGCCAGGATGCCACTGGCCCTCCTGGCTGCCTGGGCACACTGCAGGCTCATGTTCAGTCTACCATCAACCAGCACCCCCAGGTCCCTTTCCACCTGGCTGCTCTCCAGCCACTCTGACCCCAGCCTGTAGCACTGCATGGGGTTGCTGTGGCCAATGTGCAGAACCCGGCACTTGGATGTGTTAAATCTCATGCCGTTGGACTCTGCCCATCTGTCCAGCCTGTCGAGGTCCCTCTGCAGAGCCTCTCTACCCTCCAGCAGATCAACTCCTGCCCCCAGCTTGGTGTCATCAGCAAATTTACTGATGATGGGACTCAATGCCCTCATCCAGATCATCAATAAAGATGTTAAAGAGCATGGGGCCCAGCACTGATCCCTGGGGCACACCACTAGTGACTGGCCGCCAGCTGGATGTGGCACCATTCAGCACCACTCTCTGGGCTCGGCCCTCCAGCCAGTTCCTAACCCATCGCAGTGTGCTCCCATCCAAGCCATGGGCTGACAGCTTGGCCAGGAGTTTGCTGTGGGGGACGGTGTCAAAGGCCTTGCTGAGGTCCAGGTAGACTACATCCACAGCCTGCTCCGCATCCACCAGGTGGCTCACCTGATCATAGAAGGAGATCAGGTTGGTCAGGTAGGACCTGCCCTTCCTAAATCCATGCTGGCTGGACCTGATCCCTTGGCCATCCTCCAAGTTCTGTGTGACTGCACTCAAGATGACCTGTTCCATAATCTTGCCTGGCACTGAGGTCAGGCTGACAGGCCTATAATTCCCTGGCTCATCCAACCGACCCTTCTTGTGGATGGACACCACGTTGGCCAGCTTCCAGTCATCTGGGATGTCTCCAGTGAGCCAGGACTGATGAAAAATGATGGAGAGCGGCTTGGCCAGCACATCTGCCAGCTCTCTCAGCACCCTGGGATGGATCCCATCTGGTCCCATGGACTTGTGGGGATCCAAGTGGCTAAGCAGATCACCAACTACCCCATTCTGGAACAGAGGAAGACTATGCTGCTCCCTAACTCCTTCTGCCAGCTCTGCAGGCCAGCTGTCTGGAAGACATTCTGTCCTGCTAGAAAAAATTGAGGCAAAGAAGTTATTAAGTAACTCTGCCTTCTCCTCATCCTTTGTTACAACATTCCCCTCCCTGTCCACCAAGGAGTGGAGGTTGTCCCTGCCCTTCTTCTTGCTATTAATGTATTTATAGAAGGACTTTTTGTTGTCCTTCACAGCAGTGGCCAAATGTGCTTTTGCCTCCCTAATTTTCTTCCTACAAGACCTAGCAACATCCTTAAACTTTTCATGGGTTGCCTCACCTTTCTTCCAATGATACACCCTCTTTTTTTCCCTTAGTTCTTTTAGAAGCTCATCAATCACACTGACAATCATTTTGGTCTTAATTCTTGCCTCATTAGCAAAAATACTCTAGAAGATCTACAAGATTATTTTATGCTAGGCCAACCTGTATGTTCAAGCTTTCACTTCTCCAGATGAGATTCCAGAAAACACAACTAAACCACAAAGGCAAGTGTTCAAGTACTCATCTATTATACATACAAGAAGATATTTAAAGGCCTGAAGGAAAAACATGTAATTATGTGCTCGACAGACTAAGAATTTCTTTCCCCACGATGATTTTCTTCCACCCTAAGTAGTAGATAGATACATAGTAGATATCTACATAGTAGATAGAAGTGTGATGTAGTCAGGCCAAAGATAGGTCACCCTTTAAAGGGAAGTGAATGGCTACCAAAAGCCATATACAAAACTCAAGCCATTTTTCTCAAGTGCACTGTTCTTCATGGACTGTCTGGAAGAATGTAGCTAGAACATAGTCTCTTCAAAGGCTGGGAAAAAACAATATGGACAACAAATGAGGAACACCTTCATCAACGAGTGCAGTGATAGGATGAGGGGTGACAGTTTAAACTGGAGGAAGGTAGAGTAAGTGGTGAGGCACTTTCTAGTTGCCCAAAGAAACTGGGGATGCCCCCTATCTGGAATTGTTCAAAGCTAGGTTGGATGGGATTTTAGGCAACTGGTCTAGGGGAATGTGGCCCTGTCCAGGAAACTAAATGATCTTTACAGTTCCTTCCAAACCAGATCATTCTGCAATTAACTCAGTAGACTCTACAGGCAAAAATGGATAAATATATGCTCCAAGACTGGCAGGGGTTTTTCTGATGTTTTATCCATATTCAAATCTAAATTTAAGCAGGGGTGGGGGAAAAAAACTAAGGCTAATTTTTTGAACTTGACTGAATGTTGGTGGGAGGAAGGCAGGCTAAATAGGAAAATAATATTTATAAGGGAAAATGAACATTATCACAATATGAAGAGACTTTTGCCTGTATGACTTTCTAAACCATGCAGCCTAAAAAGGCACATAAGGAAAGAGTGAAGCTGGCTTCAACTTTGTTATGAAAGATCACTTACTATAATTTTAATTTAATTAATATATGTGACAGAAAATGCCTGCAGACTCTTGTGACCACCCAAGTATTTGCAAATCATAAGCAAAAAGGTTATGTATACAATAGTACAGGGCCGACCCTGCAGTGCTTTCAAAATAGAAGTTCAAACGGAGGCAGAAATTTTGAACTCCTTGGAGAAACAAAAGTACTTCCAGTTTGGACGTCTTCTGACCCAAACTGTCTGCTCAAGTGTGGACAATGTGAAGAAACATTCAGTTCTGGGCCCCTCAATTTAAGACGGACATTGAGACTCCCGAACATGTCCAGAGAAGGGCAACGAGGCTGGTGAGAGGTCTCGAGCACAAGCCCTATGAGAAGAGGCTGAGGGAGCTGGGGTTGTTTAGCCTGGAGGAGTTTCAGGGGAGACCTTATTGCTCTCTACAACTACCTGAAGGGAGGTTGTAGCCAGGTGGGGGTTAGTCTCTTTTCCCAGGCAACCAGCACCAGAACAAGAGGACACAGTCTCAAGCTGCACCAGGGGAGGTTTAGGCTGGATGTTAGGTAGAAGTTCTTCACAGAAAGAGTGATTGGCCATTGGATTGTGCTGCCCAGGAAGGTGGTGGAGTCACCATCCCTGGAGGGGTTCAAAAAGGGACTGGACATGGCACTTGAAGCCATGGTTTAGTTAGTCATGAGGTGTTAGGTATTAGGTTGGACTTGATGATCTCTGAGGTCTTTTCCAACCTTATTGGTTCTATGATTGCAAAGTGAAGAACTCCTCTATTACTTCAGAAAGAAAAGCATTAAGGGAAGTTGCAGGGGCTAGTCTACTGAAGACAGTAAAGATGGAAAGAGTGGCTGTGTTGTCCCTTTTGCCTAGAAGCAAAGAAAAACTCTCCTTATGTGCAAAGGATGGTAAAGGAGACAAGAATAGTTTCAAGTGGAAAGAAAACAGCAGCCATTAGGATTGCTGGCTTAATTCAATTATCTTGATAAAGACACTGCAAAACTGCAAGCATACCACCCCTTTCAGAAACACTCCTCACATTATATACCTACAATGTGTTGTTACTACAGGGCAACCAAAACCAGTTATCTGTTAAAGAACAACAGTCCTTCAGAAGTCTGCTACACTATAATATACTTTAGTAATAGGTTACGTCGAAACAGATTTTACAAGGGTTTTTTTCAACGCATTCCTGCAAGGCTTCCATGAGTTAAAGGAATATCCTGCTCCAGCTTCTGAGGCTTACAACTGAGTTGTTTCAGTGACACCTGAAACAACTTAATGTGTATTTCCCACTCAGATTCAGCACAGCTCAAACCAGGCTAGATAATTTATTAGAGAACACCATCCCATCAGTGAAAAACAAAAGGGTGTATTTCACCTTATGGGTCATTAGAAGGAGGAAAAGGGATTTAAAAGGGGAAAAAAAAATCCAAAAATGGAATTTCCATTTCCAAAAATGGAAAATTTCTGATGGAAAACTTCTTTGAAATTGGTCTTCTTGATGCTTGAGTAGTACTATTATGCTTTCAAGGATGAAGATGTTCTTCACTGTGTAAGACATGGCATGCAGCTACCACCCATAAGCTCTAGTCCACACTGCTTTCCTCTTGAACTCTGCAAGAGATCTCAAGGCCAGAAGTGTAACTGTAAAGACAAGGACAAAGGACACTAATTTGTGTAGTCCAGACCAGAAAGAATGTAAAATGTTCTCCCTAGTAATTTTATTAACACAGGTATAGATACAGTTGTCCTTTTACTGACTCCTTTCCTGACTTTCTCACTTCCTAGCCTAAGCTTCTGATGCTACTTCTGCTGTTTACAAGATACACTAGTGCTTAAAGCTGTCTGAGATGTGTTGTCATCCTAGGCCTTTCATTTACTTTATAGTGTGTCTCCTACCGAAATTGTACCATCTCATCTGCCAATGAGACTATCACTTTGAAGTAGCACATAGATAAACCAACATTACAGAAAATCTGAATTCAATGAGCAGTGACGCAAGAGGAGAGCTAGGAGGCACTTGGAAGGACAGAACCACAAAGTAAAATGTCTTAAGTCCTCTGTGCCTGACTGGAAATGTAATTCACTTGAACTCAATTTGAAAGCATTTGCAATTAGCAAAATCCACAGTCACACTGTAGAAATCCAGAAGAAAGTTTCATATTCTAATACTTAAAAGTAAAATAAACCAATGGAAAGCTCCAGCAAAACAGTGACTCATCTCAATCAGGGCATACTGGGAATATACTGTGCATGTAAGAATACTCTGATATACAGAGCAGATTCTGCAAAAAACCCACAGCATTGTTTCTGGTGAAGAGAAGAGGACACAATGGGGGATTTAAAAAATTATTAGTGCTAACAATTGCAGCCCCTCAAAGCAAAGCTTATTAATCTAGTAATAAAAAAAGTAACTGGCTTCTAAGAAGCCCTGATTATGTCCAACGAATCAGGTGATTCAGAGGAGGCACCTCGTGTTTATATAAAGATGGACAAGCACAATCAATTAGCTTATTTCTGGCGTCCTTTTAAAATGACTTGCATGGGTTGTATTAACAACCTTGTATCTCTAGGTGAGCAACAGTGTATATGCTAATGCCACAGGCAATCACTTCAAAAATGTCATGTGCTTCCCCTCTTTCTTTTCACACATCTTTTCATCAACCCTTGCTCCTTTATCTTTTCTTGTCAGACTGCTCTACTACTCTGTCACTGCCTGTCTTCTATCCTGTCCCCACAGTTCAGTCTTCAGTTGCATCTAAATGAATTGTATCTTTTCCATTCTAGCACTGAAGGGTTTTCAAACATTGTCAAACTGCATTTTACTTTTAAGAGTAACTTCAAAAGCAACTGGCAGATCTGTCACTGAAATATGCTTGTAGGACCAGATGTGTTTTCAGGTCCTGTGGATGCTCACTGGTGCATTATAATCATCAATACATGGGACAGCAAATACAAAATGGTGCTACAGACAAGACTGTTAACTTAGCTGTGAAGGTTTCCTTAAAGACAAAATACAGTTCTGCTACATGTGCTAATAGTATATATTAACCTCACTCCCTTTAACAACTGGATTTTGATCTGCACTGATAGTTAGGGAAAAATAAGGATGCAATTGAAAATATCCTACCTTGCAGCAGCCTCCTGGAAGATTCTGATAACGCTTCCTTAGGACTTTCCAACATATTGATCAGCCAATCAATAAACTAAAGATTGAAATATAAAGGCAAATCTGATTTAAATGAGCCTCTATCAGAACACCACAAATTCTTTTCAGTTTGACAAGTAACATCTGATTGCTGCTAAATTCATGGATATCTAATCAGAGGCAGGGGCCACTCAAGCTGTGCTAAAACTATCAAAATGCCATACAGTACAACTCACTCTCAATGCAATATCTCCCACAGCTGGACCTGAAACTCACTTTGTTCCTTCTCATTAACTCAGCAATAGTTCTTCTGAAGAAGGCACAGTAACAAGTTTCTCTCTCTCTTGCTTGTTCATGCACTCACCCTATCAAAACAATCCTTTCTTACTGATCTCTTGGTCAAACATTTTACTGCAAATCCTTCAGACCTCTTACTACCTTTGTAGTAAGAGAGGCCTCTTTCGACCTTCGGCACTTTTCATGGTTTTCTGACAGGGCAGGCTGACTGGAATACAATGTGGTATTTCAAACTGATCAAGATGATTTTCAAAGCCTAGTCTCAAATTCCTTCTTTAGGCCTAGTTGGGCACATATTTACATATAAACAGCCCACTCCTGCTTTGCTCTCACATTCTGAATACAAACTTCAGTAGTGACTCTGAGTGGAGGATTGTATAGATACTGGTTTGCACAAACCAGCTGTTAATCTATAGCTTTATAACAGTATTTCCACATATCTCAACCACAAGCGTTCTAAAGCAGGCTTGCCAAGTTAGGTACAACTTTCCAAACTTATTTTCAACCTATGCTTAAAAATAAATGACACGTAACAAAAAACTGCAAAGATCTTTGAATGCCCTAAATCACCACTGTGGTGATGTCTAATGGCAGACTTACTACCAGTCAACTCTCCTCTCCCAGCTGGATCCTTTTAAGAGTTTGACCCCCAGTAGTGGAATGTTTTTGGATCTTTGCAACTCACACCTTTTACTTGAGAAACTACAGTCTTTTAAGATAAGCCATATCTGATTGCAAGGAAAGGAAAACAAGATCACAAGTCAGATGCAACAGATAGAGAGTAAATAACTGCTCCAACTAAGATACACTCTAAGACTACTAGAGAGAAGGTGCTTTCTGACTCTTGGAAAATTATTACCGTGATACGCAATTTTACCTTCTGTGTTTGTTCTTTCCAAGGTTCTTTAGCCAGCAAAAGGGAAGTGCTGCTTGGAAGGAGGGTGAGAGTCTCTTGCACAGCAAACTTGTCAGTGGGGTGCTTGCCAATGTGCTCCTCAGATAATTCCAGTAACATTGTTTGGTGCTTCCACAGTGACCAGTCAGCTCTGAGGCCAAGCAGTAATGGTCCACCATGGTCAGCCCAGGCCACCACAGAAGCTGCGAACAGCCACAGCAAAAAATCTATGCACTAAACAGGAAAAAAGGCAAATAAGCTCTTCAAAATTAGTAATGTAACAGGAGAAAAAAAAAAAATAAAACCCCACCAAACAAAAAATCCAGAGGGTGGTTTACTCTTCAAAACAATCACCTGAAAAGTCAGCTAAGATTCAGAATGCCAGAACTAAAAAGTTCTTAATATTGTCTTACATTTTTATGCAGCCTCAGCCTTTTTCTCTACACTGAATCAAACCATAACATCTGCAGAAAGGAAAGTAAAACTGCACTCTTCTAAAATAATCTTTTTAGATTAAGGTGATCCACATTTCATTTAAAATGGGGAACTAATATCTTTACCACAGGCTGACAGTTGAGGGAAACTAGAGATTGTCACCCTTGCAGTGCTGTAAATGGTTGGGAAATACTGCAGCAATGTTACAAGTGCTTTTCTGACCTAAGCAGTAGCTTATTTTGTGTCCTCAAATGCAGCTGAAGAGATGTAAAAATGAACAATGTAATTCCCTACAAGTATCCTATCCAAGGCCTCTTAGAAACAGCAGCTGCACAGCTTGGACCTGCCTAGACAGTTCTACTGGTGAAATAAATTTTTTCCTTTAATTGTTGTAAATAGTAAACCTGAAGCAATGATCCCTGTTAGTTGCTCTTCGTTTCTATCATAATTTAAATGCTATGGCTGCTGTAAAGTAGGAGTTTTAAATACATGTAAGTTCACAAAAATTGAGAATTTATCTGTGGAGGTGAGATGACAATCTTATTAAACATAGCTGCTGCAACATTTTTTCATAGCATGTACCTCTTTAAGACTGATGTTTTTTAAGGTCGTTGACTTGTGTGCCAAAGTTCTTATGTAGCCCATGAAGTCTAGCAGCCAGTTCATCCTTTTCAGCACTCCTAGAAGAACATCAACTCACATGAAAACACAACAGTACAAAATCTTTGCTTACAATGCAGGCAACACACTCACAAGCAATCACTAGATAAAAGAATGCTACATGATAATTCTTTCACATAATAGCAGCCTACAGATCTCACTAGCCCCATCTGCATACATGACTGCTACAAAACGCTAAAGCCTTCCTCAAGTTTTTGCCCCAGTATTTCATCTAACAGCATGGATTGGGCAAGAATGTGGAGGGTGCTGTGAAGGTGCTCCTACAGTGCAAAGAGGACCAGTAAAATAGTCAAGCATGCAAACCAAATCAGCCCTCAACCCAAGAACGGAATATATTTTATTAATTCAGATTCTGTTGTCCAAAATCCATTCTACCTCCTACAAAATAACAATCACCTTCACCTTCAAGACCACTTCACTTCATACACTACCATTTCCTTGTGCTTTTTACATGTGTCTTTTTTCATATTGCCTTCTCTTTTACCCATAGGAGCCCCACTTCAGTCACTCAAAACTCACTACTATTTAAGTTCTTCAACTACAGCTGGCAGCTAAGGCATCATCTAGCAATAGAACACTTTGAAGTCGCTCTGTCAACACAAGCAGCCAAAGATCCCTCTGTCATGAAAACGAGAAGGCCTCATTCTTGCCTCCCTCTGTTCTAGTTTCTTCCTCCTTTATCTTCCAATGTGATTCTGCTACTCCTCTTGCATCAGCTCCAGTGCTTTATCAGACACTTAGGACCGAGCCAGTCTGACTCATAAACCCACTTAACTACCTGCTATGGTTATGAAGAGGTGGAAGGACAAGTTGTTTCCTGTGTTAAGCTGGTGCAAATTGTTCAGAAAAGCAAGATACCTCATGGGAACATGCCTTACCTACTGTGTCACACACCAGTCAGTCAGATCACAAAATAACAGAATGGTAGGGGTTGGAAGGGACATCAAAAGGTCATCTAGTCCAACTCCCCAGGATCTCCTGTACCAGATCATAGAGGAATGCGTCCAGGTGGGTTTTGAGTATCTCTAGAGAGAGAGAGACTCTACAACCTCCCTGGGCATCACCAAGAAAAGCCTTGCTCCATCCTCTTGGCACTCACCCTTTATGTATTTATAAACATTCATGAGGTCATTCCTCACAGTAGATCTGAAGGTTAGCAGAGCTGCACTTAGACTGGTCTCTAATGTGGTATGTACATTTCTATCACTACTTTATAATGAAAGCCTAAAGAGATTAGGAAACATGGATCTGGTCTGCAAGCCACCTGGCTATGATGAACAACTTGTACCTGGTACACAGAAACAAAGAATTGGAGAAAAATGTAATAGCTACATTTGACACAAATATTTGAAGAGCAGAAAAATTCTGATGAGTAGTATCTGATAAAGAGAAATATGGAGCTACTTAGGTTAAACCATTTAAAAAATATTATTTTACAAGAATTGGTGTAGATCCATTGATATCTATTGATTTTGTTAATACTTCATATCTGACCTTACCTGTGTTTTCATGGCTCACAATACGAGCATGATATAAACCATTCAAGAGCATCCACAAAATATGTTCCTTCTGATGATATCCTACAACAGCATCAATCACGGCGCCAAATTTCATCAGAGGCAGTCTGCCTTGAGAAATTAAATACACTTCTGTGAAGATGGCCTTCTCTATATTGCTCTGCAAATGTGATTAGAAGATATGTTAAATCAAAATGTACCTTTCTTGGGAGAACAGCACACATAGCATTGCTCTTAAAATTAGAAGAGCAATTCTCTCATTAGTAGACTCACTTTTCTGCAAGACAAATGATGCAACAGAAGAACGTGCATGTTCACAGAATCAACCAGGTTGGAAGAGACCTCCAAGATCATCAAGTCCAACGATCACCTAACCCTGACTAATCAAACAGACTATGGTACTAAGTGCCTCATCCACTCTCCTCCTAAACACCTCCAGGGATGTTGACCCCACCACCTCCAGGGACACTGACCCCACCACCTCCTTCAGCAGCCCATTCCAATGGGCAATAACTCTTTCTGTGAAGAACAACTTCCTAAGATCAAGCCTAAACATCCCCCTACACAGCTTGAGACTGTGTCCTCTTATTCTGTTGCTGGTTGCCTGGGAAAAGAGACCAACCCCCACCTGGCTACAACCACCCTTCAGGTAGCTGTAGATGGCAAAAAGGTCTAAACAACCACAGCTCTCTCACTTCACACATTTCAGAACAGCTGACTGTTTTCATACTGCTTTGCATTTTACATTCCTCTTTACACTGAAGTACGTCAGCTTGACAGGTCTGGAGACTCAAGTCTTTTCGGAAGACAGATTCACTGCATTAACAAACAGGGCTTTCCGAAATGGCATTTTCCAGCGTGGAAATAAGAACTCACAAGTTCAGTTTCCTTACTCTATTTAAATGCTTGATTCTCTACTGAATCTGCCAGTAAACAGAACAAGGTGGTTTTATGTCATGGATGTCTGTTTATAACAACCTGATGTAAAACCACCAAGTACTTCCACACAGGTCTTTTTCTTAACATTTTAGTTTCTAAGATTTCCACTTCTAATTGATTCTAGTCAGCTAGAAGCTGAAAGCACTTCTATTTCATTGTCATCTTGTCCACCGGGAAACGTTCTGAGTGTGCAGGCAGACACAGTCCAAGCATTTTACTTTTTTTGCAGAAGCAAGAATCCAACAGTCCAAGCACAGCAAGTCACCAAGATGCATTTACAGTGCATGTCTAGCGGGCGATTTTGATAACTAAGGAGGAGTATGGTCTGCTATTGGCATCACTGGTCTGCAATTCAGAAGATCTAACACCATTTCTGTTTTGCTAACACTGCCCTGCTTGAACTTGATCAAGCTACTTAGACTCTCCACTTCAGTGTTCCCAGATGAATCAGTTGCCTTGAGAAAGTTTTGGATATGGACTCTAATCCCTGGTGATTCCCTCTGCTTTTTGCGGATCAGAGCAACAACACTTTTATTTTCATGGCAGATAAACCAATCGTTGCTCCCAATCAGCTGAAACACAAGCTAGTGACAAGAAAAATGTTAAGACATGCTTGTTACACATGGTTTGGTGATTAATAAAAAGCCCCATAAACAACACAACAAACAAATAAACGGAGTACACAGCATCATTACCTTAGAGATTTGGACAATACAATCAATCTCTGAATCTGCCATTTCTGAGATACATTTTGCTACATCAATATACATCTCCAGCTTGCCTCTCTAGAAACAGAAAAGTAAATGCATGTTTAGACGCACACTTTCTGGTTTACTCATCATTAAAAGTGGTGAGTTCAGGAACTTTGTTAATGGTCAGGCTCAACATTTAACCTAGTCTCTAGCCTCATTTTATTTATCCTACTTCACAAATTCTGTATTTGCTGGGGACTTCAATCTATTTAATTATTAAGGAATAATACTATCTGAAGACTTTTGAAGCGTGTTTTATTTGTAATTGAAAAATACCCTTCAGTGGAGGTATTTTTCTTTAAATTGCTGCAAGATGAATACTCTGTGCAGAAAAAAAAACCCAGCACCCCTCTGCTTCTGTCTCAGTAACATCTATTTCAGTACTAATACTGTATTTTCCCAATGCCAAATCATTTATGAGGGGAAAAGTGTATATTACATTGGTATCAGAATTTATTCATATTCTAAAAAATTTCTGAACATAAACTGAAATTATGCAAGCATCTTATCTATTATCCCTAAAACTTCTACATCTACTTCATGTTTCAAACCTGATGGGTCAGTGCAAAAAGATGGGACTTACCATCAGTAAAAATACCCATTTTACAATGCTCATTCACCTCATACTTACTCCTTACCTGAACCTCATTTGGTAGAAGCTCAAATATTTTCTCCACAGCCCGGCACAGAAAGCTCCAGCAGTGCTGGGCAGGGTTTGGAAGTTTCATTGCCTGCAAAAGGCCCTGTAAAACACACTGGCAGATTTCTGGATTTTTTGTGCGGTTTTTGACTTCAAATTGTTGTATCAGAAACACCTCTGTAAAACACTGTAGTTTGTCTTCTGCAACATGTTTCATCCACAGGGGCAGGGACACGAACAGGTATTTCTGGGCTTTCACCTGCAAAGTGAAAATTTTTGCTTAGTTTCAGATGCTAGCTCTTCAATGACCTTCAACTTTTGTTATAAAGAATGAAATCAAGTGGCTTAAACACAGCTTAAAAAACACTCAATGAGAAGGCATAAATACATCTCAGTTGTTCTTCCCTCTTTTGATGAATAGCTTGAATTTAAAAAATAGTTCAAATATGTAAACATTCTGTTTTCCTTAAATTTGATAAATGATCTTTCAATGGATCATGGGTCAGTTATGATTTCTCCACATAGTGCCCACTGTGATCCTACATAAAACATTCAGATTGATTAGACAGGCAAAGACAGAAGTATGGTATGCCTAGCACCATCAATATTGCTAGCTAATGAGGAAGGATAAATTCCTTGAAGGAATTCAAAGCTTACACACTCAAGTGGTTGAGCTCAAGTCTCCACTGCCACAAAGTGTTTGTCTATCCATGAACAGTATTTAATCAAAAACTACATGGCAAAACCCCTGTTGGAGAATTGGACAAGATCACAGAAAACCACAACGAATTTTCTGAGCGCTGTCTTGAACCTGCTCCTCAGCTTGCATGAACTGACAGAGTGGCATAGTTGAGTCACTGTGGGACTCTGCAGCATGTTATATCTCCATCAAAACAGCCCTGTAGTGGATGGTAAGCCCAAATTTGATTATATCACAGGTTACTCTATTTGCTGTCTACAGAATTAAGTCAAGGTTTAAGAAGTAATGCATCTTACTAGATCAAAAGATGTTGCTAGAAGAAGCAGGCGAGCTTCTGGACTTTTTTCTAAAACCACCATCTGATGTAATAAAAGATACTTACCCTCTCTACATGACATGCCTTCCTACATCTCTAAGTTATCAAAGCTGTATCATGAAACAAGATAGAGGAAGAAAAACCTTAATCAATCTAAGTAAAACCAGAGTAGCAGATCTTAAATTTGCCTTGAATTTCAAGGCTCCAGAATAGCTTGTCTCTCACAGTGAATATTTGCTAAACACCATTTCTGCAGAATTCTGAGCCTGGTAATCCTTTTCCTGTTAGACATCCTGGTCAGCAGCACCAAAGAATCTTACAGAAAAGAGATGCTGAAGTTCCACAAGTTTGCTGACATACGTACACTGAGACTGTAGACAAGAGGAGGTACCACCCACATTCCCAAAAGCATTGCTGCATTTTGAGATGACTGGACCTGTGTCACAGCAAGCTGAAGGCAGAGGTGCTTTACCTCATCACCTATAGTAGAAGAAAAACAGAATTTATGAAGAAATTATTCTTCCTTTCGATTTGTTCTCAACTCATCTAATAAAGGAGGTCTACTGTTCTACTAGAGCAACACATTCAAAATTGCTTTTCTAGAGATGCTGCCTAAAGCTTTTCACACATACATGTTAGCAAGAAGTCTCAGGATTTGTGGAGGTCCATTTCAGTTCACTCAAGAACAAATACATGAGAATGGCAAAGAAAAGTAAGAATTAAAAAACTTCTTGACACAAAGGGAACACAATGTATGGGAGAAACAAGCCAATACTCTCTTGTTAAATGCAGGACTAACCAGCATTTGTTCACTTGTTTCTACTCTCCCATGTATCTCATGTTGATAAAATATGTCACAGAACAGAATTAAGTCACCATTATTGCTGTGGGTGCTTGCTTGTAGCATTTTCCAGGTTAAAATGTGGAAGATCTCACTGTGCCTAGAGGCTATGATGGTTACAGAATCTTTACTGATTTCTGTTTAAAATCCTAAATGACTGATACAGTCTGTTTCTTAGCAACTAATCATAACTATGTTGAAGTCCTACTTTGAGCAATGGCATGGCTTTTGTACAGTTCAGGACTGCCACAGCAACCTAAGGGCAGTCTTAGCATTATTCTAGCATTTGACCCATTAGATGGAACATACATTACTGTTAGATGTTAGAACTTGGAAAGAGTGAAATTGTAACAGAATATTTTGGTAATCAAATACAAAATTATCTCTCGCCAGCTTGGACACGGATTATGATCCGTCTATGGCTGTTCATTTCAGAGCACCATCTATCTGAGTAATGAACAGCTACTACTTTAATCACATTACATGGTTTCTGCTCAGCAACAACTGCAATAAACCTTGTAAGACAGGAAAGGAATCTATTGTCTTCAATCACAGTAGAATTTGTGAAAAATTTAGGGTTCAGGAAAATAGTCATGAATTCTCAGACATGAGTAACAGTGACCTAGAGAATCAGAGAAGTAAGCATATAGTCTTATTTTCACAAAAATATTCATTATATAGCTGTTATGAAAAAGTGTATTAGTGCCGTATTTCTAGGTGGACTCTTAGGTCACAGTATGACTGCATTATACTTCCTAGCACAATGTGAACATTGTTCATTAGTACAAAGCAAGACCTATTTCTGCATGTATGTATAAAGACAGGTGTGCAACCTCACATCACTGCGGAGCAACAGTCAAGAAAAAATATGGATAAAAATGTCGACTATGATACTCTCTGAAGCCAGTAAAAACATAGCCACAAAACCAAGGTGCTGTTCTCTCTGGAATCTCCCTGTTTTATAAAAGGTCAGACTTCTAAGTGAAGATGAGGAATAAAAAAGTCCCACCTACATTTAACAGGTTTCAGCTATTTGTAACACAAATTTACATCAGAAAAGACTGCAGAGCTTGGTATAGGAAATTCCTTCATGTATTCTTGCAATGGACTTCAAAATCAGTTGCAGGAATATGAAGTAAGAGAGATGTTACAGCTCAAGTATAAGCAAAAATGTTGAATAGAATAGAATAGAATAGAATAGAATAGAATAGAATAGACCAGGTTGGAAGAGACCTTCAAGATCATTGTGTCCAACCCATCAATCAATCCAACACCACCTAAACAACTAACCCATGGCACCAAGCACCCCATCAAGTCTCCTGAAAACCTCCAATGACAGCGACTCCACCACCTCCCCAGGCAGCCCATTCCAATGGGCAATCACTATCTCTGTATGGAACCTCTTCCTCACATCCAACCTAAACCTCCCCTGGTGCAGCCTGAGACTGTGTCCTTGTGTTCTGGTACTGGCTGCCTGGGAGAAGAGACCAACATCCGCCTCACTACAACCCCCCTTCAGGTAGTTGTAGAGAGTGATAAGGTCTCCCCTCAGTCTCCTTCTCTTCAGGGTAAGCAAACCCAGCTCCCTCAGTCTCTCCTCATAGGCCTTGTGTTCCAAACCCCTCACCAACTTTGTTGCCCTTCTCTGGACTCGTTCCAGCAAGTCAACATCCTTCCTAAACTGAGGGGCCCAGAACTGGACACAGGACTCAAGCTGCGGCCTCACCAGTGCAGTGTACAGGGGCAGAATGTCCTCCCTGCTCCTGCTGGCCACACTGTTCCTGATGCAGGCCAGGATGGATGCCATTGGCCCTCTTGGCTGCCTGGGCACACTGCAGGCTCATGTTCAGCTTACCATCGATTCCCAGGTCCCTCTCCACCTGGCTGCTCTCCAGCCACTCTGACCCCAGCTTGTAGCTCTGCATGGGGTTGTTGTGGCCAATGTGCAGAACCCGGCACTTGGATGTGTTAAATCTCATGCCATTGGACTCTGCCCATCTGTCCAGCCTGTCAAGATCCCTCTGCAGAGCCTCACTACCCTCCAGCAGATCAACTCCTGCCCCCAGCTTGGTGTCATCAGCAAATTTACTGATGATGGACTCGATTCCCTCATCCAGATCATCAATAAAGATGTTAAAGAGCACATGGCCCAGCACTGATCCTTGGGGCATACCACTAGTGACTGGCTGCCAGCTGGATGTGGCACCATTCACCACCACTCTCTGGGCTCGGCACTCCAGCCAGTTCCTAACCCATCGCAGTGTGCTCCCATCCAAGCCATGGGCTGACATCTTGGCCAGGAGTTTTCTATGGGGTACGGTGTCAAAGGCCTTGCTGAGGTCCAGGTAGACCACATTGACAGGCCTCCCCACATCCACCAGGTGGGTCACCTGATCATAAAAGGAGATCAGGTTGGTCAGGCACTACCTGCCCTTCCTAAATGCATGCTGGCTGGGCCTGATCCCTTGGCCATCCTGGAAGTGCTGTGTGATTGCACTCAGGATGACCTGTTCCATAATCTTGCCTGGCACTGAGCTCAGGCTGACAGGACTGTAATTCCCTGGCTCATCCAACTGACCCTTCTTGTGGATGCAAACAACACTGGCCAGCTTCCAGTCATCTGGGACCTCTCCAGTGAACCAGGACTGGTGGAAAACGATGGATAGTGGCTTGGCCAGCTCATCTGCCATCTCTCTCAGCACCCTAGGATGGGTCCCATCTTGTCCCATGGACTTGTGGGGATCCAAGCGGCTGAGGAGAGTTCCAATCACCTGCTCATGGAACATAGGGAAGCTGTGCAGCTCCCTGGCTCCTTCTGCCAGCTCTGCAGGCCAGCTGTCTGGAAGACATTCTGTCCTGCTAGTAAAAATTGAGGCAAAGAAGGTGTTAAGTACGTCTGCCTTCTCCTCATCCTTTGATACAACATTTCCCTCCCTGTCTACTAAGGAGTGGAGGCTGTCCTTGCGCTTTCTCTTGCTATTAATATATTTATAGAAGGACTTTTTGTTGTCCTTCACAGCAGAGGCCAGTTTAAGCTCCAATTGTGCTTTTGCCTCCCTAATTTTCTTCCTACAAGACCTAGCAACATTCTTAAGCATTCCATGGGTTGCCTCACCTTTCTTCCAAAGATGGTACACCCTCCTTTTTACCCTTAGTTCTATTAAAAGTTCATTACCCATCCAGGCTGGCCGTCTGCCCCAACGGCTCCTCTTCTGGCACATTGGCACAGCCTGTTCCTGCGCCTTCAAGAGTTCTTCCTTGAAGCAGGTCCAGCCCTCCTGGACCCATTTATTTTTAAGACCTTCATTCCAAGGAACCCTCTGAATTGGTTCCTTGAGTAACCTGAGGTCCGCCCTCCGGAAGTCCAGACTGGAGGTCTTCTTGCTGCCCCTCTTAGATTGACCGAATACCGAGAATTCAATTACCTCGTGGTCCCTGGCCCCTAAACACCCTCCGACCACCACATCACCCACCAGCCCTTCCCTGTTGGTGAAGAGGAGGTCAAGCATAGCCTTACCCCTGGTAGGCTCTCGCAGCACTTGGGATAAGAAGCTGTCCTCCATACATTCTAAGAACCTCCTAGACTGCCTCCTCTCTGCTGTGTTGAGATCCCAGCAGATGTCAGGCAGGTTGAAGTCACCAATGAGAACAACATCCGGCTTAACATAGGCTTAAGCTGCCTATAGAATGCTTCATCAACATCTTCTTCCTGGTTGGGTGGTCTATAACAGACTCCAACCAGGATGTCTGCCCTGCTGGTCTTCCCTCTAATTCTCACCCACAAGTACTCAACCTGATCATCCCTAATCTCCATCTCAATGGCATCTAGTGCCTCCCTGAGGTACAGGGCCACCCCTCCACCCCTTTTTCCTTGCCTGTCTCTCCTGAAGAGCCTGTAGCCTTCAATTGCAGTGCTCCAGTCATGTGAGTCATCCCACCATGTCTCTGTGATGGCAACTACATCATAACTTTCCTCCTGCAACAAGGCTTCCAGCTCCTCTTGTTTGTTACCCACGCTTCATGCATTAGTGTACATGCACTGTAGCTGGGTTGCTGGTTTCACCTCTGACTCTAGCTTGTCTCCCCCAGACTCTTGCCTGAGGGGACTAGTTTCAGCGCCTTCCCCCTTCAAAACTAGTCTAAAGCCCTGTCAATGAGCCCTGCCAATTCCCTTCCCAGAATCTTTTTACCTTTGGGGGACAGGCCATTCTCATATACTGTGACCCTTCCCCTTCTCTGGGACAGATGTACTCCATCTGTTGCCAGCTGACCTGGTGCAGTAGAAAGTTTACCAAGATCGAAAAACCCAAAATTCTTTTGACTGCACCAGCCTCTAAGCCTCTTGTTAACTACAGCTGCTGACCTGTTCCTTACGGTATTCCCTCCTGCAACTAAGGGTATAGATGAGAAAATTATTTGTGCACCTGACCCCTCAACAAGATCCCCCAGGGCCTTAAAGTCATTCTTGAGAGCCCTGGGAGTTCTGGTTGCAACATCATCATTCTCTAAATGCATAACTAGTAAGGGGTAGTAGTCAGAGGGCTGCACCAAACTGGCATCCTTCTGGTAACATCATTAACTTGGGCTCCTGGCAGACAACAGAGTTCCCTATGAGATGGGTCTGGCCGACATATGGGGCCCTCTGTTCCCCTCAGAAGGGAATCACCAATAACAATTACCCTCCTCTTTTTTTTGAGGGAGCAGGTCCTGATGCCAGGGGAAGGCTGCTTAACCTTAGGCTGCTTTGCCCTTAGGCTGTTTGGCCTCAGGGAGAACACCAGATAGTGTGTCCTCTGGCATCAGGATCACCTCACCCTCGATCTCCAGTGCTCCATACCTGTTTTCCAAGAGTAGTGGGGAAGGTGAAGGGAGGCAAGGAGGTTTTACGTTGTGTCTTTATAGAGGCACCTGCGTCCATTCCCCTCTGCTTTTTGGACCACCAGCCTCTGCTGGGGGAGCCTGCAGAGCCTGCTTACTCTCGTTCATCTCTTTCCTCCTCTGGTTCATCTCTAAGACTAGCAACCTCATCCTTCAATCTGGCTACCAGGTTAAGCAGATAGTCAATCTGCTCACACCTTATGCAGGAGTTGTCCCCACTACCCTGCATCTCAAGTGCCAGGCTTCAGCACTCTCTGCAGCCAGATGCCTGGACACCTACCTCTTGCTTATTATATCTAGCAAGTTAGCTGTTCTTCACAGTATAGTCCGATGATTCTAGTGCATACACAAGCACTCTGTATAACTAAGAAATAGAAGAAAGAACAACCTTCCATAATCTGTGCCCTACAGCACATCAGTTTAACCACAACAGCACTTGCCCAGCTCGGATCTGCAATGTCTGTAATAGCAGTTACATGCATCACAACAAACAAAGCTTGGTGGAATCAAACAAGGGAATATGGAACTTTGCACAGTAGATTGTGGAGTTCTTTTTTAAGAAAATGAGTTTGAAACTTAGACACATCAACCAAAACAAGCACTGACAGATAACCTGAGCAGGAAAATATTGCACAAGCTGTCCAACACAGTATTTCAGGATCAAAACTACCCTCCAGCATGAAGACAAAAAATACACTTACAAGCACTGACAAAAATCAGGATCACCACAGAGAACAGGATATGCTTTTCTTTGTCACACAGGAAAAAGAGTATTTCACACTTGAGAATAGTTACATGAACTACAGAGCAGTTTAAACTTGTGATTAGCTGCCTGCAGCCACTTACATGGGCATTGAACCAGCGCTTAGTGGGTACTGTAAATAAGATACAATTAGTTGAAGTTTCATGATAGGCTCTTCTTCCTATTAATAGTTCAAATGAAAAATTCAGTCCAGTTTCACAAGTGCTTTAGGAACTTGCAACACTGCTCCAAATATCTCACCTCTAACCTTGTCTCCTCCCGAATTAGAACCAACTGTGTCCACACAGTGATTGCAAATATACGTGCAAACATGAAAGAGTTGGTATTGAAAGCATAGCAGACACTTCCATTTTCTGCAATACTTTAAATCCTGAAGTTTGTGGAAGTTGTGTTAGTAAAAATTCTTGTACAAGTACAAAAGACTTAACAGAAAACTTACCAAAGTTTAGCCTCATCAAAGGAGAAAGAATGGACGCCCAGTTTACAGGTGGATACTGATGGCTTTCTCCAACTAATGCAATGGGTGCCAGTGCTACTTTCACCAGCTCAGCTGAGACAGATTCAGGGCCTGCAACAGAAGATTCGGAATCTGAATTTTGTACACACACATTTGGCTAAATAGCTCAGGAAAAAAAAAGTTGAACATTGCACTGAAGACCAATATGCAGTGAAGAACTGAAAAGCATTATAAAATTCCTATTACTTGTTTTGTATCTGAGAATTAGCTCTCTCTTGTTTGTAATCAACAGTTGTATTTTTAACAGTAATGTCCTATCAAAAAAGGCTTTTTGTTATTGATAAATAGAAATATTCTGTTTTTCATTGAACCAATTTATGAGGTCATTACAGATGTTCTTCATCTAGATGGGTAGTATTTTTGCATTTGTTAGTTGGACAAATGCAAGTTTCCTGATCAATGCTCCCCTTCCCTATCCTGTAGGTGCTAAATCTTACTACATACTGTGTAACTTAAATATAGGCAGCTAACTCAGTGAAAATTCTCCTGGAGGCAAGACATGGACAACTTCAGATTCCTTTGCATTTATCACATGTAACTCTAAACCCACTTGAGTACACTCTGTAACAAAGAAGCTTAACACTGGGTCACTGAAATAAGAGGCAGCATACCTGAGGATACATGCTAATACTGGTGATCTAACTTTCATTCCCATAGGGAAGATACACTATCTCAGAGGTAAGGGGAAAGGGTTTTAAAAGTCATAAAAATTCAGTGGAGAAAACTAAAACCCTAACTATACAATTCTATTTTATCCTTTTCAGTGTTATTTAACTTGTTGGTTAAGGGTTAAACATCCCACAATAGTGAAGCACAAATTAATAGTTAGGAAAGTTCTAGAAAATAAAAGTTATTAGCATCACTGTTTATAATCATAAAAAAAATTGATCCCTTCTTACCTTTCTTTCCACTTTCAATGATGAAGTCAATGGCTCCCCTGATGAAGCTGTTTTCAGGCAAGTAACTAAAATCTGGAGGAACTGTGAAGACAAAAGGACTGTTTATATACTAATACACCTCAGCAGAAATTATCAACTCTACATTCCATGTAAATTCAAAGACCAAACTAAGCTCACTAATTCTGTAGCTGACTCAAAGCATTTAGACTATAAGATTCTTGCTAGATACATTGGCTTTTCCACATTTAAGGCAAGCAAAACATTTGTGGTTGTGTGAGCTATTAGGGTTTGGAAAAGAGTAATTCAATAACAAACAGAAAAGACGGGGCTAAGAACTCCCTTAAAATGTATTGGCCACTGTGAGTCAGGCTTTTAGAGGAAGAGCTTTAAAAGCATAAGAAGTTTAGTGTGACAGAGACATTGCCTACCTAACTAACTTCAGGCACGTGCCAAGATTATACAAAATCAGACACTTGAAGAAACTTTTTTTCTGTAATTAGGAAGATGATCTACTCTTCATATAAGTTCCCAGCTTGGTTTAAACACTTCATTAGCTCTCTCCTACTACTGTGTTTTCACCAATGGTAATCCCACCAACATTTTACCAATGGATATTGAAACACCAGGAGATAACATATTGATGGAATGTGAATTTCTGTGCCAATTGCTACACTGAAGGGCCACAGAAGACTATTGTTTGACTTCAGCTAACCACAAAAGTCCTCTTCTAGAAAAAATACTTCTGAAAACCACACTCGGTCTTGTTATGGAAAACTTTTTAAGTATTGGCTTTTTTATACAGTGGGAAATGCTAAACCATGAGTGGATTCTCAGGACATGGAGTGGGTAATATAGGTTATCCGCATATGCCATATGCGCCACACAACTTCCTTGTAAGTTATTCTGTGGAAGATTAATGACAGAAATTGTACACAAGATTGACCAGAACAACTTAGAACCTTTGATATTGGAAGTGAAAGCACATTGACTCCTGCTTCATGTTCCAACCTTTAGGTCTGGCACACAGGATCATGAGCTCTTCGATTCAAAGCTGTTGTGTCATTTAAAAGGGCCAACAATGTCTAGTCTGTATTATGTCACTTTGCTGCCTTTTTAGCTAGGTGGTACTTCTGTATCTTCCTTAAGCAGCAATAATAAAACACCTTACCAGATGCTCTGCTCTGGGTAGAAGACAAATAGGACATATGAAGGCGTCCCAAAAGTCCTGCTGCATTTGTCTGAAGGCCAATCTGCCCTGAAAAGCTGATTATCTGTTGAAATAATAAACCACCAGTCAGACCAATTTCCTTGCCACAATCAAGCTGGACACAACATTATGCACAAATTTGGCCTCATTGTGAAAGGTGTCATGGTATCCTAGTGCGTTATCAACACCAAGCAACAGAGGCTACATTCTTACCTGTGTAAGGGTTCTGATGACTTCATTGACCTTACTTTGAAACTGGGAAGACTGAATGCTCTCAGATTTCAGCTGCCAAAGAAAAAGATGCTGTGAATTTTACAAGGAGAAAAAGATCGAAACAACAAAGCAGAGAACAAGCACTGAAAAGACAAGATTACATCTGCATACACAACTCCTTTTTATGCAGGAGTTGTGGAGAAAAGGAGAAAGCCTACACAACTGCAAATTTTTCCCCAGTGGCGCTGCGCATGGGCCGTGTGATGGGAACAGACCTCATTTCTCATATTGTAATTCTATCTGGCTTGGGTCACATCCAGCATGATTCACTGCTGCATAAATGGGATGCCCTGGTGTATAACCCCTGCTGTAAAGATGAAAAGGATCTCATTCTATCTTGCCCTCTAGCCAAATTTCTAGATGACATAACAGTACCATTTGCTTGCATCTTCTCACCTGTATGATGCTTCTTTCAGAACCCGACAGTGCAACCAGCCCACTGACAGCAGCCAGACGCTGCATTGTTGGAGCACCCTAGAAATATAATTAAGGGTCAGTGAGCCACTGCAGGACAAGACACGTGTTTCTTCCAACCTGAAATACATGACCACTATCAATTGTGCGCCTTTCATTCCAATAAACATTTCACATCAGACTCCTGCATGCTGGATGATTATTCATCCCACTGCTGGTGAATGAAGGCTTCATATGGAGCTTCTGCCTCCAACCTATGATTCTGGAATCATCATGCATTTCTCCCCAACAAACCGCTTTCTTAAAGCACTGTATGCATTACACAAAATGTGCCAGTGCAATTCAGAGCTGAAATACTGCAATCTTTATGTCTAAGTTTACAGTTTGATTTCAAACAAACAATTTTTATTATAATGAGATAAAATACTATTATTATAATGACTGAGGCAGTTAACCTAGATTTTATGCTTGGATATTAAATTAACTTCATATTAGTAAATGTCCACCCTTTCCCACAAATCATTCAAGCAGAAGAGAAACAGATTTTCCCCACTGCTCCCCTTAGCTAACGGCACAAAGGTATACTTTTTCTTCAAAATATCCAATAGGACTATCTTTACATTCTTCCTCTAGCATCATTCCTGCAAAAGCAAGGAACATTTTGTCTCTACTGTTCATTTAAAACCACCCAACATCCATATCCTGACCTAATGTCCATTCTGAAAAAAAACAGGGTATGCAATCAAATTTCTTTACCTCTGCAAGCAAAATTTTTATCCAGGCTGGCATTAGCCTATTACTCAGGTCTTCAGCTTTCCCATGACCACAAGATGACAAACCATGGACTATTGTACCTAGAGCTAAAGCAAAACTGTGAGTCTGTAAGGTGAAAAAAGATGTATTAATAAAACAGATCTTCCAAAAGGATCCATTATTTTAACAGTTATTATTGAAATGTTAATTAAATATTTATAATATCCCAATAATTAGAAGTAATGCCTTTGTCTGGATGATTTCTTATTTCAAGTATTTTCTCATGTCAAGTAACAGGATGTTATGAGACCAAATTTGCATTTTTGGCACATATATTGCTTTGGAGCCATTACTTTATGGGACATTTGCTGATACAAAGATAAAAAGCTGTAGTAAAAGTAGTTTGTTGTGACTTCTTGTTTTCCAGGTAAATATCCTAAATGGCAAGTTTTATAGCAGGTTCTGATTCAAAGCTATATAGACTAGACTAGACCAGACTAGACCAGGTTGGAAAAGACCTTCGAGATCATAGAATCCAACCTATCACCCAACACCATCTAATCAACTAAACCATGGCACCAAGTTTCTTTATTTCTTTTTGATTCCTCACCCTCCTTTTTTATTCTTCTAGCAAGCATTTAACTGAAGAAGAACTGACACATTAAAAAATTGAGACATTTTGGGGCATTTTTAGAGGGTAACCCTAGGACACTAGGTATGGAACAGAGATCTGTAGAAAACCTGTGGCTGTGGTTATAATGCAGTATCTGGAGGCTAAGGGAATGCAAAATTCAGAAGAATGCAGTAGATGTATATTCTTAGAGAGAAAGAATCTTGAAGAAACACGTCAGAAAAGACAAAACCTGTCAGGGAAAAAAGCCATGAAGAACTCCAAAGTAACAACTTCCCTTCTAAACACAGTCAAAACATAAAACGTATTTTTAATTCACACTCTGGTAACTGCTATATTGCTGTAGTCAGTGCATCAATGGACCAAGTGGCAGTCTTGATAATTGCACAGTATGCACTACATGCTCAATGTTAGCTAATGCTGAAAGTAATCAATATAATTTTCTTGAAGTTATAGATTGAGTAAAGCAATATCCACTATTAAATAGATAAGAGAAAACCAGAACTGATGCAAAGCCAAACACTGAATTATGACCTGCTGATTATTTTCCACTAAGGTCCGTAGCTTGTTCATGGTCTCCTCAGCCTCAGCTGCTTCTATGATTCCAACACTGAAAGCAGAAACACAGGAACAGGCCACAGAATAGGCAAGTACCTGAAAAAAAAAATATTTAATTCTGTTCACCAGTATCTGGTTACTGTAGCAAAGTGCACATGAAGCAATGTGCCAGCATAATAGAAGATCTCTGCCACTTCCAATTTATGCATTCAGGTGTTTATTTCCTCTCTTTTTAAAAGAGTCTTCATTGGTACTGGCATTAAACAAATAAAACTAAAGCTTGGAATTACTTAGCGGTTTATGTAGGTCAAACTCCTGATCTTCCACACATCTAGTTGTTTTCCTCAACAGAAGTATCTGATCATTATTTATGTGATATCTGATTATCATATAAGTGAGCATACACAACATGCTCGTGATCCCATTGGGGGTACAAGCAAGCCAAAAAAATTGAAATGCATGCTCAAACTTTGCAGAGTTCTGTTTAAGTCTTAAATATAAGAAACAGCCTACTGGGCCATAGCAGCATTCAGAACTGAAACATTCTCATTAGCTAGCGAAACTAGCTAGTGACTTCTCTCTGAGAGTAGCTTTCTGTTCGCTTTCTAGTAGATCAACTGAGCAATAAACAACTGCTATATAAGACAGATCAATATCCACAGCAACTCAGGACCCAACTTTCAACAATTTAATTCGCGGTTAAGGAATTAAAGAAGCATTTTAAGAGTGTTTTTTTCAGACAGTTTCTTAGTGTTTATAAAGCATTACAGCTTATTACTATTATCATCATCATTGAATAACAATAATTATTATTGTTGTTGTTGCTTTCTACAGCAGATATAAACATATATATATATATGAAGAATAATATAAACCAAGAATTCCAATACTACAGAAGCAAAGCTTCAGTTAGAGGTCTACAGATTAAAGGAAAGCAACAACATGAAAACGAAACTTAAAATCTGCAGTAAAATAGGCCATACCTCCTGGACGCATCTGCTCTGGTTCTCACTGCTGTCCAGGTATTTGCAGAGTTTTCTCAAGGAAGCAGAAACATGCACCTGTGATTCTGTTTGGCTGCTGTGACTCATAAGTGAAAGAACAAGTCCTACTCCCAAAATACATCCAGTGCTTAAAAAGAAGACAAAAGAAAAAAAGATTAACTGTGCTTTGGCTTCGCTGAAGTCTTTTCATGCCAACATGGGTTGCCGAGTAAAAAGACCTCTTGGCCTTGCCTAATAACTAGCCCAGTGGGTAACTACTTACCACAGTGTGGTGGGTTAACGCCCTTTTCTGAAAACAAAAAAACCAAAGCAGGCTGGAGGGCTTGCGGGTACTTTACCCTCCCTGCAGGGCGTTTTCCCCTGGGAAGCTGAGTCTCTTCCACTCCCCACTCCCTGCCCAGCCAGGGTATAAAAAGCAGGACATCGTAGCTGTTGCCCTTCCTTTTGGCTCCTGCCTCTGCTGGAGGAGAGCTGCTGCAGCTGCCCTCCTGCTCCTCAGCCACGTGGCCGGACCCGAACCTTCTCTCTGCTGCCTCCGCACCTCCTCAGAGAAAGACTGGTTTTGTATTATTCTTTCTTGTCCCCCTCCCATCCATCCTTGTTCCTTGCCCTTGTGAACCTTTCCTGTTATTGTTATATATATATATTGTTTAAAGAAAATTCTTCACCTCTCTACTTCCAAGCTGACTCCAGATTATTGTTTAGTGGATTTGCTCCTTACCCCCTTTTTTTTTTCCCCTCTCTGTTTGGGGGGAGGAGGGGGGAGTGGGGGAGAGATTCTCAGCCTTTCTCCCATCTGGGCTTTTAACTCCCAGTTAAGGCTCAAACCACTACACACAGTCACTTTTATAAATGGTTTTGATCTCATACAGAGACGACATATTTCAGGAGACACAGGATAAAAGAAGAGCCTAACAAGAAAATATTATGTAGAATAATAAATGATCGTTATTTCTTCTGCCCATGAACAATCAAAGAACCAACAGCCTGATCAACAAGCATATCAACTAGTATGAAGGAAGTATGAATCCAACTTTCCACATCTGATTTATACCATTATCCCAAACTCTGATACAGCAATGGAATATACTAATTTCAGGTCTGCTGGCTGTGTAGGGTCTGTTTTTCTCAGACTTCTGCAAGAGGTGTTGCAGTTTGCAAAGACCATGAAATCAGTGATTGATCCAATAGATAAGATGGCTGAAGACATTAAGGTATTTATCTGCATTGCAGAACATGAACGATAAGTTAATATTCTAACCCATATTTGTACTAAAGCATGTGCAACAGTGGACCAGTTTCAACGGGGCAGACACATCCAGCAAAGCTAACAGTTTGAAGCTAAGGATGCTCAAAATTGCACCAAGAATACAGCTTCAAAGAAGAGCGCAGCTGGCATGAAGTTCACAGTTGTTCTTGTATGCCAGATTAGAACAGAAATTGCACTTTAGACCAGACAACTCTTACTGAATTCAGCACCTGTGCTCCCAGAAGTCTTTGTTTCCAGAGGTCATCAGTTATACTACTGAAAACTTTAGTCCCAAAATTTCCAAAAGGTTCTGGCTACCATCATGAGATACTACAAATATAGCAAACCACTGCTCTGAAGGTGATATTATCTGAAGGTAAGGATTTTTTTCCCCTCACACATCTCCTTCAGAATGCCAATGACAGACATGGCATGAAGCAAGTAGTCAACGAACTTGGCTAAGATCTCCAGTATTCCTCTAAGCTTCTGCTATCCAACTTAAAAATGGGAAGAGTTACTGTTTTTACTCAGTTGAGTAAAAAGGAAACTTTTGAGAACAACTTCAGTCATATTTATAAAGTAATGTTATTCAGCCCCTGGGGAATGATGATGATACACATGCCGAGACAACTCAGGAGTGGTGTCTTGGCTGTAGTGTCATCTTTTTCCATCAAAGACTATATGAAATAAACCTTGGGAATCAGCATTCTTAAATGGCTTATTTAAATTTATGAACAGCACACACAAGAAGGACATGGCTTATATCCAAAAGTTCTATACCCATTTTTACACCATTATTTACTGACAAAAACAGAAGGAAAGAAAAGAAGTTCCTAATTAAAGCTACAATTCTTCATATTGTTGACTTTCAACATGGATACAAAACAAAGTGAGGACCAAAGCAAGAGTAATACCTCACCCCCTCTACTCTGTTTTTGTAACTAGCCACTGCTTTTCACTTGGCCACCTTGTTTGTGATCTTCATAAAATTACCATTTAAGTGCTCTTCTTCCATATGGTATCTCAGATTTCCTAACATGTTTAGAAGTATTGTACTGCCAGTGCATCAGCCATACCACACTACTGTCACAGGTCATCTTTGAAACTACTGTTATTTATTTCAGTAACATAACTTGGCAGTGTACAGGGCAGTAGAGTTCACGACATGCCAAAATTCAGGACCTTGTGAACAAACAATGAAGCAAAATTTTTTATTTTAAGATGAGGGAAAACATTTTCCTGATAATACTGAGGTCAGTTGAGTTTGACAGGTTTCTGCAAGATTAATATAAAAGTTTGATCAGCTTTGACCTTTCAAAAACTCCATTAAAAAAAGTCAGTTTAACGCCATATATAGTAATTTAAAAGGAAGGCTACGGTATATTTCAATTTTGATAACAATTTACTCTTTATCAAATGTTTACTCACCATGTATCAGTATTTACAATTTGCTCAGTATTTCTCCTCTATCTATTCTCACAGATGCCAGCAAGTTCTGCAATGTAATAACTTTATACAAAACAGCATATTTGCAAAGGCCTTGTAGAACTCATCCTCAATGTGAGAAATGTAACAAGACAATCCATAAAACTTTACTGCCCCTTGGCATTCTCAAAACTTGGAATGTGCAACACTTTCAAAAAGTCTAAGTTAAACCAGTCTTCAACACATATTTCTTTGTTTGCAGGAAGGGGTGTTGGGGAGCAAAACATTCCAACACAGGGACCACAGGCATGTGCTGTTATAACTGGAACCCTGCCCTTTTATTCTTTCCAAGTACCGTGGAGTTACTGGACAAAAATCTACTGAATGTAAACTACATGAACAGCTGGGAAAGTTAGCAGACATACATGCTTGCTGAACCTATGCTTGATGTAAGCCAGGCTGGGGAGAAAAAAAATGAGCTACTAGATAGCTTTCTGTAATAAGTAAGTCTGACAAAACCTTGTAGGATAACAAACTCTTGTGCACATTTTCCATACAAGTGTACACTGAAAAGTAGTGTATCAGTATATTTTAAAAATGTAATTGAACTTTCAGCTTTTGTCTAAGGTAAGCATAGATTTAAGGTCAACTCACAGATTTCTTGGCAACATCTGAGTGCATTTCATTTTTAAAATCAGGAGTAGCTGCAGGAGCTCCTAAAGCTCTGCAATCTATCAAATTCTGTTTCAGTCAAACTGAAGCACCATCAACTGAAGCACCATCATATTAATAGGCTTAAACATCTGAAATGTTTTTTCCCCTTTAAAGATTATGAGTTTCACTTTTGTTTTACTTTTTCTGTGTGGTTATGACAGAAGAGTATTGAATTATGAGCATTATTCTCACAGTGACTTTTTCTAAGAGGAAATTTTAAGGGTACTTTATGCAGCTTACACAGAGAGATTTTTCTGTAACGTTAAGTTCAATCTCATGCTGTTGGAGTCTGCCCATCTGTCCAGCCTGTCAAGGTCCCTCTGCAGAGCTCTCCCACCCTCTAACAGATCCACACCTGCTCCCAGCTTGGTGTCATCTGCAAACTTACTGATGATGGACTCAATCCCCTCATCCAGATAATCAATAAAGGTATTGAACAGGATAGGGCTCAGCACTGATCCCTGGGGGATACCACTAGTGACTGGCTGCCAGCTGGATGTGGCACCATTCACCACCACCCTCTGGGCTCGGCACTCCAGCCAGTTCCTAACCCAGCACAGAGTGCTGCTGTCCAAGCCACAGGCTAGTAGCTTGACCAGGAGTTTGCTGTGGAGGACAGTGTCAAAGGCCTTGCTGAAGTCCATGTAGACTACATCCACAGCCTTCCCCACATCCACCAGGTGGGTCACCTGATCATAGAAGGAGATCAGGTTGGTCAGGTAGGACCTGCCCTTCCTAAATCCATGCTGGCTGGGCCTGATCCCTTGGCCATCCTCTAAGTGCTGTGTGATTGCACTCAAGATGACCTGTTCCATAATCTTGCCTGGCACTGAGCTCAGGCTGACAGGCCTGTAATTCCCTGGCTCATCCAACTGACCCTTCTTGTGGATGGGCACAACGTTGGCCAGCTTTGAGCCAGGACTGTTAACAATGACGGAGAGCAGCTTGGCCAGCTCATCAGCCAGCTTTCTCATTATCCTAGAATGGGATTCCATCTGGTCCCATGGATTTGTGGGGATCCAAGTGGCTGAGCAGGTCTCTAACTGCTTCCTCCTGGATCACAGGGGAACTATAGTGCTCCCTGACTCCATCTGCCAGCTCAGGAGGCCACTCGTCCAGAAGACAACCTATCCCGATATTGAAAATTGAGGCAAAGAAGGCATTAAGTACCTCTGCCTTTTCCTCATCCTGTGTTATTATATTTGCTTCCATGTCCACTAAAGAGTGGAGGTTGTCCTTGTCCCTCCTATTGCCATTAATATATTTATAAAAACATTTTTAATTGTCCTTCACAGCAGTGGCCAGTCTAAATCCTAAATGGGCTTCTGCCTCTCTAATTTTTTTCCTACATGACCGAGCATGGCACCCAAAAGAAGAATCCATGAGGAATCTATGGTGCACGAACTCTGAGAGCCCTGAGTCAACTGAGAGTCCCTGTATCCCTGTTTCCCTTTTTTTTGCTTCGGCTGCGGAAAGACAAACTGTTTTCCATTTTCTTATTTCCTGATTTTCTTGGACTTCTGAATCATCTACATCTGAGCATAGTCGGAATGGACTATGAACTTTACTTACGAACTGTACATATTGTTTTAGATTGGATGGACAGTACGAACAGCCAATGAAATTGTTTAGAAGGGGTGGACTGTGACCGTTTGAGGCTGTGCCTTTAAGAAAGGGACAGTGCTGGGACACTCTGGCTGAAGGTTTTGTAAACATGGTATTCTAAGAGAATTTCATTGGTAGATTGGTAGAATGCAGCTTAGAGTTTTAGTGCAGTTAGAATCTTGTTCAGTGTGTTCCTCTTTGCTCATCCCTTCCAGTCTGTCTGCTTCTGGGCATCTAGCCAGAATGACCTTGAATAAGATAAGCACTAATCCTGCATGTGCTTGGAGGCCTACTAACTTTTTCTTCCTTGAGAACTGCTTTTTTTCTCTCTCTAACCCTCTTTGGGAAAAAAAAGGAGGTAGGGGGAGAGAAGCGGGTACAGGGGGGGAACCCCCCTCTGCTTGGAGGAGAGGATCTTGTTCCTGTACCTTTCTTTGTTGTAGATTTCTGTATATATATTGTAAATACTGTATATATTGTATACATATCCTGCATTTTCCCATTGCTTGTAAATAGAGCATTTCCTTTGCTTTTCCGGCTGGGTTAGCTGTGGTTTTTTTTTCCTTCTCTGTGGCAGAGGGAAAGCTGGGCCTTTCCCTCAACCCACCACACATCCTTAAACATTTAATGGGTTACCTCCCCTTTTTTCCCTCTTTGTTTCCCTTAATTCGCTCAGAAGTTCATTGCCCATCCAGGCTGGCCATTTGCCCCGGCGGCTCATCGTCGGGCGTATTGGCACAGCCTGTTCCTGTGCCTTCAAGAGTTCTTTCTTGAAGTAGGTCTAGCCCTCCTGGACCCCTTTGTTTCTAAGGGCTGTTTCCCAAGGTACCTTCTGAGTCAGCTCCTTAAGTAACCTGAAGTCTGCCCTCTGGAAGTCCAGAGTGGAAGTTTTCTTGCTGCCCCTCTTAGCTTGACTGCATATTGAAAACTCAATTATCTCATGGTCACTGGATCCCAGACAGCCTCCAATCACCACATCTCCCACCAGCCCTTCTCTACTGGTAAAAAGTGGGTCAAGCAAAGCCTTACCCCTGGTAGGCTCACACAGCAGCTAGGATAAGAAGCTATCCTCCATACACAGTCCCCACAGACTGGAAAAGAGGAAACATTACTCCCATTTTCAAAAAGGGTAAGAAGGAAGAACCAGGGAACTACAGGCCAGACAGTCTCACCTCTGTGCCCAGAAAGATCATGGAGCAGATGCTCCTAGAGGCACTACTGACTCAGAAGAATAGTGAAGAGGTGATCTGGAACAGTCAGCATGGCTTCACCAAGGACAAATCCTGCCTGACAAACCTGGTGGCCTTCTATGAACAGGTGACAACATTAATAGCTGAGGGGCGAGCAACTGATGTTGTTTACTTGGATCTGAGCAAAGCCTTCGACACTGTCCCACACCACATCCTGGTCTCCAAACTGGTGACACATGGGTTTGATGGCTGGACCACTAGATGGATAAAGAACTGGCTTGATGGCCGCACCCAAAGAGTGGCTGTCAATGGGTCCATGTCCCAGTGGAGGCCAGTGACAAGCAGAGTCCCTCAGGGATCAGTCCTGGGACCAGTCTTGTTCTGCATCTTTGTTGGTGACGTGGACAGTGGCATTGAGTGCACCTTCAGCAAGTTTGCTGATGACACCAAGCTGTGTGGTGCAGCAGACACGCTGGAGGGAAGGGATGCCATCCAGAGGGACCTTGACAGGCTGGAGAGGTGGGCACAAGCCAGCCTCATGAGGTTCAACAAGACCAAGTGCAGGGTCCTGCATCTGGGTTGAGGCAATCACAGGCACAAATCCAGGCTGGGCAGTGACTGGCTGGAAAGCAGCCCTGAGGAGAGAGACCTGGGGGTGCTGGTGGACAAGAGGCTCGACATGAGCTCTCAGTGCGCACTTGCAGCCCGGAAAGCCAATCAGATCCTGGGCTGCATCAGGAGAAGCGTGGCCAGCAGGTCAAGGGAGGTGATTCTCTTCCTGTACTCAGCTCTGGTCAGACCCCACCTGGAGTACTGCGTCCAGTTCTGGAGCCCCTATTACAAGAGGGATATGGACGTGCTGGAACGTGTCCAGAGAAGGGCCATGAGGATGATCAGAGGGCTGGAGCACCTATCCTGTGAGGACAGACTGAAAGAGTTGGGGCTGTTGGGTCTGGAGAAGAGAAGGCTCTGAGGTGACCTAATTGTGGCCTTTCAGTATCTGAAGGGGGCCTACAAGAAGGCTAGGGAGGGACTTCTCAGGAAATCAGGTAGTGATAGGACTAGGGGGAATAGAATGAAGCTGGAGGTGGGGAGATTCAAGCTGGATGTGAGGAGGAAGTTCTTCACCATGAGAGTGGTGAAGACCTGGACTGGGTTGTCCAGGGAGGTGGTTGGGGCACCGTCCCTGGAGCTGTTTAAGACCAGGCTGGATGAGGCTCTGGCCAGCCTGATGTAGTGTGGGGTGTCCCTGCCCATGGCAGAGGGGTTGGAACTAGATGATCCTTGTGGTCACTTCCAACCCTGACTGATACTATACCTTCTGGACTGCCTCCTCTCTGCTGTGTGAAGTTCCCAGCAGATATCAGGCAGGTTAAACTCGCTCATAAGAACAAGGTCTGGTGATCTTGAGACAGCCTCTAGCTGCTTTTAGAAAAATTCATCAACCTCTTCATCCTGGTTGGGTGGTCTACAACAGACTCCAACCAGGATGTCAGCCTTGTTGGCCTTCCTTCTAATCCTCACTCACAGGCACTCAACCCTATCCTTTATCTCTAGTTCAATTGCATCTAGAGTCCCCCTAATGTACAGGGCCACCCCTCCACCCCTTCTCCCTTGCCTGCAGCCATCAATTACAGTCATGCGAGTCATCCCACCACATTTCTGTGATGGCTACTACATCATAGCTTTCCTGCTGCAAAAAGGCTTCCAGCTCCTCTTGTTTGTTACCCATACTGTGTGCATTAGTGTACATGCACATCAGCCACACTGCTGGTTTCTCCTGACTCTTGCTTACCACCCTCAGACTCCTGTCTGCAGAGACTGGTTTTGTGTCACCTTCTCCCTTCAATTCTAGTGTAAATCCCTGTCAGTGAGTTCTGCCAATTCCCTAAAACCCCTTTTTCCCCCTATGTGATAGGCTATTCCTATCTCCTGCCAACAGGCTTGGCCTCTTCTAAATCAAGCCATGGTCAAGAAACCCAAACCCTGCCAGTGACAAGCCTCCCAGGCTTGGAGCCAGGAATTAATCTGCTGTCATATCCTGACTAATCCCTCATCATTCCTCACAGCTGGAGGGATGGAGAACACAACCTGTGCTCCTGATCCCTTGACCAGATGTCCCAAGGCTCTGAAGTCCTTCTCCATTGCCCTTGGAAAAGTTCTTCCTAGCTCATCACTACCTATGTGGAAGAACAAAAGGGGATAGTAATCTGAGGGCTTTACTAGAAACTGAAGCTTCTCCCTTACATCTTCAACCCAGGCCCCTGGAAGGCAGCAAACCTCCCTGTGTAGCAGGTCCAGTCTGTGTATCCGGCCTTCTGCTCCCTTAAGCAGCGAGTCACCAATGACAATGGTGACAGTTAGTCTTTTACTCCTTACTGAGGAGGTTTTAATGCAGTAGGCAGTTTGGCTAGACTGGAAAGACATCAACAAAACTGTATGGGAGGCTACTGAGGGAGAAAGACTCTTGCACTCAGCACAGGCTGTGGCACCACAGCTGGTTCATCTATGAGAAAGGACAGCATTGGGGGCTCTCAACAACATCTCTTCTCACACAACAGGCTGTCTCCTTATCCTATACTTATACTCTTCTGTGTAGAATTAAGGAAAAGCATGAATTAAGAAGGTGGAGTACAAAATAAAATATCATCAGTAATGAAGGATACTCACTTGTACTCCAGACTGGTGTCAAAGCAGCAGTCTTCCAGTGCATCCAGGGATTTCATTAGAACTAAGTTCATCTGGTGACCAGGCACATCCCTACAAAAACAAAACAGAAACCAAAATATATAAACCATAGTTTTGCTCTTTATATCACAGACTGAACATGCCACTAAACAGAACTTTTTTCTTGAGGTAACAGGTATTATACTAGTCTGTAAGCAATGATTTTATTACTGGTAATTTGTGTCATGCTCATATATAAATAATACAAACATATTCAGACCTTAAATTGCAACCATTATTGCTGCAATACCCAGAACAAAACCCAGCACCCAGGATTTGCAACACATGCTTGGCAGTTGGAGCAAGATACTGACAGAACATCTCATCTAGACCTGCAATAATTTAGAAGCTGAAAATACATGAAAATATCTCCCTCCATCTCTTTGACTAACTGCTGAAAAAGGAAGCATTTACATCTTAGTCCAAAGACATCACAGGCACTCCCAAAACACATACACAGTTTTCTTAATGAACAGGACAACTTTAATGCAAACTATGATTTGGTATTAGCTACAGATGTAGCTATGGCTACACCTCTACAAGTTTTGCTGTTATTGCAACTCAATGCTTGGAAGAATGTGTGAGATTAAACTTGGAGATTATGCAGAGCAGTGAGAGAGTAAAAACTGATACAGATTCTAAACATTTTTTAGATAAATTTATGAACTTCAACACCCCTTGTCAAACCAACAAACACACTCCCTTCCCCCTGTCAAATTTCACATATGCCAAAACACCAAGCTAATCTAACATTGTTCTTTTAAATTCTTTTAATGCTTGCATGTAACTCATATGTCAGCCCTGATTAATCACCTAGAGACAGTCCATCCAGAGGCAGTAAGGCATCAAGACTCTGAAGTGCAAAGATTAGAACAGAGCAATGCTGCATAGTGTTTTAACAAAGGCAGGTGCGTTGAACACATTAGCTTCACTGAGCAAATTAGCAACTTGCCTGTGCAATTAACGTTTATTATGGGTATTATTATTATGGGCAGGCAGAATTCCTAGTAGTCAAGAAGCTAGAGGAGGATAAAGCTAAACTTCCTCCTTAACTTCTCTGGAATCATTGGAAATTTGCAACTGCAGCCTTCTGTAAAGAAAGCATTTTCTATCAACATCAGAATGCCTCTTCAATGCCAATGTAGCTGCTAACATCTGACTTTAAAGACAGCTCATTACACTACTTCTGCTGCAACTCCTTTGCCATATGTGTACTCACATGATATAAGTGGACACTATCCAGTGTCCAGAGCACCACTTAGAAAGGAACTGATAAGAAACGTGGATTATTTTACAATTAAGTCTCCTAGAGCAGCTAAGGCAGCTAGTCCCCCTCTTCTAGCTAGCAGTTTTGCCCACATACCTTAAGGTATTACAAAAATTAATCATACATCCTAAAAGATTGGCAATATATCCAGGATATTACGACAGGTTGCAAAGCCCCTCAAGAACCAATTTGGCCTGTGTGAAAACCAAATGGAGAATGGCGTCTGACAGCTGACTTCCGTGCCCTGAACAAAATAACTCCACCCACGAGTGCAGCAGTACCAGACATGATGGAACTCCAGTATGAGCTGGAATCCAAAAAGGCCAAGTGGTATGCTACCATAGACACTGCTAATGCTTTTTTCTCTATTCCCATAGCAGAGGAATGCAGGCCTCAGTTTGCCTTTTCCTGGAGGGGCATACAGTAAACATTCAATTGTTTGCCCCAGGGGTGGATTCACAGCTCAATCAAGCATCTGTCATGCAGTGATCCATGACGCTCTGGAGAAAGGTGGTGCTCCAGAACACATCCAGTTCATCGATGATGTCATCATCTGGGGTAAAACTGCTGAAGAAGTCTTCGAGAAAGGTAACAACACAATCGACATTCTCCTGAACACAGGTTTAGCTATTGACCGAGACAAGGTGAAAGGACCTGCCAGGGAAATCCAGTTTCTGGGAGTGCAGTGGCAGGATGGTTGCCGTCACATTCCAGTGAATGTGACAAACAAATACTCCAACATGGCAAATGCCATGAATAAGAAGGGAATGCTACATTTCTTAGGTACAGTGGGATTTTGCAGACTGCACATTGCTAGATACAGTCAGATTGTGAAACATCTTTATCATGTGCCTTGAAAGAGAAACAATTTCCAGTGGGGTCCTGAGCACCAAGCAGCCTTTGACCAGATAAAGTGAGAAGTAGTCCATGCAACAGGTTTGGGACCTATTCGAACTGGTCTTGACACGAAGAACATTCTGTATAGGGCTGTAAGTGAGGACAGCCCAACCTGGTGCTTATGGCAGAGCGCTCCAAGTGAGACATGCAGACATCCACTTGGTTTCTGGAGTTGTGGCTACAAAGGCTCAGAGGCAAATTATACTCCAACAGAAAAAGAGATTCTAGCTGCCTATGAAGGAGTAAGAGCTGCTTCTGAAGTAACTGGAACTGAGTCACAACTTCTTTTGGCTCCTAGATTGCCAGTTTTTAATTGGATGTTCAAAGGCAAAGGTTCTACACCACATCATGCCATAGATGCCACATGGTCTAAGTGGATGGCTCTGATAACACAGAGAGCTCGAATGGGAATCTTGACAGACCTGGTCTGGTGGAGGTGATCATAAACTGGCCTGAAGGCACTGATTGTACAAAACCTCTAGAGGAGAGAGTAACTCATGATGAGGAAGCTCCTCCTTACAGTGATCTTTCTGATGATGAAAAGAAATATGCTTTGTTCACAGACGGTTCCTGTTGTCTGGTTGGAAACAAGGGAAGGTGGAAATCTGCAGCGTGGAGTCCAACAAGCAGAGATGCAGAGGCAAAAGATGGAGAAAGTGAATCCAGCCAGTTTGTAGAGGTAAAAGCTGTCCAGCTACCTCTTGTCATAGCTGAACATGAGAGATGTCAAGCTTTATCTCTATACTGATTCATGGATGGTAGCCAATGCTCCGTGGGATTGGCTAAAAGACTGGAAGAAGAATGCTTGGCAGAGGAAGGGAAAGCCTATTTGGGCTGCTCATCTGTGGCACGACATTGCTGCCCACATAGAGAATTCCAGTGAAAGTGAGACGCATTGATGCTTACATACCTAAGAGCAAAGCTACTGAGGAACAGAAATACAACTATCCAGCAGATTAAGCTGCAAAAGTTTCTCAAGTAGATGCAAACTCTGATCTTGATCTTGACTGGAAAGGCAGAGATGCAACCTACCAGTTGGCTCATGACAGATCCATTGACATTTCCATGGATGCTATCACACAAGTCATACATGACTGTGACACTTGTGCTGCTATTAAGCAGACAAAGCCAATTAATTCCTTGTGGTATGCTGACCAATGGTCCAAGTATGGTGAAGTGTGGCAGGTTGATTACATCACTCTACCTCATTCTAGATCTGGTAACCAATATGTGCTTACTATGGTAGAGGCAAGCACTGGATGGCTGGAAACTTATCCAGTTCCACATGCAACTGCACCTAACACCATTCTTGGTCTGGAGAGACAAATCCTGTGGAGACATGGAATTCCAGAGAGAATTGAGTCAGACAATGGAACTCATTTCAAAAACAATCCTGTAAAAACCTGGGCCAAAGGGCATGGCATCAAGTGGATATTCCACATCCCCTACTATGCACCAGCTGCAGGAAAGATTGAACTTTACAATGATTTGCTGGAGACCACTCTCAAAGCCATGGGGGTGGAACTTTGAAAAACTATTAGAAACATCTAGCACAAGCAACTTAGTTGGGAAATAGTAGAGGTTCAGTAAAGCGAGCTGGACCTGCACAATCAGATTTGTTACGAAAGGTAGAAGGTGATAAGAGTTCTTGTTATACAAGAAAAGAATCTGTTAGGGAAAACTGTTTGGTTTTTTTCAACTTTCGGAAAGACCAAAACTATCTGAGGAGTGGTTTCTGATGGAGGTCCTGGTCACACTTACTGGGCAATGCAAGAGAATGGTGAAATTCAGTGTATTCCACAAAGAAATCTAACTTTAGCTGAGAGAGCTTAAATTCAGAGTGTACGGTACAGGTCAAACATCACGCCCAAAGGAAGAATCCATCAGGAATCTATGGTGCATGAACCCTAAGAGCCCTGAGTCACCTGAGAGTCCTTGTTCCTTTTCTTCATCTCATCTGTGAAGAGACAAACCATTTTCTTATTTCCTGGTTTTTGAACTTTTGAATCATCTACATCTGAGATAACCAGAAGATAATTTGATAAAATAGACTATGAACTTTATTTACTCATTATTGTAGATATTGTTTTAGATTAGATGCCTTAGATGTATTAGCAGCCAATGGAATTGCTTAGAAGGGGTGGATTGTGGCATTTTAGTTTTAAGCGATGTCTTTAAGAATTTTTCACACATCTTGAACAGAAAGTAGTAAAAATGTAAATAAATTACTACTGGGCGTAAAAAGGAAAATAATGATTGTTCTAAACAATCCCATTGGAAAGATACTGGACTTAAGCTACTAATGTGAACAATTTCTCTTCTTGCTTCCTTGGGCTGAGAGATACTAACTTGCTTCTGCTTGACCTTGGCTGCACTGGTTTTGTTGTGACTGATATTAACTTCTCTGCTTCCATCTCTTGTCCCTTTTGTACAGGTGCATAAGGGGGACGCAGGGAGGGGAGAAGCTAGTAGTTTCCGCTGCTCTTTGGCCAGGGGGATCTTTGTGCTGTTTATTAATTGCAACTATGGTGTAAATATTCATTGCATTTCCTTGTAGATTTTCATTTTGCTTGTAAATACAGCTTTCATTTGCTTCCAACTGAGCTGGTCTGCAAATTCAATGTTGGGGGAGAAATTTCAACTCACCACATCACAAAAGTAATCATATCTCCCAGCCTGAAGAAGAGAGAGAAATTGTGTACATTACTAGCTTGAGTCCCTTATCTTTCCAATGGGATTGTTCAGAACTACAATTATTTTCCTTTTTAAGCCCAATAGTAATTTAACGACATTTTTACTACTTTCTGTTCAAGATCTGTGAAAATTTTTTAAAGGCATAGCCTAAATCTTCCACAGCCTAAGACTTGAAAATACGTTCATTGCCCAGAAGTTAAAGCCTCACACAGGAAAAATTACATTGTCTGCAGATATACATTATGTATGGTATTGCATTATGTATGGTAATCCTCACCTGACTTTTTCTTCATACAAACATGAGATAAACATCCCCAGACCAAGGCCCATATGGATTTGAACAGCTTGAGACTCATCAGCATTTGGTTTCCCAGGTAACCTGTCAGTCAGCATATTCAGGACCTCCTCAACCCTGTCCTTGTCCAATACAATGAAGACTGGCACCAGGAGAGACAAAGCAGTGGCTGCACAGGAACGGGCTATAATACTAGCAGTATTTTCACCCGAATAGGATTTCTAGAAAAACATGAATTAAGATATTGTTAATTTTATTTTTTTTTACATTATTTTCTTCTTAAAGGAAGTTTAAAAAAAAAAAAAAAAAGAATATCCTTTCCAGGTAGGAACACTGAGCACTTTAGAATTTTAAAATAAATACCTATGCAGCAAACAGCAGCACAGGTGTATTGCAACCTGGCAACAAAGAGCAACTCATGGAATTCCCAACAGTAGCTCTTCCATTTGCCTTACCTTGTAAGAAGCTTAAAACTAAAGTAATTCAGAATACAATTTTTCAGTGTAAATAAGATCATTAAGTAAGAAACTGCAAAGAAAGGATAAGACAGGATTCAATTACTTTGTAACAGCTCTCTATTTTACTTTCAACCTTCCTTATTAAAATATCCAGCAGCATAATCAGAAGGGCAAACAGCAACTAGTCATGATGTTAATATACTTCTGTGATTATAAACACCAACAATTAAGCAAGTTGGGAAAACCACGATCTTAAATGCATCACACCTAGGATGACAAAGTATCATGACAGCTTGAAAGAACCTGTAAGGATGCCTTCTAGAAGACAGATCCCTTAAGGTTTTTAATTCCTTTCCATTTTGAAAGGTAAAACCCAGTTACCTTTACTTATAAAGCAATGGATGGATTCTAAGTAGCACCCTAATGTCTATTTATCAACTTTGACAAGCAGTTCTGAAAAGATTAAAAAAACCCATCCCGTCAGGATGCAAGGTACCCAGCAAGACAGTGGTTTCTATTGTATGCCTCTAGATTTTAGAAGTATAATATTTTAATTATTTTTTTTAAACAGAGTGGATTTTAGAAATTAAACATTATCACATTCTTCCATCTCAGATCCATCTTTTTCAAACAGCATTATTTTCAAAGGCAGAAGTCACAGAAAAACTTGACTGGAATTGCCAGTGCAAATCAAGTAATCAGCACTTCGATACGAACATCTCACTACTACAACTTGGTCATTTTGATCACAGAGTCAAAAGACGGCAATATTTACTCCTTAAGGTCTGCACTGAACTTTCAGTCCACCTCCAGCTGCTACTTAAGAACTGCCTGATGGCTTGAGAATTTCAGGCTGGTTATCATATTGCAAGCACATGAGACAACTTCTGCTGGTCCTCAGGGGTTCAAGACATATTGTAATGTAAGAATCACTGGCTCCACAACTACTAGATCTTAAGAAAGTACGCTCATCAAAGCCATAGGAAATGGTGTCAGAATCTGTGGAGACACACTGAAAATTCTAGTTTTTGAAGGTTTTTGAAGGTTTCCTTTTTCCTTACAAATGTTTTTTCATTCAGGTATTCTCAGATGTGGTTTTCACTACATAAGCAGAAAACACAATAAAAGAAATAGAACAATAAAAGAGAAAAAAGAAAAAAAGAAAAAGAACAAAGGCAAGTTTTGATTCCCCTGTATTACAACTACTACAGCGCAAACAGAACCAGGAAACCATACCAAAAACTCCATGTATTAAATAAAGATATATTCATTTGTCATTAACTTCACAACACATACCTGGTAGAACCATGGGAAGACTTGACCTTTAGGGTGGTATCGGCTGTTTACAATACTAAAGAGGGTCTCTGTGATCATAGAAATCCAGTGTTTTGTGGGAAGAAAATCAGGTTCACCCTGCAAAAAATTCAAACCCAAGTATTCATTGTCATTTTTTCTTAAATCAGGTCTACTGGAACAGAAGTTCAGCAGCTGATGTTCCAACTATGGTCCATGAGGAGTGAAAATATTTTGTCATCAGTATGTTGTACTATTACTACAAGGTTGACCCCTCAAGACACCGCTACCTTTCCAGACCACCTCTATCTCATCTGTAAAAACTAACTAGGTTTCTTGTGAGAAGGTGCCTACATACTCTGACTGCTTTTGTATAGATCACACAGCTGCTACCAGATAGCATTAATTGAACAGGGTGAAATTCAAATTTGAAAATGGAAAGTACTCACATCCACTTACCAGCCCTGCAAACACCTAGTCACATGGCTTCGCTATATTCTATTAAAAGTAAGAGAATCTCTTTCCCAGATGGACTTACCTCAGGCATCCCTTCAGTGTCTGAGGAAAGGCTGCTTTCATATTTGGCTACAGCAACTGCAAGACCAGTTAAGGCAAAAATCACATTTCCTTTCACCACTGGGCTGTCTCTGGACAGAAAAAAGGCAAACAATTAAGAAGTGTAATAGCAATAAAAGGCAGCAAATTGTGTATTTCAGTGCAGGAAAGCTATGCTGCAGGTGGTCCAGGAGGGAAGATCTTTGCACCTAGCAGCTTTACTGGGCACTCCTCTAACTCAGCAAAAGCCTATCACATTTCATCTTTAGGAATCTGAAAAAAGAATGGGACAGAGAAGCATTTCAGTCTCTTTTTTATCCCTTGCATGTCTTTTGTATAAAGCCTGGAATGCAAGAAGTTGTATAGAAACAGAAGCTTGCTTCCACTATGAGGACTGCCACTCAGCACAGCAAGTAGCACTCACAAAAATTAAGCTAGTCTTAGCTAGTACTATCTGTACATAGGACAACAACAAAAGGCTCTTCAAACACAGAATGCCAGAGAGGCAGGTGCCTGCAACAACATCTGTTCATGAAATTTAGCAGAGCAGCTCAGCCTAAAAGAAGCTTTTAATTACTCCTCTATGCTGTGAAAATATTAACAGAACATGACAGGTTTCAAGAAGTACTAACTTCTACCACAGTGCAAACCCTTTTGAACTTAAGAAAAAAAAATCTGCTACCTGAAAAGGAGAGAGATTATAACTGCATTCATTGCCATGAACAGATAAAATGTCAATATCCCAGTCATTCTTGGAAAAATATATTACAATATAATGCTGCTGGAACTCTTACTGGTTTTACAATAACCCCTGAACAATATGAGACCACTTACTAGACCACTTACAGTCTTACACAAAATAGTACACAGTGTACTACACTTCTTATATCCACCTCCCATTTCTACAAACTTCCTCACTTATTTCTGTAAAAATGCACCTAATATAGTCATTTTAGTATTTATTCCAGATCCAGAGATCTCACTTTCATAAAAATATTTTCTGGAATTCTGTGGTTTTGCTTTCACTCTGAAAGAGCCAATGGGCAGTGTATACAACACTACGCGGGCTTTACTCAAAACATTAAGCATCAGCAGTCAGTGGCAAAATCTCAAAGCACAAGGAAGGGAATAACAGCAGTCTTCTGAAATCATGAAACTGGCACCAATTGCAGAAAGTATTATCTTAAATCCGCTATAAAATAGAACTCATTCTCATCTGTACTAAATTAGCAGCACTTACTTAGAAGCACCTTTGATGGCATCAGTCAATGCATCTCTGACCCTGCAACAGAAACAGAAAGATTTTATACCATATTCATTACAGCATGAACTCCACAATTTCCCCTTATGCCTTACACAAGTCTATTAAAGTCTAATAATGACCTCATCTACCTATCAGAAGATTTAGTACAAATTGATCTCAAGCATTGTGGTGGTTTGAAAGGAAAGGCTCTGCTTTCCCTCCCCCACTGAGAAAGAGACCACGGCTAAACCCAGTCGGAGAAATGAGAGTATATTTTACAAGGAAACAGATTAGATGTAATACAACAAATACAGGTATTTTACAGTATATACAGGAATATATAGCAAATAAACTCAACCAGAAACCAGACCCCCCACAGAGGGGGCTTCCCCCTGTGCCCCCTTCACCCCCCTACCTCCCTTCTCCCCCAAAAGAGGCAGAAGAAGAGACGAAAAGGGAGTTAGCACAGCAGACAGAGGCCTATGCACAGGGAGTTAGTTCTTATCTTAGTTGGCCAGAATCCCAGAAGCAGATCCAGCCGAAAGGGACAGCGAAGGAAGGAAGACTGAAAGTTCCCAGCTACCCTGGGTCTAACAATCTCACCTCCCACAATCCTACCTATGAAATTCGTTTAGAATACCAAAATATTTTACAAACATTTAGCCAGTGTGCCCCTTTCTTAAAGGCACAGCGTCAAACGGCCACAAGCATTAAAACGGTAAGAGTGCTTTTTACCACCTAACATTTCTTCATGTTCATGTCCACTACCCATGTTTTATAACAGGTTCCTATTTGACATCATACTACTTTTTGTAAAATACAAGTTCATGCAGTACCCAAAAGTCTGTTATCTGAGCTGCTGCACTCAAGTTTCCAGATCACTGCTACATGTCAGCATAATAAAATAAAAATGCTTTACAACAGATAACAGTAACGATCTACCCAGCACTTACTATACTCCTGGAAACCAGTATGGGCAGTTACGTGATTAGAATAGAATAGAATAGAACAAACCAGGTTGGAAGAGACCTTCAAGATCATCGCGTCCAACCTATCAACCAATCCAACACCACCTAAACAACTAAACCATGGCATCAAGCACCCCATCAAGTCTCCTCCTGAACAGCTCCAATGACAGCGACTCCACCACCTCCCCAGGCAGCCCATTCCAATGGGCAATCACTCTCTCTGTATGGAACCTCTTCCTCGCATCCAACCTAAACCTCCCCTGGTGCAGCCTGAGACTGTGTCCTCTTGTTCTGGTACTGGCTGCCTGGGAGAAGAGACCAACATCCGTTTGTCTACAACCTTCCTCCAGGTAGTTGTAGAGAGTGATAAGGTCTCCCCTCAGTCTCCTTCTCTCCAGGCTAAGCAACCCCAGCTCCCTCAGTCTCTCCTCATAGGCCTTGTGTTCCAAACCCCTCACCAACTTTGTTGCCCTTCTCTGGACTCGTTCCAGCAAGTCAACATCCTTCATAAACTGAGGGGCCCAGAACTGGACACAGGACTCGAGGTGCAGCCTAAGCAGTGCAGTGTCCAGGGGCAGAATGACCTCCCTGCTCCTGCTGGACACACTCTTCTTGATGCAGGCCACGATGGATGCCATTGGCCCTCTTGGCTGTCTGGGCACACTGCAGGCTCATGTTCAGCCTACCATCAACCAGTACCCCCAGGTCCCTCTCCACCTGGATGCTCTCCAGCCACTCTGACCCCAGCCTGTAGCACTGCATGGGGTTGTTGTGGCCAATGTGCAGAACCCGGCACTTGGATGTGCTAAATCTCATGCTGTTGGACTCTGCCCATCTGTCCAGCCTGTCGAGGTCCCTCTGCAGAGCCTCTCTACCCTCCAGCAGATCAACTCCTGCCCCCAGCTTGGTGTCATCAGCAAATTTACTGATGATGGACTCAATGCCCTCATCCAGATCCTCAATAAAGATGTTAAAGAGCATGGGGCCCAGCACTGATCCTTGGGGCACACCACTAGTGACTGGCCACCAGCTGGATGTGGCACCATTCACCACCACTCTCTGAGATCAGCCCTCCAGCCACTTCCTAACCCAATGCAGTGTGCTCCCATCCAAGCCATGGGCTGACAAATTGGCCAGGAGTTTGCTGTGGGGAATGGTGTGAAAGGCCTTGCTGAAGTCCAGGTAGACTACATCCACAGGAGTCCCCACATCCACCAGGTGGGTTACCTGATCATAGAAGGAGATCTGATTGGTCAGGCACTACTTGCCCTTCCTAAATCCATGCTGGCTGGGCCTGATCCCTTGGCCATCCCTAAGTGCTGTGTGACTGCACTCAAGATGACCTCTTCCATAATCTTGCCTGGCACTGAGCTCAGGCTGACAGGCCTGGAATTCCCTGGCTCATCCAACCGGCCCTTCTTGTGGATGGGCACCACATTGGCCAGCTTCCAGTCATCTGGGACCTCTCCAGTGAGCCAGGACTGCTGAAAAATGATGGAGAGCGGCTTGGCCAGCTCATCTGCCAGCTCTCTCAGCACCCTAGGATGGATCCCATCCAGTCCCATGGACTTGTGGGGATCCAAGCAGCTGAGGAGAGCTCCGACTCCCTGCTCCTGGAACATAGAGAAACTATAGTGCTCCCTGGCTCCTTCTGCCAGCTCTGCAGGCTAGCTGTCTGCTAGTAAAATTTGAGGCAAAGAAGGTGTTATGCATCTCTGCCTTTTCTTCATCCTTTGTTACTACCTTCCCCTCTGTGACTACTGAGGAGTGGAGGTTGTCCTTGCCCTTCCTCTTGCTATTAATACATTTATAGAAGGATTTTTTGTTGTCCTTCACAGCGGAGGCCAGTCCAGGCTCTAAATGGGCTTTTGCCTCCCTAATTTTCTTCCTACAAGACCTAGCAACATCCATAAAACATTCTGTGGGTTGCCTCACCTTTCTTCCAAAGATGGTACACCCTCTTTTTTTCCCCTTAGTTCTTTTAGAAGTTCATTGCCCATCCAGGCTGGCCGTCTGCCCCGGCAGCTCATCTTCCAGCACATTGGCACAGCCTGTTCCTGTGCCTTCAAGAGTTCCTCCTTGAAGTAGGCCCAGCTCTCCTGGACCCTTTGTTTTTAAGGGCTGTTTCCCAAGCAACCTTCCGAGTTAGTTCCAGAAGTCCAGAGTGGAGGTCTTCTTGCTGCCCCTCTTAGATTGACTCAATACTGAAAATTCAATTATCTCGTGGTCCCTGGCCCCTAAACAGCCTCCGACCACCACATCACCCACCAGCCCTTCCCTATTGGTGAAGAGGTCAAGCATAGCCTTACCCCTGCTAGGCTCACGCAGCACCTGGGATAAGAAGCTGTCCTCCATGCACTCTAAGAACCTCCTAGACTGCCTCCTCTCTGCTATGTTGAGATCCCAGCAGATGTCAGGCAGGTTGAAGTCACCCATGAGAACAACATCTGGTGATCTTGAGACAGCCTTAAGCTGCCTATAGAATGCTTCATCAACATTTCCTCCTGGTTGGGTGGTCTACAACAGACTCCAACCAAGATGTCTGCCCTGCTGGTCCTCCCTCTAATTCTCACCCACAAGCACTCAACCCGATTGTCCCTGATCTCCAGCTCAATGGCATCTAGTACCTCCCTGATGTAAAGCCATAGGAGTAGTTACAATTTCTTATGCATTACTCCAGATGATTAATAAGAAACTACTTCTCTGCCTTTGTTTAGTTTTGCATTCGTATCAGGACAGAATTAGAGATGCAGTGAATATTCTTTATTGACAGCTTTGGATCTGCTACACTACAATATACAATACCATCCTGGCCATGACTGCCATCCTACAGAAGAAGAAAAGCTCCAGTCACAGTTCAACGAAACATGATTAGAGGACAAAAATGCATGCCTTGTATGATAGGGCCATTGTGCATCAGGACAACTATGATATAGTGGCCATCACAGAAATGTGGTGAGGTGCCTTACATGACTAGAGTTCCACAAACAATGGCTACAAACTCTTCAGAAGGGATAGGTAAGGAATGAGAAGCAGTGGGGTGGCCCAGTATTGCAGGCGTGTTTTGATTGTTTCGAGCTTAATGATGGTAAAACTCTGGCTGGATGACCAGGCCCAAAAAAGTGATGGTGAATGGAGTTAAATCCAGTTGGCAGCCAGTCACAAGTGATGTTTGCCAGTGCTCAGTATTGAGGCCAGTTCTCTTTACCATCTTTATCAATAACCTGGACAAGAAGATAGAGTGCACCCCCTGTAAGCTTGCAGATGACACTAATCTGGGAGACAGTGTTGATCTGCTTGAGGGTAGCAGGGCTCTACAGAGGGACATGGACAGGCTGGATTAATTGGCTAAAGCAAACTGTATAAACATAGAACAAGGCCAAGTAGTAGGGTCCTGCCCTTGGGTCACAACAAACCCATGCAAGGGGTTGCTGTGACAAGGACCAGGCAGGTGATTGTCCCCCTGTAGCTAGCACTGGTAAGGCCACACCTTGAGTGCTGGGGCTCTCACCACAAGGAGGACATTGAGGTACTGGAGTTGGTCCAGAGAAGAGCAACGAGGCTGGTGAACAGCATGGAGAAAAGGTCTTCTGAGGAGCGGCTATAGGAACTGTGTGTTCTGTCTGGAGGAAAGGATGCTGAGAAATCGCCTTGTTCAATGATCTTGAAGGTTTTTTCTAAGAAAAATGATTCTATGATTCCATACCAAATACAGTCTTCCATTCCTTGCACACATTCATCTCACAAAGATCAAACACTGTGGAGCGGAATCTGTGAAACCCATGCATATGGGAATCCTTTCAGTAGTCTTTCCTCCTGCCCCGACTCCCCACCTACCCAGCTTGTACTTTCTATGTGGTGTTTGGTTGTAGGTTTTTCAGTCAGTGCTCATACAGTCTTTAAAGTTGCAAAATAAAGGCTTTAAAGTTTCACTCTTCTATGCCCTCTCACTTGCCATTACATGTGATCAGAAGTAGACTGGCAGTTCCTTACCAGAGCCAGGCTGTAAACTGCTTGTACTGCACCTCTTCAGGATCCTCTTTTCCATGCTTTAACTGCATCTCCAGCTCTGCCTGCCTTCCCTGCAGAATTAGAGAAAGTCAGAAGTGGATGTTACATGGGCAGTCATCACCAGGTATCTTCAGAGAACAATTCCTCAATGAATGTATCCTTTCAATTGAGGGCTACCTCATAAATGAACTTGGCTGCTTTTCACAAGGATCTCACAATATTACAATACAATTGTAATACACAATATATTAACTCACAATTAAGTAAAATAATTTTTTTTTTAATTGTGAGTGAGGAAAACGAGTTACAGATGGCAATAAAGGCAACAGATAGTGAGACATTTCTGCTAGTCAATGCAAAGAGATGTTTCCTTGGGTAGGGGTATAACAATCAGGCAATAAGAATTAGAAGCCTAATAGCTAAAATGTAAAATGGATTCTAACAGTAAAATATCACTTTATTGCTTCACTACTTAGAGCAGAATTCCTTACCCTTTTTCTGCTTTAATGTTCAGGCTTCAGCTGTGAGACAACTACATCTCGTTTAGGTTGTTGTTTCTTGCTCCTTATTAAGTTAAGCCTCCGGTGAAAACTACAGCTGATTTTCTCATGTATTAAATGCTTATAGTTTGGATGTGCAAGAAACATGAGGAAGTAAGAGGGTCACTCCTGTAAATCCAGCTGTCACTCAAAAGGTGACTATCACAGAGATTAAAGAAGCATATAAAACATACTAATCAAGGAGAAAGTTGCATAAAAACTACGCAAAAACCTACTTCAATGTCCCCAAGCATATAAACATTGGTTTAAGTTATGTATGAAATCAAGACCTCATCATGATGAGGCTGGTATGTCTCAAAAACATGCTGAATGCACCAATTGGCAGAAGACCTTAAACATGTGAGTAGACATTAAGAAACAGAAAGACAAAAGGACTTTCAGGTGTCCAAAGGAAAGAAAAATCCTCACACAAGTGTTCTGGTGAACTGCACTCGATGAATGCCTGCTTCCGAACTACTCTAGTAGCTGTTCAGAAATGCTGAATTATGAACTATGCAGACTACTCAGCTTGTACTGTAGTCTCTTTTGGCTGTCTCAGATGAAATGTACCACACAAGCACAGGGAGTAAGTAAAGATACTAGGTGTCCAGCGAGGGACTTCAGAAGCAACAAAAATAGGCTCTACTGCCTTGTACAGTGGCACACAATACTATAGATGCTTTCAGAAAGGACTTTGATAAATACCAAGTTTCTCATGAAACCTTCTCAGACAGAAGGCAAAACGGGACAGTAATTAGATGTAAGCAATAACAGCTCCCCCTGTTGTCATGACCTAAAATTATAATTTGAATAGTTGCTTCCTGGGGCTGCCCCAGTTTAGAACCTGGTATTTTGTTGATAAAATTTGTTCTCAAAATCTTAGAGAAGCACATTTTGCTGCATAACAAAATAAGGAAGAGTAAAAGCTTCTAGAATTCACTCAGCAACCTGAGCTGCTCATGTTGAAAACAGCTCACGTGGAAAGGAAATACAGAAAAAATCTCCTAGCAGCACAAAGCCTTCCCAGGAGGCAGTTAGAAGTTTTTTAGATATTTTTTCTGTTGAAAAACCGAAATGACGCTACACTGCTCTAAATACCAGGTTAGCTAACCTAATGAGAGAAGTGTGAAGATATTTCCTAATCATCAGATAGGATGGAAAAACAGAAAAGACAAGTCCCTCACAATGTGACAGCACTAAGTGCTGAGAGAAGTTCCATTTCATCAGACATTCCTTGATAGCTTCTGTATCCTTTGTGACACCATTATTACAAGATTCCTACTCAAAATAATAGGTTAAAGCTCTAGGTAAGAGCTAATTCTAACAATCTATACATTTTACAACCTGACAAAATAACATTTCTGCAAGAATCTGAACACTAAGCATTAGTTATACCCCACAAAGTATCCCATTAATTCAAGATTTCTTTTTATTTTTATTTCTGTTTCACAAATTTTGTTATTATGTCAAGCATTATCTTTAAATGACTGTAACTTGCATGGATGCTCTTGCTGGTAAAAACAAAACCCACAACTTGAATGAGCATTGCTCTGCACAGTCTCAAGCTATGCCAGGGGAGGTTTAGACTCGAGGTGAGGAAAAAGTTCTTCACTGAGCGAGTTGTTCGTCATTGGAATGGGCTGCCCAGGGAGGTGGTGGAGTCACCGTCCCTGGAGGTGTTCAAGAGGAGACCAACCACGGTCTAGTCATGAGATCTGTGGAGACAGGCTGGACTCGATGATCCTTGGGGTCTCTTCCAACCTTAGTTACACTATGATACTGTAACATTATGTACTTCAAACTTACCTGGAGAACAGCACTGTAGGTTCGACTCATAAATCCTAACCAGGACTGTGGCAGCAGTATGGAGCGGTGCCACTCAGAAGGCTGAATGTTAACCTGTGCAACACACCAGAAAGGGTAGAAGTGGTTACATTAGGATATGGAGATGTATATTCTCTGACCCCTCATTTGCAGGCAACCATTTGCTCACTCCCACAGGACAATACATATGCTGAAAGAAACCAAAATAATCATGTGCTTCATTGTCCTTTCTCATTGTACCCAGACCAAGTTACTTTTTTATTACCCAGTTCAGAGAAAACTGATGCCAGAGAGAGCAGCGGAATTATATATGGAAATAATTACAATAGTTAGTAGCACTGGTACACAAAACCCATACATAACAGATGTCATTGTGGCTTGCTTGTCATAGTTTTTGTAAATCTTAGGTGGTTCTAAAAGCTTGAAACAGGCACTTAAATACAACTAGGTCACTATAGAATCATAAAATCAATAAGGTTGAAAGAGAACTGAAGGATCATCAAGTCCAACCTGCCACTCAAGACCTCATGACTACTAAACCATGGCACCAGGTGCCACATCCAATCTCCTCTTGAACACCTCCAGGGATGGTGACTACACCACCTCCCTGGGCAGCACACTATGATGGCCAGTCACTCTTTCTGTGAAGAACTTCTTCCTAACATCCAGTCTAAACCTCCCCGGCACAGCTTGAGACTGTGTCCTCTTGTTCTGGTGCTGGTTGCCTGGGAGAAGAGACCAGCCCCCACCTGGCTACAACCTCCCTTCAGGTAATTGTAGACAGCAATAAGGTCTCCTCTGAGCCTCCTCTTCTCCAGGTTAAGCAATCCCAGCTCCCTCAGCCTCTCCTCAGCCTCGTTGCCCTTCTCTGGACACGTTCCAGCAAGTCAACATCTTTCCTAAACTGAGGGGCCCAGAACCGGACACAGGATTCAAGGTGTGGCCTAACCAGTGCTAAGTTCAGGGGCAGAATGACTTCCCTGCTCCTGCTGGCCACACTATTCTTGATGCAGGCCAGGAAGCCATTGGCCTCCTTGGCTGCCTGGGCACACTGCAGGCTCATGTTCAGCCAGCTGTCAATCTGTACACCCCCAGATCCCTTTCTGCTTGGCTGCTCTCCAGCCACTTTGACCCCAGCATGTAGCACTGCATGGGGTTGTTGTGGCCAATGTGCAGGACCTGGCACTTAGATGTGTTAAATGTTATTCTGTTGGACTCTGCCCATCTGTCCAGCCTGTCAAGGTCCCTCCTGGCTCACTGGAGAGATCCCAGATGACTGGAAGCTGGCCAAGGTGGTGCCCATCCACAAGAAGGGCTGGAACAAGGAGCCAGGGAATTACAGACCTGTCAGCCTGACCTCAGTGCCAGGCAAGATTATGGAACAGGTCATCTTGAGTGCAATCACACAGCACTTACGGGATGGCCAAGGGATCAGGCCCAGCCAGCATGGATTTAGGAAGGGCAGGTCCTGCCTGACCAACCTGACCACCTATGATCAGGTAACCCACCTGGTGGACGTGGGGAGGCCTGTGGATATAGTCTGCCTGGACTTCAGCAAGGCCTTTGACACTGTCCCCCGCAGCAAACTCTTGGCCAAGCTGTCAGCTTGTGGCTTGGATAGCAGCACTCTGTGCTGTGTTAGGAACCGGCTAGAGGGCTAAGCCCAGACAGTGGTGGTGAATGGTACCAAATCCAGCTGGCAGCCAGTCACTAGTGGTGTCCTTCAGGGATCAGTGCTGGGCCCAGTCCTGTTCAATATCTTTACTGATGATCTGGATGAGGGCAGATGACATCAAGCTGGGGGCAGGAGTAGAGGGTAGAAGAGCTCTGCAGAGGGACCTTGAAAGGCTGGACAGATGGGCAGAATCCAACGGCATGAGATTTAACACATCTAAGTGCCAGGTTCTACACGCTGGCAACAGCAACCCCATGCAGTGCTAGAAGCTGGGGTCAGAGTGGCTAGAGAGAGGCCAGGCAGAGAGGGACCTGGGGGTGCTGGTCAATGGTAGACTGAACATGAGCCTGCAGTGTGCCCAGGCAGCCAAGAGGGCCAATGGCATCTTGGCCTGCATCAGGAACAGTGTGGCCAGCAGGAGCAGGGAGGTCATTCTGCCCCTGGACTCAGCACTGGTTAGGCCACACCATGAGTCCTGTGTCTGGTTCTGGGCCTCTCAGTTTAGGAAAGATGTTGACTTGCTGGAATGTGTCCAGGGAAGAGCAACGAGGCTGGGGAGAGGCCTCAAGCACAAGCCCTATGAGGAGAGGCTGAAGGAGCTGGGATTGCTTAGCCTGGAGAAGAGGAGGCTCAGAGGAGACCTTACTGCTGTCTACAACTGCCTGAAGGGAGGTTGTAGCCAGGTGGGGGTTGGTCTCTTCTCCCAGGCAACCAGCACCAGAACAAGAGGACACAGTCTCAAGCTGTGCCAGGGAGGTTTAGACTGGATGTTAGGAAGAAGTTCTTCACAGAAAGAGTGATTGGCCATTGGAATGGGCTGCCCAGGGAGGTGGTGGAGTCACCATCACGGGATATGTTTAAGAAGAGACTGGATGAGGCACTTGGTGCCAAGGTTTAGTTGATTAGGTAGTGTGGGTGATAGGTTGGACTTCATGATCTCTCCGTTCTTTTTCAACCTGGTTAATTCTATTCTATGTAAGGCTCCAGAGGGACCTTATTGTGGCCTTCCAGTATCTGAAGGGGGCCTACAGGAAAGCTGGTGAGGGATGTTTTAGGGTATCAGATAGTTATAGGACATGGGGGAATGGACCCAAGTTAGAGGAGGGTAGATTTAGATTAGACTTTAGGAAGAGGTTCCTCACCATGAGGGTGGTGAGACACTGGAACAGGTTGCCCAAAGAGGTGGAGGAAGCCCCATCCCTGGATGTGTTTAAGACTAGCCTGCATGTGGCTCTGGGCAACCTGATCTAGTGGAAAGTGTCCCTGCCCACGGCTGGGTGGTTGGAACTACATGATCCTTGAGGTCTCTTCCAACCCTGACAATTCTGTGACTGTAACTGATGCTTCTTGACCACTATCAGTGGTAAACCTACAACACATTTGAGTGAGTAATAACACATCTACACAAATAAATACAATCTAACCAATAAAAAGAGATGATCTAGTCCACCTCACAACCAACATAAGTATCCCCCTCTCTGCTATTCAGTTTCTCTAAAAAGTTGATGAGCAATCAAGGCTTCAGTCAGAACTGTTTGCCTTAAGTTCTCATCTACAGCAACTCCAGTTTCTGTCTTTGCCTCTACCCTGAAACTATTTTAGACTTGTACATTTAGGTCCGCCTGTGAAATTCACACTATCCACACTTGTGCAGCAGAGCAAAAGCAGACTTTCCAAAAACTTCAGTCACTCATGCAGGTAATAAACTTTAATTGTGTATTGTTGCCTTTAAAGCAACCAGACAACACGGTTTGATCAGGAGCATATTACTAGCACCTTGCACATCTTATATAAAATTTGAAGACATGCTTCATTAACAGCAGAACTTCTGAGAAGCTTTTGATTAATTACCTCCTGTTGATAGTAAACATTTTGCAGATATGTGGAATGAGAGAAAGACAAGAGGAACTAGAACATCTTTAAATAACAAAGAACACTCAAGTAAAGTTCACCTACAATTGAAAATGACTGAACAGAGTGCTGAAGATTATCACTTAGGCAGTGCTGATTCCCACCATTACACCATACACAATAATAACAACATCATTAAGCTTTGATTAATTAATACCAGCTAGCATGCACAAAGCTGACAACCAGTAAGTTCAGATTCTTCTGAGTGTGTGATTTATGGGCAAGATACTGGGTGGGAAGGAGGCAGAGGGGAGGAACCAATGACAAGTGGCTGTGAAACACTGCCACAGTAGTCCTGGGATGTTCTTAGGAGGCAGCATAGCCTGACCAGACTATCAAGTAGCTTTCAAGGAAGAGCTGCAGCCTGACATTTTACACAATATGAAACAGCACAAATCAGTAATCTGAGCCTGTTATCAATGCTTAAGAAGGACATGTCTCTCTAAAAAGACATGCAAGCATAGCCTGTTGTGACCCAAACACAAGGCACCAAATGCTGCCAAACCACAAGAGAAGTACTCCTGTACTTCAGCACTGGTGCAAGTATTGCATGCTTCTGCAAGACTGGCAAAGCAATTTCAAATGAAGTAAGAAGCTCATTTCCCATCTCCAGTGCATGCCCAATAAAAATCGAACACCCATGCAAGAACTGGATGTTTGCAGCATTAGTGCCTTTGAGCTGCCTTTAGAGCTCTTTGTATTTGGCCCATTTGTTCTGCACTAATGTGTAGCCAGCAGAAGTTTGTGTAGTAGAACAGCAACTTACCTCATGAATGAGGGCTACCAGCATTTGCTGGAAACTGCGTGCCCTGCTGGCCAGAAATCGATTAATAGGCTTGCCATCTTTGCCCACATGCACTGGAAGGTCATAACACAGCAACATGCCAGCTTAAAGAAGGAGGAAAGGAGAAAACAAAGGTTAATACCAATCAATACTAATGACTAATAGTTATAAGTCTGGCATCAGCAAATGAAGAACTCAAAAAAATTTAAATTAAATTTCATGAGCCAAACAATTTAAAGCATATGGAAGTGGCATAAGACATCACTGTTTCTTAAACTGATTCAATCTCAGATTTACAGAAATCTTTAGGCCAGAACACATACACTTGTCTAACTTCAAGAAAGTGACAGCTTACCTGCAAGACCTGGTGTCATGCCTGGTTGGTTGTTCCTCTCATACATTTTCAGCAAGAAGTTTGGAACACTCGCCATGGTCTTGCCGTGGTCTGAGCGTGTGGTCCCTCCTCTCAAGGCAGAATGATACACACTACGGGGCATGTTGGTCATTTCCTGCTTCACAAGTGATGCTGCAAATTCTTCAAACGCTGGGTAACATAAAAAATGAATAAATTTGGAGAATGCTAGAACCACAGAATGGGAGGGGTTGGAAGGGCCTCTGGAGATGGTCTAGTCCAACCCCATTGCTAACGCAGGTACACCTAGCTCAGGTTGCACGGGATTGTGTCCTGGAAGGTTTTGAAAGTCTCCAGAGAAGGAGAATCCACAGCCTCTCTGGGAAGCCACTTCCAGTGATCCAGCACCCTCAAACTAAAGGAGTTTCTCCTTAAGTCAAAGTGAAACCACCTGTATTCTAGTTTGTATCTGTTGCCTGTTGTCCTATCATAGCCACCACTGAGAGGAGCACTTTTAGATATTTATATGAATTTATAAGATCTTCTCTCAGTCTTCTCTTCTCCAGGGTAAACAGCTCCAGGTCTCTCAGCCTCTCCTTGTAAGGGAATGTCAGAGCCCAATGACTGAGAGACCAAACAAACAATAGAAAACCCAAAATGACATCTGTACATTGTGGTATATGTATTTAGGTAAACTAGCAGTAACACATTCAGATGAAAGTCCACAAGCAAAGAATTGAGAACTCTATTCAAGTTTCTCTGACACCATGCTTTATGCCACTGCAACTCCAAGACACTCCAAGTACATCACATGAGATACTAAGGCTGGGAAGAAAAACAGCCTTAACTATTCCATGAGCTGTTGACTGTATGTAGTAATATGGTGGTGTTGTTCGATCATCCTAGAGTCACTACAAGCACAGCTTCCAGGCCAAGATGTTTATCACATGCTTTCTAAAAGAGTATGTAACTTTGCTGTGTAATATGTGTCACATCTTAATCGGTTCTTTTCTAGTGGCATACAATAGGTTAAAATAACAAAACAATATCCAACACATCCAACCAAATTCTGCCAAGTCTTTCTCTTCAGTTACAAGAGATTTACATCTTTTCTAAGTCAAAGATTAAACATAACCTTCTCTAACTCAAGCAAGGGCAAATCTCCCCCTACATTTCCCTCTTTCTTTCTCTCAGTTACTGATAAGGTGTATATCCTAACTCAAGGACAAAACATAGCTGTTCCAAAGTTATCCAAAAGCAACCCTTCTCCTACAACTGCATTCTTTGCTGCACCAATAACTGGCATATGCTGACAGAAGGACAATGAGAAATAAAACTGCTATTTATCAACATGGTGAAAAACACTGCCTCTAAACCCAACATTTTTCTTAAAGAGATTAAAAAGAACAATGCAAAGAGAGTTATTAGATTCCCAATTTCTGATCTCCCAACTTCATAGTGGAGCACCAGACTAAATCCAGTAGGTTTTTGTACCATGGCAAGATGGGCATCTACCACTGTGGATTAATTCCGCCCCCCCCCCCCCCCATCTAATGCCAATATTCTTCAAACAAAAACATCAGAATGCAGTTAACATTTTTTACTACAGTGATTCAGAGAGAAAACATAAATCTTTGTCCCCAGTCCTCATTACTATATAGTCTTCCAACAAAACCAAATATATGGACATGAAAGTATAACCCACCTACCTGCTCTAGATTTTTCTAAGTGCTGCTTTTTTTAAAGGCAGTTACAATTGCAAAGAAATTTTCAGAGATATCAAGAGATACCAAGGATCTAGGCTGCTGGAGGTAACTCAAACTAGAAAACCCTGATAAATTTAATGAAACACAGACATGCAGCAAACGTTAGAACATCATATTTTAATGCTTGGAATCAGTCTGAAGGAAAAAAAAAAGTCACTAACATCACAGCACCCAATTCTTTGCATCCTTCCTGAAGACAGAGACCTGTCTCTGCCCTTGTAGCCAATTAGGCCAGTGTTATCCTAGGGTGCATTATGATTGTGGCCAGCAGGTCGAGGATGGTTATCTTTGCCTCTACTCTGGAGTACTGTGTCCGGCTCTATGCTTCCCAGATATTAGTGGACCAGAGCATCTCTCTCATGAGAAAATGCTGAGAGACACATGGATCTGAGGAGACTAAGTGCGGATCTTAACAATGCTTATCAATATGTAAAGGGTGGATATTGAGGATGGGGTCAGTCCCTGTTCAGTGGTGCCCAGTGACAGAACAAAGGACAAGGTGTAGCACAGGAAGTTCCATCTGAACATCCGGAAGCAAAGTAATTCCTTACTTTGAAAGTGATGAAGCACAGGAACAAGATGCCCAGTGAGGTTGTAGAGTCTTCTTCTCTGGAGATACTTGAAAACCACCTGCATACAGCCCTGTGCACCCTGCTCTATATGAACCTGCTTTAGCAGGTAGGAGTTCAACTAGATGATCTTCAGAGGTCCCTTCCAATCCCTACCATTCTGTGATTATATGGTATTATTTCTCATTCTCTGACTACCAGGTTTCAGACATGTCTCAGACATCCACAATGAAAAATTATCAAAATAAAAAATAAGACTATTGTACACCTTCTGATACCTTGTGAACTCTAATAGCTTGGCACAATATGGGAACTGAAACAACACACAAGTTTTAAAGGAGCTTTAGAGGAAATCCTGTGTAAAATCTCACTTTCCAATGCTTCACAAAGTTATGGTAAACTGTGACTGCAGCATGCTCCAACCAAACGCTATATAAAGTCTACTTTTACTCTGTTTATTAGTTTTTCCTTAGCTTTGTTGCGGAAATATACCCTACAGATTTGTTTGCAAGCTTAGACACTTTCCTGTCACAGAGCTAGGGAAGGCATTTGGGAAGAAATCCCCACAATTAAATAGTAGTGCCAGCATGTAGCCCACCTTCTGATTGGAACCTTTTAACTACAGCTGTCATAGCATAAGTATTTAACTCTTCAGGTAGAAGCATGTGAAGGCTGAAAAAAACCCTAAAGATTTTCCTCCTCCTGGAATGACTAAAGAAGAGACCGGGAAGAAAAATAACAGCAATTCAGAGTTGAAGGAATCAGGAAGGAAAAGTCAGAACAGACATTTCAAAAGCAGCAAGCTAAACTTACTTTAGAAATTTAAATTGATTTGCTGTGCACTAACAAGGACTTTGAGGGAAACTCAGTACAGAGACTACTTTCTTGAAAAGCTTCTCAGTCCTTCTGAGAAGTAAGAAAGCAGTACACTAAATGTGTAGAAGCAAGATTCTAGTAGATGAAATGGCACAGATTCAGCTCCAATAGAACTGAGATTTTGTAGCTCTTCTGCATTGCCTCATGAATCCAGTTTCATACCTTTTCAGTGAAACAATTTATTCATTAGAGCCACCTCTGCTAGCCACTTAAGCTTTTGCTCAACTGGCCTGTATTTTGTGTCAATGATAGCAGATGAAGACTTCTCTGAAGGAGAATCTGTTCAGCAAATGTTTGGGTTGGAAAAGCTATTTGCCTGTAAGTTTTTATACCAGTCTGTGCTAGCTGCATCTTTTTACTCAGTCCTTTCTCTCTCACATCCATTTTGGTTTCCCATGTTCTTGGTAAGTTGCCTACCCCAGTATCCATTACACAAGCTTGAGTTTTCCACCCAGATACCTAACGGTCTCTCATGGAAGCAGGTTACTGCAGTTATCCCCACAAAACTTTTCTAGGTATGGCTGGACATACTCCAGACTCCAATGCATGGAGTACGTAATGAATGGACCTTTCTAGGAATCCCCACTGGTGGAAAATACAATTACTACCCTCATGGCAATATTTACAGATTGCAATCACACATCAAGATTCCAGGCATTCTAGAAACTGTGAAATAACAATGCCTGTGTCCAGACACAATGGTCACAATCTTGTAACTGGAAATGAAAGATAGCATTAATAAGAATAATTGAGTTAACATTAAAAAAAAACAAAAACACTAAAGGTGCATAGGTGTCAAAACAAGTACATCAATCAGACACCATCTATTGGAAGCATACTTCAGCATCAATGTGTGTCACTAGAATTAAGAATAGCATTAATGTCTTTATTCATTAAATACATTCTGCATACAGCATTGTTTTAACATTATTAATACTCTGCATATAAAACAGTATGGTTTGGGGTTTTTCCTTTTTCCTGCAGAGCCGCTCAGCCCACTCTGTTGAAGTTGGACTGGGATGACACAACTGGCAGCTCTAGTAAATAACAGTCAAGTGGCTTTTCCTATAGGTGAGACAAGGATTCTAAAAGTTATAAGTAATTTTTTTGTGCTATCAGGAACTCTGACCCACTGACTTGCAAAAAATATTTTCCTCAGACCTTTAAAATTTACAGTTTATCCTGTAATTTGGTATTTTCCCATAGAATAAACAAAAGGAAGGTTGCTATTTAACACAACACTGTTGTAAGAAGGTCACATGTCTGTACAGTCATTGTGATTTTAAATCTGCAAAATCATCTTTTTTACCTTCTAGAACAGAAGTGGGTGTTAGAGACAACAGCTTCATATATGAAGAACCCGGCACAAAAAGATCTGCCACCTCCTCCTCTTCTTCACTCATGCCTATTCCCTCTAGTGAGTCAGGACGTGCCTGTAAGATTATAAAAAGGAAGTATCACCACAGAAACTGTGAAACTTCATAACCTTTTCACCACTCCAGGTGTCAACCAAGTTTCAAAAATACCAACTAAATATCAAAAGTTTCCAATTCCATTAACTTCACTCAATTCCACTACTTCGAATCTGAAAGAATAAAAGCTTATCTTCTACCTGAATGAAAGGTAAAAATGGTTGATAAAAATCCCATGGGCATGAAAATCCTTATCCATAATAGCAAAACTAATCTTGACATTTACAGATTAAGCCAGCATTGCTTAAAATAAATTATTACTCTGATTCTTCTAAATAAATCAATGACCAGCACTTTATACTGGCACTTTAATATACACAAAGCATTTCTGCTCGACTTTATTTTTCCATACTACTTATCAGAATTTGAAAAACTGCCACATATTTACAATGTTTTCAATAAAAAAATATTCACTCATTCTCTAGCAAGCGTAAAGGAACAACAACAATAGTACACAGCTATGTACTAGCATGAAAGATTTGAGTATTGCAGTGTTTAGAGATTTACCTCGTTTGATCTTGTGCTCTTCTCTGCAAAATAGATGCTGAACTCCTCTTAATGATTTATACAAAGCTAGTATGTTTCTTAAAGTTGCTTGCTCCGATCTTTTTGTAATAGCCAGTTACAACACAAAACCAGAACTGCAGTAAATGTAACTGAAAGTATTTACCATGTCATCAAGTACCAGTGCAGTACTGATTATTGCCCAGTCTATCAAAAAAGAAAAACACTAACTCAAAAGGCACACAGATGACCTTATATATTCATCTCCTTACACTCCTTCATTTTGTAAGGTTATTAAGTCAACTGATCAGACTGAAGTTTCAGAGTTTAGGAGCCCTGTACATACCTAAAAGCTTTTCATTATGTACCTCAGTTTCTTTATGGCTGCCTTCATCAAAAAAAAACCTGCTTTGTTGTAAAAGTTTACAACAGAAACACTGGAAATGGTTTCAGCTTAATTCCAAAAATAACCCCTACTTTTCAAACTGACTTGTCTATTTCAGGAACAAAAACACTAAGCACAAGTGTGACTGCAGTGGACAACAATTATCACAAGAGCTGCTTACTGTCAAGACTGCAAGCATTAACAGAAGAACATAAAATGCATACCAGGTGTCCAGAAGATACCCTGATGATTTAACTAATCAATGGAAAAAAACCTACCATCTGACTGCAGTGAAGAGCAAGATTTCACTCAGCTTCCACTGGTGCCTTTCCCCTGTCATGAGTCTTAGTTATGCTGATCATGTATAACATCATCCCATTTCACAAGCAAGAGCTCATATTCCTTCTTTGAGACTCTAATGGCTAACTGATAGAAATGGAGCAAGGCCTTGTTTCCAGCCATGTCAGATGGAATTCAGGTGCCCTTACTATTAAACATACAGTTCTGACCTGTTCAGGAAGATGAAGAATCGTGTGTTCTTCAGTGCCAAATGATGCAAGTGATTTATAAGCCGAAATGGCTACAACAGCATCCTAGAAAATGGACAGCAAGAAAAAGGCAATCACAAGCACAGCATACGGCATTGCTACCTACTGAAAACTCCCTACACAAAGAGCCCATCCACTACTCACGGAATGCTAAAAAAACCTGAAAATAACAATATTTTCCTGAGCTGCACTCTCAATTCCTTACTTTATGTATGCAATGAAAGCTAGCAAGACCAATTATCTAGGCTTGATAGCAAACACTCTGATCGCTACACTGTACTACTGCTGTAGAATATATTTAAACTAAAATACTTTTGTTCCACCAGCCCCACTGTGACAATGGTCCAACATTCCCACTATGTAACAACACTCCAGCAAAGAATTGAGTTAATTGTCACAGCTGCAGCTTTGCCAAGAGTGGTTCACCATATCAAGGCTCAAGTTGACAGGAGATGTCAAAGTAGCCTGTGTTACAATTTTCCTTGGGAGTGGCAGACGTTAGGACTTAACCCCTTTCCTGCATTACAGGGCTTCAAAAACAGCCTTAATAAGTCAATGTCAAGAAGAAAACCCTATCAGAAAATGAGAATGCTAACACTAATAACCTTCTCTTGACAAAAAATGTATAAAACAATAATCCAGTTTCACTTTCAGTTTTACCACCTACCTTGTTTTGTGTGTTGTTCCAAAGGAAGCTGACTACCTGAGCTTTGAGTTTCTATAAAAGCAAACAAAACAGGCATTCAAATTTTCTTTAAACAAATAAGCAGTTGAAACAGAAGCAGTTAACTAAAACAAACTGATGCCATATTAACATACACTGAGCTAAGAAAGTTCACAGAGACACCTTCCACTAGACCTGGTTGCTTGAAGCTTCATCCAAACTGGCCTTGAACACCTCCAGGGAGGGGGCATCCACAATCCCCCTAGCAACCTGTTCCAGAGTCTCACCACCCTCACTCTAAAAAGCTTCTCCCTAATATCCAGTCTAAACCTTTCCTCAAGCTTAAAGCCATTGCCCCTTGTCCTATCACTACAAGCCCATGTAAAAAGACCCTTCCTAAGCTTTCCTGTAGGCCCCCCTTCAGGTACTGGAAGATTGCTGTAAGGTCCCCCGAGAGCCTTCTTTTTCTCCAGGCTGAAAAGCCCCAACTCTCACAGCCTGTCCTGTCCTTTAATCATCTTCACAGCCCTCTTCTGGACCTGCTTCAGCAGCTCACAGGATCATAGAATGGCTTAGGTTGGAATACACCTTAAAGATCATCTACTCCAACCTCCCCACCATGGGCAGGGAAGCCTCTCAACTGGACTTGGTTGCCCAAGGCTTCATCCAGCCTGGCCTTGAACAACCCCAGGAAGGAAGGATCCACAACCTCCCTGGGCAGCTGATTCCAGAATCCCACCACCCTTGTACTGAAGAACTTCCTAAGATCCAGTCTAAACCTGCTTTCCCTAAACTTAAAAACATTCCCTCTTGTCCTCTCATTAGACACCCTTATGAAATGTCCATCTCCAGCTTTCCTGTAGGATCACTTCAAGTATTGGAAGGCAGCTACGAGGTCTTATCTTCCCTTCTCTAGGCTGAATAACCCCAGCTGCCCCAGACTATACTCAGAGCAGAGGTGTTCCAGCCCTGGATCACCTTTGTGGCCTTCCTCTGGCCTCACTCCAACAGCTCTGTGTCCTCCTTACAATGGGGACATCAGAACTCTCCTCCCACCACAGAAGGAAACCTCAGATTAACTCTGCACTGGAATTTCTATCCAAACTCCCAGGATTTAGTAGTGCAAATTAAATTGTGAAACTGTATGGAAATGTACATTACAATTAACCTGAACTAGGCAGTGGGGGTAATTAAGAGACATTAAGAATAAGCAGGTACATTTGAAACTTCTATACAAAGATACACTAAAAGAAGAGACTCTTCTTATACCATGACTGCATACCTCATATTCTTTTGTATTCACTGTTAATGAGGGAACCAGGGCAAAGAATTCATTCAGCGCTTTCAAAATAAGGGGTCTTGTATCACAACTCAGCTTTGGTGCCAAAGCATTCCAAGCAGAGCAGATGCAAACAACCTAGAATGAAAGTGGAAGGCACAATTACTAACACTAATCCCTACTTGACTTTTATGATATGTATCTCCAGCACTTGAATTCCTTCTTCCTACTTGGGAACAGGAACCAATAACAGCACTCATACAAAGGGAAGACCATTAATTGACATCATGTAACAGAACTTCACAATGAAAGCAGGTACCAGTAGGAATAATAAGACACTTTTAGCAATACACACAACACTGTAGATGTATCCTCAATGCAGCACAACTATGCTACTTCTTTTGTTCAAATTAGCTTATAAAAGGAAGCTGACCTCCAAACTCAAATGAACTGTCTTTAAACACAACCAAATCCAACCAAATTTGAAAAAGACTGTTAAACTCTCAGAATCCAGAAATCATTGGAAAATGTCAAATAAAATTAAACACTAATAGTACAGCTTAATTAGCCCTATAAAAAGCAGGTCAGTTCTTAGAATTTACAGTAAGAAATCTTCTCACCAAACCAGAAACATGAAAAACCCACAACACTGCCAGAAATGATAGTAACATCATGCTTCAATGGCTAACTTACAAAAACTATGAAAAGAGTTTGAAAACCCTGCAATTTCTTTTCATTGTGCTAATTTTGGGATCTTGTTATTTGTTTTGCAAGTTCTTAAAAAATAGTAACTTCAGCTTTTTAATTCTGCCTTTGCAGTTATACTAGAAACCACAAATTAGGAAAGTCAAATAGAAGCTCAAATCACCTCGGGTACACTTTTGCTATGCCAGCTATTTGGTCCAACAGGAGTATCTGCTGCAGGTTTCCATGCTACAAACAATCCAGTACAAACTGGAAAATCATGCCTTTTTTGCTACCCCACTCCACACTTCCAGCTTAGGAGGCCAATATTTGCAAAGGAACTTGCCATTACCAGTTATAAATTCAACACTCAGGGCACCTTGTACATTTTGGTTCTAGGGACAGTGTTTTTTCCCTGATTTGGAAGTCACTGGGAAAGGAAAACAATTTTAAAAATATATGAAAATTCTCCAATGAAAAGATAACACTCTGCAGAGAAAGAAGTCTAACATTCTCTTGAATAGTAGAGAAAGCTGACTGGCCAAGTTTCAGAATCTACTACGACTACATACAAGTACTCTGGTGGAAAAACAAAACAAAACAAAACAAACAAACAAAAACCTACAAGCAAACAAACAAGCAAACCCCCCAACACACTATTAGAAGATAACAGGAAGCATTATAGCATGGTAAAAAGCATTAGTTAGCCATCTCAACAGATAAAATTTTATTTTTAATCATACACATTATCCAAAACTCTATCAGCTGTAAGGAAAAAAAAAAAAAAAAATGTTCTACAGCACCTTGTTTCTCCCAGTTCATTTCATTAACACCAAAGAAACCCTCTCCCCATTCACATTCAATGTTTGATAACCAACTGCAAATTTCTTGGTTTCCTTGCCAAGTCAGTCCCATTGACTACAAGATCACTTTTTGTGTTTAAGTTCATGTACTTTATAAATATAACAACTTTAAGGTTTAGCAGAGACCTCATGACCATGTACAAGTATATAAAAAGTGGCTATGAAGACTGGGGAGACTCCCTCGTTACAAAGAGTCACAAGGTGAAGACAAGGGGTCATGGGTACAAGTTGCCACTGGGGAGATTTGGACTGCATGCCAAAAAAATATTTATTTTTTTTTTTACCATTTGAACCATTAAACATTGAATACACTCCCAAGAGACGGCGGACTTCCCTACATTAGACAGTCTCAAGGCCCAGTTTCACAGGTGCAGCTGGAGGGCCGAGCCCAGAGAGTGGTGGTGAATGGTGCCACATCCAGCTGGTGGCCAGTCACCAGTGGCGTCCCCCAGGGATCAGTGCTGGGCCCTGTGCTCTTTAACATCTTTATTGATGGTCTGGATGAGGGGATTGAGTCAGTCATCAGAAAGTTTGCAGATGACACCAAGTTAGGAGCAGATGTTGGTCAGTTAGAGGGTGAAAGGCTCTGCAGAGGGACCTCGACCGACTGGACAGATGGGCAGAGTCCAATGGCATGGCATTTAACAAGTCCAAGTGCCGGGTGCTGCACTTTGGCCACGGCAACCCCATGCAGAGCTACAGGCTGGGGACCAATTGGCTGGAGAGAGGCCAGGCAGAGAGGGACTTGGGGGTACTCATTGACAGCTTCCTAAACATGAGCCAGCATTGTGCCCAGGTGGCCAAGAGGGCCAATGGCATCCTGGCCTGTATTAGGAACAGTGTGGCCAGCAGGAGCAGGGAGGTCATTGTGCCCCTGTACTCTGCATTGGTTAGGCCGCACCTTGAGTACTGTGTCCAGTTCTGGGTCCCTCAATTTAAGAAGGACATCGAAGGTGTCCAGAGCAGGGCAACAAGGCTGGTGAGAGGCCTTGAGCACAAGCCCTATGAGGAGAGGCTGAGGGAGCTGGGATTGTTTAGCCTGGAGAAGAGGAGGCTCAGGGGTGACCTCATCGCTCTCTACAACTGCCTGAAGGGTGGCTGTGGCCAGGAGGGGGTTGGTCTCTTCTCCCAGGCAACCAGCACGAGAACAAGGGGACACAGTCTCAAGCTGCGCCAGGGGAAGTTTAGACTCAAAGTGAGGAGAAAGTTCTTCACTGAGCCAGTCGTTCGTCATTGGAATGTGTTGCCCAGGGAAGTGGTGGAGTCACTGTCCCTGGAGGTGTTCAAGAGGAGATTGGACGTGGCACTTGGAGCCATGGTCTAGTTATGAGGTCTGTGGAGACAGGTTGGACTTGATGATCCTTGGGGTCTCTTCCAACCTTAGTTATACTGTGATACTGTGATCTCATTTGAACTATATTCTTATCCTGACAGGTTGGACTACATGATTCTTGAGGTCCCTTCCAACCTGCTACTCTATGAACTGTAGGAAAAAAATCCTGAGTGTGAAATTGTTAAGCAATTGTCATCAAGCACTTGTTACAAAGGCATTTTGAATTTTCAGGCAGAAGGCCCTCTTGAAGTAAAGAGATTACTGCTATGCAGCAGTGTCAGAACTGAAACTCAAGTCTCTATTTTTCTCTTTTTCCTAGTGTAAAAGCAGCGTTTTGCTTGACCCAGACATTCTTGATGCTCAGCTTCATTTCCAAAGAAATGTAATTCAAGCTTCAGACAAGAAGAAAACCTGCATTATTCAGAGCACTCACAAAGAAAAGCACGTCCTCACAAATGTCAATACTTCTACTAAGTAATGCTAAGGAAGTCTTCTGTCTACTGCTTGTGTTCACTGCACTTCATGAAAAGCAACAGCAGTGTACAGGAAGATATCAAGCTGACCTAGGGTGTATTTACAGATTCTTCTTCTAGTCTGAAAGTGATTTGAATAATTTTATACACATGGGGAATTCTTCAGGCTGTTCCTTGTACCAATCTCGAAGCAGTAAAAGAACATGGCCTTTCTCATCTTCCAAAATCATGAAAACATTGAAGTAAGCATCACTCTAGTCCTCTTGGAAAGGGAATCCAATGAAACACTCATCCTCAACTTTAAATCCATTCATTGCTAATATCCCTATCCCCACTGTCCTCATCACAATGCTCTCTCAGTAGGAAGAGAACCTTACTTAAGCCAAACTGGGGTCTTTCAAATAACCTAGAAAACAGCTGAGAATGAGTCTTATTTACAAGCTTTCTAAACAATTCCATCATCACGTAGCAACCACTACATCTCCTCTTAGAGTAGGCAAACCAGAAAAACAGGTAATCCAGTACAAGCATCATTCTTATTAAAACAATGCAGTAGTGGCAGAAATGCGAAACAGATCCCTCAGTTTGTCATTATCTCCAAATGATCCACATGAACCATCTGTCTCCCTTTTCAGTGAAAGAGACTGAATCGATATAGCCAGACAGTAAACCCATCAGTAACCAAGTCAACAACCAGCAGCACTTTCAGGAGCAGTAGCCAGTAATTGGGAAATCAAGTAAAATGGCAAACATCTCACAGTGGGTGTTCACCAAACCAGCCTCACTGAATGCAAGACAGTAAGGTTTCTAGTCAACTAATTTTACCCACTCTCTCAGTATGTGGAAAAAGCCTTACTTTATAGAGTTCATCCTGTTGGCCTGGCAGCTCCCTTCAAAAGCAGATCAGCACAGGTAATGAATTGCACCTGCACTACTGGCTAAAGAGTTCAATAGTAATTATGATGCTAACTACATATAAAGTAAGGCCAAAGGAGAATGAGAAGTAAATCAGACATGAGAAAGTGGAACTGGCAGAAACTTGAGCCCAAGAGGAAGGTAATGATCCTCTGATAACATCTCAAAACAAACTTAAGTTCACAGTGTCCAAACAATATCTAGCTTTGTAATTCCTACGAAGTGTTATACTCAGTCAATATAATTTGTTCTCACACACTTTTTTACCTCATTGTATTACTCTGTTGATTTGATACATGAAATAAATTAGATGCCAGAAGGTGGCTTTACAGGAAGTACACTGGCTTCTGTTGGAATCACTGTGAAACTCAGAACCCAGCTTTGACAAAGCCACATGGTGTACAGGGTTCGATCAACTATGTCAATGCTATACATATTAAAACATTATTTGCTACACTAGTGCAGAAATGTCATGGATTGGGGTCTAGATCTGCAGATGTTATTCAAAACCATTCTGCTTCATGCCAGCTTCAAGATTAAAATGCTGGCTGCAGCAAAGTATTACGGGACTTGAAGTTCGATTTGTAACAGACTTCCTGTTCTGATTGCTGTTTTGGGTTCTGGGTTTGGGGCATTTGCTGTTTTCCACTGCTATGGCAGCAAGATGGGTGAGATTTGGTTATCTTGTTTTCTGCTTTATGCTGGGATTTTTCCTGCATTTTGCTAAGGTAATTGTGCATTATGTTATCTTATTTTGTGTAAACTCTCTCTCAACTCAGAGTTGGTTTGTGTGTTCCTTTCCCTCTCTTCTGTGTTGCAGGGAAAAGGCTTGTGTTAAACTAGCACAAGCAGTTAACTGACAATTAGCTGCTCATTAAAATCCTGCACATAAGCAGTTGCACATGGAGAAGAAGAGAGAGATTAAATCCCTTTCCCAGGGTTACCTACAGAGCGAGTGGTAGAGAAAGAAAGCACCAAAATAAAACCCTCTGACCAGACTTTCTGATTATGTCCTTTACAGTTTCTGCACTGCAAACTGGAGTCTAAATACTCAGTATGGGGCAGACTACATTTCTTAACCCAAATGGTTACCTAGTTTACCAAACCACAAAAGAATTCCCCACTAAAGTTTAGGCATACCTGGGTAGCAGATCTGGTCATTAAATAGGAGAAACAAAGATGAGGAGGGCCTATACTAACTAGGACAGGAAAAACTGGTACCTGTCCACAAAGTGTTTCTGTCCTTCCTTCCATCCTGAATAACTGGAGTAGTCACAGCCTTCTACTTCTCAGCAGCATCACAGCACATTTTTTCTTACAAGGTTTTTACAGTATGAGGAGACATTTGTCACAGGCCTCGCTCCTGCTTCATTGCAGGAAACCTTGTAAATATAATCCAGCCTGGGAAAACACTGCTTGAATACTGAGACCAGCATGCAAGGAACCTATGAGGCCTGAAGCAAAGCAAAACTCCATACCAAAAGCAAACACAATCATTACCCTGATTAAGTTTGGTTTTAGTAGGCATTGTCCAAAGCTTTCTAACTGCATTGAATACTAATGTGCATGGACTGCAAGCATTTACTATGCTGCTGTCAAACTGCTGACATCATTTCAAACACCCAGCAATAGCTGGATTTTCTTGGATTGGCCTCAATGCAGAAAACACTGTATTAAAAGTGATTTAATGGATTAAAAACACCCAACAAATCTCTTTGGCAGAGAATGGGTAATTAAATATTCCTGCAGGCTATCATTTGTCCACTAACTCAGACGGCCTGCATAGTCCACAGTTTGTCTGTAGTGTGATTCACAGCATATCTGTGCCTTGCATCCACATCTGGGACATCTTTGTGGAAACAAATAGCCTTGGCTGCTGACTCAGTGATATCATAGCAACACAGGACAATTTGGGTTGGAAGAGACCTCAGGATACTTCTACTGCAACCTCCTGCTCAAAGCAGGGTCACTATGAGATCAGACCCAGTTGCTGAGGGTTGTCTCCAAAAGGAATATGAAATCCTCCAAGGACAGAGACAGTATAGCCTGTGTGGGCAGCATGTTCCAATGCTTGTTTTTCCCCTTCATCAGTAATTAATGAGGTCATTAGAGTAAAACAGAAGTCTGCCTATTGTAAGTGATTTCACTACGTATCAGGTACACCACGTGAATGAGATCCAGCAGGACAGACCAATAAGAACACAGCAAAAATTAGATAATTTATATATTTTTAAGCCAATCAGAATTAAGTGCCAAAAAGCTGTTCTTTTCAAATCTCAAGGTAAAACATATGAAAAGATGTCTTTGAAACAAACTGCAAACCTCACCTAAAATTCCAACCCATGCACTGAAGGGCTGACATGCTGTAGTAGAAGCTCATAGTACAATTTCTCAGAAACAATTAACTGATGTTAGAAGAGAGACATTAAATGTGTCACAGGAAAAATAGAACATGTCCTGCAACAACCCAGTATGATCTTAAAAAGAAAAAAAGCCAACATGGAGAGAAGTCCATGATGCACAAGCAAAACATGAAACACAGGGACAAGCCAATTTAATCTTACCTCTGCCTCACAAAGCGCCTGAAGACCCTGTAACACTATAGCAGCAGGTGAAGCTTGATCAGGTTTTGTGTATTCATTTAATACCTGTGAAATGGCAGCCAACATGTCTGCTCCATGCTGGTATGGTCTAAAGGCAAAACCATAAACACATAAGGAAATAAAATGTTATAAAAATATGTATATTATAGTATCGTGTACAACAGCACTTGCAGCCCCGAGAGAAAACCACGTCCTGGGCTGCATCAAAAGAAGCACAGCCAGCAGGTCCAGAGAGCTGACTCTACCCCTCTAGTGTTTTCTGGTGAGACCTCACCTGGACTACTGTGTCCAGTTCTTGGGCCCCTAACACAAGAGAGATACGGACCTGCTGGAGCAGGTCCAGGAGGGCTACAAAGATGATCAGAGGACTGGAACACCTCTCCTGTCAAGACAGGATGGAAGAACTATGTTTGTTCAGCCAGGACAGGAGAAGGTTCCAGGGAGACCTTATAGCTACATCTGCGGAGCATCTACAAGAAGGCTGGGGAAGGACTGTTTAGAAGGGCTTGTAGTGATAGGATTAGGGGCAATGGTTTGAAACTGGAGTAGAGTACATTTAGGTTAAACATAAGGAGGAAGTTCTTTACAATGAGAGTGGTAAAATACTAGAATAGGTCGCCCAGGGATGTGGTTGAGATCCCATTCAAGATCTGACTCAATGTGGCCCAGGGCAGCCTGACCTAGTTGAAGGTGTCCCTGCTCACTGCAGAGAGGCTGGACAAGATGACCTTTGAACGTCCCTTCTAAACCAATGCAATCTGTGAGTCTGTCAATATTCATGTGCACACACAAATTCTAGTTTACTCACAAAGAGTATTGGTTTCATTTAAGTGGCAACTAAGACTAAAACTGGGAAGAAAAAAAAAATACAAGGGAAGATATGATAAAGAGCTCTAAAGGCTGAGTGACGTGAAGAATTACAACAGTAGGCATCAAGTTGCCAATAAAAGATCACCAAGTGGTTAATCTTTGGAAGTTTTTGTCCAAGGATGTTATACATGCTAAAAGATTACATCATTCAAGAAGAGACTGGGAAGGAAAATCCACATGTGCTATTAAATACACTAATCATTGCTTCTTTGTTGCAGCTTCCTATAAATACTAAATAAACTGGTAGAGATTCTGGCAGCAACAGTCTTTCGTCTCTACCAGACAGGAATGTTTTTTTTTCCAAATTTATTGCTGCTGTAGTGTCATTTCTCTCCTTCAGTGACTGCATAGGCTCCTTGTTTGTTTTGCTGTCTTAATACCCATTCAGTTTTATTGGGGAGTAGTGGTGCAGGTGTCAACTTGCAGATTTAAGTTTCTCATATGGTTTCTTTAAGAACTTGGGACAAACAGCACCTGGCTATTTATAGACACAAAACATGCTGCTTCTTCCTTACACTTTCTTCCAGTAATTTCTAAATGCATGATGAACAGGCATACACTTTACCTATAACAACACCATTTACATGGCAAAAAGAATATTACAGCTGCATTGAGACTTATCTCTTGATTTTCACTTTATAAAAAAAAGGGAAAAAAGTGTTTTTACATTTATTGAAAAAAGCTGTTTGGGAAAATCAAAGAAAGATTAAAGAGATAAAGGAAAGAGTGTTTTCTTTAATTATTGGTTGGCATTTCTTTCAGTTAATGGTGGAAAGATACATGAACCTTCCCAGCTGTCAGTAACTGACTTTAAAGGAGGGAGGTAAAAGTGGAACCCAAAACATGGCAAAAAGAAAGGAAGTAACTGAAAATATGTCCCAAAATAATCTTCACAGAAACTGTAAATTATTAACAAATACTGATAGCAATGGACCATTAGTGCTGGAAACAATCAATATATTGTTACACTTATAATGTGTGTTCTTTGGTTAGCATTATATCTGAATGAAGACCAGGAAGTTGAATGTGACCAAAATATGCTTTCCAGAAAAGCATCCAACCTTTCTTTGAATACATCAAAAGACAGACATAGTTTTAATTGCTTTGTCTAATATTTCATCACTCTCTTTTTATAATTTTGACATTTCTACTCTGGATCAGTATAGGATGCATGTTTTGTATCACAATGAAGACAATATTATTCTGATGTGCTTTCTATTAGCTATATTGTAAATCCCCAAACTTCCTACCTGCTGAGATCAGCAATGTTTAAATCAGTTCCTCATACAACTAGAAAAATGTCACCTGCAAGTAATAGGCTAGGTAAAACAAATTAAAGAAGCTTTTCTGGAAAAACAACTCAGAACCAAAACCAAACAGAAAACAAACAAAAAGCCCACACCCAAAACTCCATCATCAACCAAAAAAAACCAACAAAATCATGACACCCATGACCACCAAATAACAACCAACTCATCCCCAAAAAACCACTCTGTTTTCCCTCACAAGACGTCAAATGGATAACACTTGTACTTACCTCTGCCTGCATATATCTCTAATACAAGCAGCTTTAGCAATCAACATTTCCCATTGAGCATCTTTGTCAATAGACAAAGAGGGCGGATCAGACATCGCCAAGAACTTCTGCAATTCTGGGTAAAGTCGATCCTAGTAAATATTTAGTTTAAAAATTATCATCACACTTTCATAAGCTGCTATTTAATAAACAGAAAAGCAAATTATTCACATTTCATTAAGGTCTTTTTACTACTGCATATTGGAAAAGCAGAAAGCTGTCCTGGAAACTGTTCTCTTCCCCACCACACTAATTGCAGTCTGTAAAAAGCAGGTTTCAGGGAAGACATAATACTGAAATTTTTCACTAAACCAGAGACAATATAGACACCACTGCTATCATTTACTTTATACTGCTGATAGGTAGAGGTAATGAAGTTTTTCTCACAGTGACACTACAGGAAGTTTCTAACCTGTCTTTCCCATAAGGATGTCATCAGCCGCAAAGCAATTGCTCTAAGCTTTGGCACACTCCCCAGCATGTGTATGGCACGTAGAATCTGAGCTACACAAACCTGAAAGACATTTTTTAAAGCAAATGTCACACTTAGGTTATGTCCATGAAAACAGATGAATTTACAAATCACTATATTAAAATCAAGTAGACCAAGGGGATAACTGTCCAACAGCCATGTCAGAAAGAAACTGGAAGTAATTTTCTGAAAATCTTTAGTGTATGAGTCCAAGAGCATCATGCTATGATATATATATCTATGTATGATATGTATAGATTTATAATGGTGCCACAGCACAGACATAAAAACGTGCAAGAGCACTTCTCTCTTTAAAACAAATGTCACATCTCAAAAATTAGAGTGCTATGCTGAAGCTTACAAATCAGTCATTTTAAGCACTGCTCAGTCTAATTTTTTATAAGTAAGTGATCTCATATTGATACAGTTTTTGCTTTACTAGAATTTTTCACACTGACCTTGTGTACACCCAGTGTAGGCAACGTATACAATACATCTCTGTAAAGTGCGGGCTCCAAAGATCTTCCCAATTTAAATATCAGAACTGGAATCAGATTTGGGACCTAAAATAAAACAAAAGCAGGAAAGAAATTTGGAACTAAGTTGTCAATACGATGTCCTGCATAAGGCAGTGACATTTTCAGAACGTGTTTCAAACTCCTAGCTTTTTTATATTGTTTTTTTTCTTCTGCTAACAGGAAAGAGAGGAAAATTCTGAGGTCTGTAATTTCTTTTTAAATTATCATCTTCAAAGCTCCTTGTCATGCATGGTCAGCTGTAACCACTGCAATAACCTACTTTCTAATTGATAATCCATGGCAGGCACACTGAAAAGCACATGAATTGGAAAATAGTATTTGAAAATACATAGCAAATCAATGTATTAACTATTTCAATTCAGTTCTGTCATTACATAGGAATTCTGTTGATGCTGTCATATTGTACCAACTTGTCATATAATACAATATATTTAACTGCATTCTTTCATATACAGTACAAAGCCTCCAGAGAGCTGCCCCTGAAGTGACAGCAAAGGAGACATTTATCGCCATTCCCCTTTTATAGAGATTATAGTCCCAGTATTTTCGTATCGGCAATTCCATCCGTTTTTCCTTGTGCACACTCACATCACTATGTTGTAAAATTACATTTACTCATTAAGGCCTTGATTTTTCTCCTCCCCACTGGGTTTTATGTATACTTACAAGTAATTACAAAACACCGGTTACCATTCTGCGTTTTTTACAATAGTAATGATTTTCACTGCATCAGTTAGTCTTCCATAGATAAAACTTTATTTAAGGATAATGTTATTCTGAAAAAGGTAATTTGCAAATTTGGTATGTAGCAGTAGTAAGCTTTCTGGTAAATGACTACAGAATTCTCCTTTTCATGGTTAGCATTTACTAATCATGAGTGGAGTGAATCGCACTTGGAAGAGTTTTCTTCCTCTTTAATTATCTCAAATTACTATAACTTAAAAAAATAATCATCATTAAGTCCAAGACCGGAAGCTTAATGCAGCAAAATTAATGTATATTAATTCCCATACATAGTGGGCTGACCTAAAAGACTGAGCAACTCTCAAACCCAGTGTTTACAAGGTTGGATCCAATCTTCAATCGTGTAACTCTGAAAATTTATCCTGGTAACAATGACCATATATGGATGGATGGATAGATAGATACAACTGTGTTGTTTATACATACAGTGGTCAAAAAAAAGGTAAATTCTGCTGTAACATTCTCTCAGTATGCTTTTTTCATGAACAGATGATAACATTTTTCACGGTGTAAAGGTCTCAGTCTACAAAAATTACAAAGCAAAAATAATGAATAAAAATACAACAGGTTCAGGACTTAGCATACTTCCCTCTGTAATTACTGGTCCCAAACTGCAGACCAAAACCCATACCATTTATTCAACAACCGATTTTACAGTTGAACAATCTAAATTTGTGTTTTCATGAACATTAAAATTTAGTTTCAGAATCTATAATTAATACCTAAGTAATTAACTATAGTACCTTATTTTTTCTGTTTCTCCAAAAACTACTTACTCTGTTTAAGAATGCAAAGTCCCTTTATAAAACAATATTTCCCCACATTTGGTTAATTGCCTTGTGCCTTTCCAGTTCCTAGTGGCTGGGCATTTGTGGTGGGGGTCATTTGAGCAGACCTTCATGCCAAGAAGCACTTTCAATACAACTTCAATAATGCCTTGCTTTCCCACCTGTTTATTCCAAACGGAATTAATCTTTTTAACTAGCACCTTCCCTCCCCTTTCTTCTAAATCTCTGGATGGAAGATAAATTCTAACAACTAAACAATCAGTTTCCTCAGCTGCTTCTCATAAGACCTGTTGCCACTGCCATACATTCACTGGGCTTATTTTGCATGCTTTATATTGGCATTAGTCTCAGCTTTGTCTTTTCATTAGACTAGGAGCCTCCACTCCCTTTCGCAGTTTCCTTTCTCTGCTGGGGAAGGGGCATCCACCAATTATACACATATAATGACTGGGTTTATAAAGAAAACTGTAGGAGCAAAACTTCTTCCATTAGGTTAAAAATGTTTACACATAGAAAATGTAAGTTGCAAGACTAACTTCACAGAATCACAGCTTGCACAATGCAGTTGTATTTCCCACTTTAGCCATGCCAAAGGGAAAACAGCACTGCCTAATAGAAAATTATATTTGTCAATACACAGGAATAAAAATAAAATTTACTTCCTATTTAAATTAAATTGCACCTAAAAGAAGACAAGTACCAAAAGGCTCAATATTCTCAAAGACAAGAACAAATTTTGGTCAAATCGAGGATTAGGGAAAAGCAAGCTTGCACAGAAACTAAATTTTAAAAAAAAATCCCATTGAAACTAGGAGACTTGGAAACAATTTTACTTCTGAGTACCTGCCTCAACTCACCACACTGTTGTAGCTTGAGTGTTAAGATTTATTGTTACCTAAGTCTCTGAATGACACAAGGTAAATCACAGGATGATGAGAAAGCAATGGACATTTCATACCTACAGTGGGGCAATCCTTAATGCTTAACACAGCAACATACTGTGTTGGGCCAGTTCAACATACCCTTAAACAGGTTTTCACCTGAGCAAAAATTTAACTCCTGTTTAATGCATCTCCATCTCCCAAAGAACAGAAAATAATGCATCTTTAGACAGATTTCCCAGAAGGGTATAATTCTCCACTAATATATTTTATTCCAGAAGTTGAAAGACCATGAAAGAACATACGTCCTCTAGAGCCTCATAATCCTCTAATAATCTTGTGTTACTATTCACCAGTGACATGTCAGTCACCTGATTTAACTTCTCCTTGCAGCACAGCTGGTCTCACATAGAGGGCAATAACAGTTTTTGCACAACAAGAAATTTATCTAGTTAGAAGGACTGTATGAAGTGTTTCATGAACAGTATGTGTCAGTGCAGCCACTGCTACAATTTAAGACAGTCTAAAAGCCCATGTACTATTCTTAATTTGACAGCCTTTTAAAAAGGCTTCTGGATTTTCTTCCATAGAGTTTCAGACCACTACTCCCAAAAGCCTCCACTATAAACAAATCTAACCAAATCACTGATCTTGCACCATTATAAAGGCTTTTATTCAGTAGAAAAGGAGAAGGTACATACACAGAAGAAGTATGTAGGCTCTCTTCCCAGAAAGAGTCAAAAACCAAAGATAAAGCATAATCATAACAATGTCTGCAAAATAAATGACAATATTTAAATTACAATAATTATTTGTAACCCTAGCAAGCTTTTTTACTGCTCCACTAATATACTGCAGAGGTAACAGACTCTGTGGCATCTCAGCACTTCCATACATTCTGCTGTAGTACAGGTGTCTCGGTCCAGAGGTGGAGAAAGACTCGGTTCTTTTTGAACATTCCTGTGTTATGAAATTGAAGGCACAAATGAGGCCAAAACATCAACAGCAAGGCTATTTATGAACAGAATAAAGTGGACAGAAGAAGTGAGATGGGGGGGGCGGGGGGGGGGGGAAGAGAGCAGGAAAGGCATTGTATTACCACCCTTCCCCCCAGCCCCAAGATGATTTGGGTCTGTGGAAGGGTGCTGCTGCATCCTTATTGGCTTGTGCTGTCCACCCTGGAGGAGGGGAGGGGGAGATCCCAAAGTCCAAGTCCTTCTCCAAGCAGCCTCCAACATGAGGTCTTCAGTAAGACATCTTTTCTCTTCTCTGTGAGTTACAGCAGGCAGAACTTAGGGCATGGCTTTGCTGGTGGTGGTGAAGAGAGGGTTCTGGGACTGATTCCAGACTGCATGGTGTCGTCTTCCACATTTTTCTCCTCCTGAGCAGGCATCGCTCAGGTCTTTTATATTAGTCACAGGTTTTTTTAAGTACATGTCCAGGTATGGTCCCCAGGGAATCTTCCTGTATATTCCTTGTGTGCTTATAGGGGTCTGATGGCGGGGGGGGGCGGGACAGCCTCTGCCTCCTCTGCCTTTTATATGTCCATACATACAATACACATCAGGAGCTTATCATGCCAGGTCATGAATCCTTTGTCCTTTTCACCATCCTCCCTTTCCAGAGTAGACATGATCTTGCCTGTGCACATTCCAGAGATTGTCTATACCAGTGGCATCTGCCCATTACACATCTGTTGCATCTTTCCACCATCCCCTGGTCTTCTAGGACAGCTGCAGTCACGTGAGGAATCTTGACCTTCGTTGGAGCACATCTCAGTTCATGATACAATCACAAGGTGATATGCATCCAGACAGGATTCCTACCACAGGTAGTCAACAGTTTGGCTGCTGACGCTTCATTTTGCCCTGTGGTTGTTTTATTTACCTTTTGCAAGGCTAAGCAATTTACTTTGATGATGAATTGAAGACATAGAATTAGGAATGTACCTGTATTTACTTGGTTAGACCTTCTTTCCATTGCAAACACCTGTGTTTAAACTCAGTGTTCAAGTGCTGATAACACCAAAGGAACAGATTACACTTAATACAGGCAACTTCCTTTCTTCAGAACAGACTTCTAATTACTATGCTGCACACCACCTTCCACTGCACTGTACAAAATGTGCCCTATGGAACTGAAGACTCAAAATGTTTAAAAAGCTTGCAGTGATGAGCATTCCACTTTCTTAAAGGACTGTTCACTGATCACTGTTTTACCACTTACTTTCCCCCATCTTTTATAAGGCACCTTTTATGTAGAACTGCCTAAAACATAGAACTGGATAAAGTCATTACCAAAGTACAACTCCCTATCAATATGTTAGTGGCTGTTGCTGTCACACTTCCCAATGATTTTATAAAGGAATCAATTATTTCCCCCATCAATGAGCTTTAACCCCCTGTACAATTTAACCCCCTGTATAATTAAATGCAAGAGGGAAAAATGTTTAAGAAAATCAGACAAATCCTAGATAATTCTTCCTGCCTTGAAAAGACCATTGGCTTTACAAGAAGTAACATGATGTTTCAGGGCAGTGCTGTGCCACACTGTAAGAATCTCTGTAGATCCATTTGCAGACTCAGAACTAAAATAACTTGTCAGAATCAAGACAGATGCCAGGTAATTCCAAGTTCAAGTAAACCAGATGTTAAGACCCAGTTTTCAAGATCTGTAAGATCTTTTAGAACAAAAAATGTAATTTAAACAATAGCAATGCATTAGGTATTGCTAACAGCAGAATATTCAGGTATAACTACTTGCACTTAACTAGAGACTGAGAAGGGAAATACCGCTCCACTTAAGCATATTATTCTTCTCATGCCAAATTTCCAAACATCACCCAGCAGAATTCCAGCACAGTACATGTGTGCTGTATGTGCACTGGAATCCCAGTGGAGCCCTACAACTTGCTGGACCTGAGATCTTGAACCTGTGTCAGTCTTGCCTCTGTCAGGCTGCAGAATCCAGCCCAATTCCTCTAACAAAAATCCATCAATAGCAAGTTTTTACCTGTGAACAATCAGCCTTGGCTATTTCTGTAGTAGCCTGGAGAACATCACGAAGACTGTCTCCATTTTCTCGGATCAGTAGATATGCCACCAGAAGAGAAACATGAGCAGGGACTTGAGTTGTACCAGATAGCTGTGATTTCACTGAGGATAACCAGATATTAACGGCAAATTTCTCTTCCATGAGCTCTATGATCTTCCAGGTTGTATACAAAGAGCTGTAAGAGCTGGTTATTGGGAAAATGAGTTTGCAGGACACCTGAGAACAAGTGAAACAAAATCAAACCAAACAAACTCGATTAAACAATTAAGATACCATAAAAGAACAGAGAAAATCAGCCATAACTAATCCAGTTCTGTCACCCAAAACAAATCTCTCTTTGCAGGGTCCCAGTACAATAAAAGTAAAGAATAAAGAAAGAATAAACTGTAGTACATTTCTTTATAGCCCTTTATATGAATTCTTGCATTTAAGATGCTTGAATGGGTTGCTCATTCCCTATTCAGGAGCTTCCCCTCTATCTGGCATCCATCCTTGCTGTTCCTGCTGGTAACTGATGTGCTACTCCCTCACCAAAACTGACACTGGACATGAAAAGCTTCCACTCCTGACAATGACAGGTACATCACAAAAGTCTAAGTATCACCTGTATCATTTTGAGGGAATTCCCTTAATATTTCATAGTACTTAATATACAGCTTACGTGACATTGGCTGTTTGTAATGGGTTGGGGCAGGTCCCCTCCCCACCACAGGCAGAAATAACGACTCAGGCAAACGGATTGCAAAAGTGATGAAAGTTTAAATAGAAAGCAGTGAATGTTACAGACAACCCAAAGCGCAGTGACAAAGAAAGATCCCATCCCCACCTGAGGGTGCATGCAAAACCCCCAGGGCTCCTTCTTCCCCCTCCCTCTGCTGGGCTAGTCTCAGCTGGCCAGGCCTGAGACTGCCCATCCCCCTGTGGCCTTGGGCCCAATCAGGCCCATGGCCGGGAGATCTCTCCCCCAGTTACCAAGTCTCGGAGAGGGAAGGAAAGAGGAAGTGCCAGACTCCGCACTGGATCTTATAGTGGTGCAAAGAATTATGGTAGGAAATACACAATTTCCTGTGTCCATCCCTCTGGGCTGGACTTCTGGACACAGGAAGTGAATGCACCAGGGGGGCTCCCAGCTCAAACTACAACACTGTTTCACTGCTCAGAACAAAATATTCTATAGATGCAGTCATGGAAGATAACAGAAGCAGAAGAACAGTAAAATATAAATGAGGAATCCTCCTAACTCAGGTTTTTATTATATATAAAAGTATGTATTTCACAGCTCCTGACAATTAATGCAGAATTTCAAGGTTTCTCATTAAAACAAACAAATTTAATCCAAGACAAACTCTCTCTTTGCTACTAAATCTTTGTTCCTTTGAAAATGCAACATTTTCAGAGTTGTCTTTGCATTATCAAGACAGTAGTTTGTGGGCAGTGATTACATGAACGACATTTATATAATAACAGGCCAAGAAAGTGCTTGAAAAGACATCTCCAAATGAACACTAAAAACACAATTCAGACTCAAACAGAGCAGGGCCCACTCCTCTTTACATTACTAGGGAGAAACAGACTGTGAGTGACAAAAGCTGTTCTCTACAGAACTGCTGAACTTAATTTGAAACATTTTGTTCAATAATATGCAAATTTATTTTGTCTAATGGAAGGCACAATGCCCCTGTACTTTAGACAATCTAAATAACATTAAAATTAGTTTATCCCTTTACTTATGCATTACAAAGACTGTGAAGAGAAAAATAAATCAGTAATCTAATATCATCTCTCTGGCTGAAGAGGGAACTTGGAGCAAAAATTCACTTCTTGTTACTGTTATGGAACTTCTATTTAACAGTAAAGGTATCTAAATTTTGTTAAATGACATATAATGGGCTAAGAGGAGCTTCAGGATCTGTACATTGTACTGTTTAGTTGCCTGGCCCTTAAAGATTGTATGACTTGAAATCATAGAATCACAGAATGTTTGGGGTTGGAAGGAACATTTCAGGGACACCTAGTCCAACCCCTCTGGAGTGAGCATGGGCATCTTTAACCAGAACCGATTGCTCAGAGCTTTGTCCAATCTGTCCTACTGGCAGTCACATATCTATGAAGGACTACAAGAACCTCGCATGGGCATACACAGATGCAGACCGGAAGGCAAAGGCTCCGGCAGAACTGAAATCAGCCAAAGATGTCAGGAAGAAAGGATTCTTCAGGGAAGTGAATACTAAGCAGGACCAGAGGGAAGACAAAGGACCATCACCAAACAGGGCAGAGAAATTAGTTACTCATAATGCTGAGGAGGTAGAGGTTCTCAATACCTCCTTTATTCTGTCTGTACCAGTGTAACTTGACCTCAGCTCACAGGATCAAGCACCTACAACAAAGGAGGTGTTGACCCATCAGTAGTGGCCCCCCTTAAGGGCTCTTCATACTTGAAAAAACAGTAGCCTGGAGGGAATCCATCCCAGTGTGTTAACAGAAGTGGCTGACACTGTTGTAAGGCCACTGTTAATTACCTTTGAAAAGTCAGAGAGATCAGGGACAACCCTTATGACTATGAGATTTGCTATCTTTGACTCATCTACAGGAATAGCCCTAAAGAGGACCCAAGAAACTGCATGTCCATTAGCCCTACTTCAGTCCCTGTGGAAGTGGTGAAACAAGAATTCTGAGAAGCTATTAAAGACCAAATGAATCAGGCGACCAGGAAAAGCCAGCAGCGATTTACCAAAGGCAAATCCTGCCAGGCTAACCTGATCACCTTCTACAATGAAACGTCTTCCAGTGACCTGGAAAGGTCCACATTTTCTCTACTTCAACGTTTCCTTGTGATGTATTTGCAAAAGTTATTCTTGTTATTTTGGTTCTTTGAATTAAATCTGGCAAAAGAAGTAGAGCCTTAGATTTCTTCACTGCATCCACACATACTCTAGCAATGTTCTTATACCTCCTAAGTGGCCAGTCTCTTTATCAATACACTGTGAACTTCTTTCTTCCATCTGAATTTTTCCAGAAGCTCCTTGCTCATCCTTACTCATGAGGATGCACCAACCTTGAGCTTGAAGGTGGTGCTCTCCAAATATTAATCAGCTCTCTTGAGCCTCCCTACCTTCTAGAGTCCTAACCCAGATGACTCCCACAAACAGATCACTGCAGAGGTCAGAGTTTGCTCGCCTGAAGTCCAGGGTTGCAATGTTACCTACTACCCTGCTACTTCCTCATATGACCCTCCACCATCTTGTGGTCACTGCAGCCAAGGCTGCCCTGAACTTTCATATGCCCTACCAAATCTTCTTAGTTTGTTAGCAACACTTTCATAAATTATCTAGATGATGGGACTGAAAGCAGACTCAACAAATTTGCTGATGACACAAAACTGGGCAGCAAGGTGGACATGACCAAATTCAAAATCATCCTTCAGACAGACCTGGGTAAGGCTGGAAGAATAGGCTATCAAGAAATTTATGAATTGTTAAATTATGAAATTTAACAAAGAAGTGCCACAATCCTGCATCTGGAGTGACATACCCAAAAAGCCAATCACAGGCTATGATCTGAATGGCTGGGAAGCAACCTTGCCATCAGCAGTGCACCACTACATCAACCAAACAAACTGGATCCTGAAGAACATTATTAGCAGAGAAACAGACATCTCGATCAAAGAGACTTGCTGTCACCTGTTCTCAGTACAGATGGAACAAATGGGTAGAAAGCCACTAAGTGGAACATAAGTAAGTAAATAAAAGCCAATAAGCCAACAGTAGAGATAAAAAGATCCAGGATAATTAGTACTGAAATGGAAAAGATGACACTTAAATGCTCCCTAACTCTCTTTGGACAAGGAGAGAAAAATGGATAGAAATAAGGAAAAGTATATAGACAAGTGAAATAAGCAAGTCTGAAAGAGACAAATTAAGTATCCTTGTTTTCTTCTAAGTTTTGTTACTCAGTTAAAGTGCAGGTGATGGCCTCTGAAAGTTAAAAAATAAAAAATTCCATCTCCTAAGTAAAACAATATCTAGCACACAAACACACTTACACTTTACCAGCAGCATGGTTTTATAGACCACATGTATTTTTGAGTGCTTCTGTACAACACACTACACAAAGAAGCTGACACATGCATTTTTCAAGAAGCCAGGTGTAATGCAGCAAAACTGTTAAATGCATCCTCTACCAGCCCCAAAAGAAGGAAACACCTTGTAAATTTACCAGCTCCTTTTTATCCTTCACAGATTCCTCCTGTAATATTCCCAAAAGATTTACAGCCAGCTGCTGTCTGGTAGTTCCAGAATCGTCCTCTGATAGGCAGTCCCCCACTGCTGTAGAAGATAAGATCTGTAGCAGTGGCATCACCAAAATAAGGGCTGTGGTTGAGATGTTCTGGGTTTCTGAGCAGGAAAGGAGTTTGTAGGCTATGCAAGACAGGGTAGAGGGAAAAAAAAAGATCACGCAGGGTAAAAAACAGCGTATAATTTATACTTTCAGTCCTGGTGCAAACATTACCAGGGAACACTTGAGCAAGGTAACAGTCCCTCGAATTACAGTATGTGCATACTGAGGTGCAAAAGATATTCTGGTAAAGCTTCAATTCTATTTAGAGACCCATACATTTCTGCTGTTTGTAACTCTTAAGATCTATCAAAAGAAACTCCTCAGGATGCGCGAATCTCTGCTGAGAATATCCTGTTGATGACTCAGAAATGAAACGCTCCAAGATAGGAAGGAACTTAGAATACACTCAGATCCATGGAAAAAGTCAGGGTAGCATGAAAAATTATCCTTATTGCTATTAGAGACAATGTTACTTATTAAACTCAGGAGAAAATCTGCTTTAAAAAAATATATAAATTTCACCACCCAATCCAGCTTCATAAACACGAAGAAACAAAAACAGTCTTAAGGGTATAGATTCCTCTTTCACAGGATCTTTACCTAGTCTTAAGACAGGCTTTTGCTGACTTTCTGGTGTTTGCAGCAGTAGAAGTGCTAGCCCAATTATGTACTGTTCCACAGGAAATACCTATAAGGAAAAAGAAAGTGGTTTCAGTCTTCTTTGCGCTTCAGTGGCATTAAACAGTACAAAAAGGCAACAACTGAAACTTGGTAAGGAGTGCACACAGTGACACTGCATATGCAGTGAAGAACACAAGCGGTGTAAAAATATTATTTTAAATGAATGGATAGAACATTTTAATTTTTTTATTTTGTTCCAACATTTTTAGCTCATTTTAAAGTAACTTCCACTCTGTATTTCTGATTGAAGCAGAACTAGTTAAGTTTTTGCCCTTTGTGGGTCTACAAGAAAAACAAAATTACAAGCTTTTGAAACACTGGGCAACTGCAGATGAATGCCATGCATCTATGTCTGTAAAAGCTGCCTTCAATACAACATTCTTGAAATTTACTGTGACTGTGGGGTTTTTTCCCCTATAAACACTTACCTCTTTTATGAGCTCAAAGTTCTCCTCTATTAAGGAGATCAAAGATGAGCATTCTCCCAGTACATTTAAACATAGTTCACAGAAGCATAACAGCTGCAGACAAAACTGGGATAACTGAACTTTCCAAAACACAGGATAGCGCAGAAGGCTGAGGAAGAGCTCTTGAAGAAAAAACAAGGCATCTGTAACTTGCAGTAAATCTTTAACCTGTAAAGAGGCAGTTAAAACCAAACAAAAACACAATCAGGTTTAGTTCTCCTTCCCAATCTATGCAGAATTCCCAAAGTTTAGAATTAGTTATATTAGCTCAGTAGTATTTGCAATTGAAACATTACAAAGTCTTTGAAGAAATATTTATAAACTAAAACCAGGAATATCTGATCCAACCTCCCTAAGAAAAAAAAAAAGATTAATTACTGTTTAATTTTTTGAAGTAAAACTAGAAATGTGAAAGAATAAAAGATTTCTTGGTAGTTGACAGGAAAAAACCCAAACAATTAGATATTTTTCCTCAAATGCAACAGCAAATTAAATCACCACTCTGAGTTCTCTCAGCAACATAGAACAATTGTTAAGGGCTATCATACAGCAGGAAAACATTCTGGTAATGGAAACATCCTGCTCTAGGGCTTTTCCCCTGTAACATAACTGAGATTTTAACATATGCCTCAAAAGAGAAGAGCAGTGGTGTTACCTGATTCAAGAAAACCATGTAGTCTACTGACTATAAAATGAAAAGCTGAAGTAAAACACCCTAATGCAGTTCTTTCCACACTTGGAAGCCAGGTAAAGAAGTTTCAAGAAGAGTTTACCTCATAATCCCAACATTTTAAGGAAGACCACTTCAGCTCTAGAAGATGCTAGTTCTACACCCAGCTGTTCTGATCCAAACTCTGGGGCAAGGCAGTATTAAGGATAACAGTTATTTGGAGTAAATTCTGAAAAATCTGCTCAAATCAGAACCCTCATGTCCACTGAGTTTTTCAGCAGAAAAGTCTGCAAGTAATGAGCTTTATTTTCAACACCTTGGCTGATACTGTCAGATAACATGATGAGGACATACTTGAGCATTTATACAATACAGAAGATTAAAAAAAGGCTTAAAGGAAGGATAAGAACCACTTGAGAAGGTATGACAGATTATAAAACAGTCCATCAAGCCAGTCTTATTGAAGGGAGTATTTCCCTTTCTATTTTGAAAGTTCTATCTCAGGCAAAACAAAACCAACCAACCAACGAAAGTATTGATCAGTTTCAAAAAAACACAACAGATTTCTAGCAGGGAAAACAAAAAAAAAAGCCAACAAGCATGGATGAAAGAAAGGTTCACAACTAAGAGAGACTTATAAAATTCTTGCCATTTTTATGGCTGAATGTCATGAAGTCAGAAACTTGATCATAGATACAGAACACAGTGGTACAATGAAGCTCAGGCAGAACCAAGTCAAAATCAGGAATGTCCCCATGACCAGAAAAAGTCACATGTATCCGTCATCACAAAAAGTAGACTGAACCAAAAAATTGTGTATAATACAAGTTATTATTTGTCTGAAAGACTGTGAAAAGTAGCTACCAGTAGAAAGTAGAATTTGTTAGTAAAATTCCACAGTAGGAAGACAATACCAAATATCCCCATGTCAAGCCTATTTAGCTTTACATTATTGGCATTATCAAACCTTCTGACTATGGTAATGTAATATTTCCTCATGTTTGAATAAATTTGAAATTGACAGTGTTGCTCTAATATTAAAGAAAAAGGAAAAGGTGTATCAGTACAAAAAAGCACAAGGCAAAATAGAGCTATTAATCTTAACCAACAGCCTAGACACCTAGCCAAAGGGAGCAGAGCCTTAAATCCCTAGATTCTAGCAAGTATCAATGTGCAACTTAAAAATACATTCAAAACATTTAGCATACTTCACAGGGATTAAGTTTTGTCTTCGGATCTGCTATACCGTCTGTTACAAAGAATAACAAAGGAGTATCTAGTAGTACTTAAATCATGCTTCTCTTACCATAGAATGGTTTAGGTTAGAAGGCACGTCCAAACATTACCTGGCCCAACTCCCTCTGCAGTAAGCAGGGACATCCACAACTAGATCCAGTTGCCCCCAGCCCCTTAAGCATTTCCAGAAACAGGGCCTCAACTACCTCCCTGGGCAACCTGTTCCAGTGTTTCACTGCCCTCATGGTAAAGAACTTGTTCCTAACAGCCAATCTAAATCTACTCTTCCTAGTTTGAAGGCATTGCCCCTCATCCTATTACCACAGGACTTTGAAAACAGTCTCTCTCCATCCTTCTTGGAGGCCCTCTTCAGGTACTGGAAGGTCCTTACTAGGTCTCCCTGGAGCTTTCTCCAGACTGAACAATGCCAGCTCCCTCAGCCTGTTGTACCAGAGGTGTTACAACCCCCTGACGATTCTCTTGCCCCTCCTCTGGGCCCACTCCATCAGGTTCATGGTCTTCCTGTATTGAGGGCTCCAGACCTGGACACAATACTCCAGGTGAGGTCTCACCAGAGCAAAGTGGCAGAATCACCTCTGTGGATCTGCTGGCAATGCATCTGTTGACACAGCCCAGGCCTTCTGAGCTGCAAGTTCACACTGTCTGCTCACATTCAGCTTCTCATCCATCAGACTCCCAAAGTCCTTTTCCATAGGGCTGCCTTCTATAACCAGTCTTTATTGATAGTGAGGATTCTTCTGGCCCAGGCGCAGAACCCTGCACTTGCTCACTGGACATGTTCACCTGGCCCCACCTCTCCAGCTTGTCCAGGTCCCTCTGGATGACATCTGTCCCTCTGGTGTATCGACAACACCACTCAGCTTGGGGTCATTTGCAAACATTCTGATGGTGCACTTGATCCCACTGTCTATATCACTGATAAAAAACAGCACAGGTCCCAGTACAGACCCCTGAGGGAAAGCACTTGTCACGACTCTCCATCGGGACCTCAAGTCACTGAGTGCTACCCTCCTGATGCGACCATCCATTATAGCTTGTTTTCTTTTACTTTTATCAATGTAAGTAAAAATTTGATTTTTTTGACAAATACCTTGCTATTTTCTCTCTCATGGGTATCTCTGCAAGTTTACTGAGGCAACTAGTAGAAAATAGTTACGGTAAACGTGTTTCAATTTATACCTTACCCAGTCTACCAGATTTGAACAATTAAAAATGTATTCTCTTCCACCAGAAAGAGCCCATTTGTGAGATTAATGTACTACAGCATAGAAGGTCTACAGGAAATAGAAGAGAATGCTATATCTACACACTTGGAAGATCATAAAGAAAAAATAATAATACAGTGCTTTAATAGTGTTTATTTCTCAAAGGTGCAGTCAAACGTACCTGAAGGTGTGGAATCAAATCACACAGAAGTTGAAGAATCTGGCATTCCAGCTCAGAGGGTGCTTCTTTGTGCTCCAGACCACAAGGCTGAAGTAAGATCTTAAGTAAACCCATTCGGAGCTCAGCATATTCCCGTAACTGAGATGGTTCACAATACAGGTATCTTAGGAATGGAGCCATTATGCCAACACATGAGCTCTGTGCCCTGCATTCAAGAAACAAGCTGCCAAGACTGCTTTCTACTGAAAGCTGAAAAAATGACAAGGAAAACCCAAGCAACATGACATTACCTGCAATAATTTACAGAATGCAATTGACAGAAATGTGTCCAGAAAGGCACTACTCAATCTCAAAAAACCTTTGACTCATTAGCACAAAGTTCTGTCATGAGACCTCATACAGCAACCATTCAATGAAGTGCAGTGGTGAAAAGACTATTTAAGCATGGGAATTATTCAATAGGTACTTGTAGATTATGTCAATCTTACTTGTTTTTTTCTCATCAACTCAAGAAAGTGACTTTCCTTGCTGAATGTTGTGAGGGACTAGTGTACCTTTCTCACGTAGTGTTTAGAGAAGATATTAGGTTTTTAAAACATAGAACCTAATTTCAATTTTAAAAAGAGCCACCCATTCCTTGCCCATTGGTCTTAAACAATTGCACAAAACAGGAACTGCTTTAACCAAGATAGCTTCCCACTACAAAAATCTATCACAGAACAGTTGCTTTTGCTTGGCCACATTAGGAATAGCTGCTGTTCCTGATATACAAAGCTAAATGTACAGAGAATCAAAATTAAAAGTAGGTTTTAAACAAAATTCATGCCTGGCACAGAGCTTCACAAAGAACTCAGCAACCAATTTACATCAACATATGTGGCCATTTTTGACATCGTGCTTAAGGACATGGTTTACCAGTGCAACTTATTGTGTTAGATTAATGGCTCAACTCAACGTTCTTAAGGGTCTTTTCCAACACAAATGTTCCTATGCTACTAAATTCTCAGTCTATAACTGTATTTCACAGAAACCTATGCACAAAAAGCAGCACATGAAGAGTTTTTTCCTTTAAATTCAAAACAAGCCACCAGCAAGAAATCCACAGCTCATTCCACCGTTTAGACATCTGACAGGACTCTTCACGAGTCCCAGGTGGAAGAAGCAGCCTGCAAACAGTGTTTGAAAAATGCTCTGATCTGTCAAGTTGAACAAAGCACACTCTTGCTTGAAAGTCTTACAGTTGGCAACATCATCTAGATCCACTAGAAATTTAAAAGATTTGTTCACTCAAGAGCAACAGAGTACACAAGCCAATTTCACTGTACTATGACTCTACTGGATTTGTATGAGCCTTCCATAAACCAGGAGATAATTTGGGTTTTTTTGCCTGAATAGCACACATATAGGTATAACATGACTGAAAACATTTGTTTTTAAGGCTGCTACAGCATTTGGTATTTTACACTGAGACATAATTGGGTAAGTTTCTTGGAGGTACACATAAAGAAATTTTAAATTGTTGGTACTTTGGATATTTCTTCATTGTTAAAGACATTTTATAATGACTGATTTTTTTTTTTTCTTCTATTTTTTTCCTTTTAAATCAAGAAGCATGCACAATTTTTAAAGATCTTATCCTTTGCTATGAGATACAATAATCTGTACTTTCCCTTTATACTTCCACCATTTTGTACAGGTGGGTTATACCTGCATATTTGTTGTATTTTTTGACAAATCAAGTAATCCAAATAGTTCATCTTTTTGGGTTGCTTTTTTAATCCAAAGGCGCTATGAATTTTTACCTACCCATAAAAATTATTATCAACATACAAGAGTTAAGAGAAAAATATTTCATTTAATGTTGATGCATTCTTCTAGGATTTTATGTATATTCTATTTTTAACCTTTAAATAGTGTAATTAAATTTTACAGTTACCTTTTTTCAAAAGATGGAATTCTCATTGATCATTGTAATTGTGTTCAGGAAAAATAAGTTACACTGATATGACTGAGTCAGCTACATTTGCTGGGGTTTAATTATTCATTCACCTACCTCTCTGGACTCTGATGGAAAAATCTTGTTATCTGCTGCAGTAGAACTGGCCAGGAGTCAGGTCTGTTTTCAAGGACACTGATTAATGGATGAGGAGTGATCCTGAAATACAAAGATATCATATTTGGATCTGCATTATAATGCAGAAATCAAATGTGCAAAGTAACTACCATGAAAATAAAAGCAGCTTTGCCATGACCGCTAGACTGTCAAAAGAACACATATTAAAGGAACATCAGGAAACAAGATCAGAACCAAATCTGTACTTGGGGAAAAAAAAAGTTGGTCTAATTTTCTTTTAATAAATATCTAAGGATGATTGCATAGTCTTATGAGAGCCACTGGTAACAGCACTAGGGTCTAGCAGTATGCTGCAAGTAATACAGAAAATATTTGAACCATGTGTCATGAATCAGTCTAGTCTTTCAAGCACAGGTACAGTCTTCCACACCTGCAACTAACTGAGACATCCTGTGGTACATCTCAAGAGAAATTGCATCCATTTCAGACATTTACCATGACTTTAAAATGAAATAATGAGGGGAAAAAAGGGGGGAAAAAGCTAGAAAGAAATAGGACTACAGCACATACACCCACAGCATACACACACATCCCTCTAACACAACGTTAAGGTTCCTTGCAAGTGTATAAAGGCTAAATGAGTTTCACACATGCGAGCTGCTGCACTCCAAGGATATCAGATATGGAATGCTGCAGTAAAAAAAAAAAAAGGTCTTTTCCTTGATACGATGTTATTTTTACTACAATGAGTGATACAGTCAAGTACACGTTTTAGAATGGACTCCTAATGGTATTTGATTTGTTGGGTTTTGTTGTTTTAAAAACCTGGGAAGAGGAGAAAGCCCAAGATCTGAAGCATTCTCTTTATTACAGAAGACAACATTCATACAGAAGACACACTCATATTCAGTAACATTGTGCTTTGACACAGGTTTTGTCCTGAGCAGCACCAAATATAACCAGCTCCAGGTGAAGTGGTGATATACATTACATAGCAAATCTTAATTGCATTATGTGATTGTGTATTAAGGCTTCCCTTGAGTGAGTTAAAGACATAACACTTGCCTGCTCTGAAGAGGAATGTTTAGACTTACGCTATGTCTAGTCAGGCACTATGAAAATGCATCATCTAGAAGACATACCTTTAAACTGAAAGAGGTGCTCCCTATTTTAAAATTTTCAATGTTAATGCTGTTTTAATTCTAGGCAACTGACTAGTCTTGAAAATAATTAGGGTAATAAAAATTGCCACTAGTTGAATAAAAAGCCTTCCAAGTTATGAAAGTGAGTTACAGAACATTTCACTTGCATAAATGCTTCTTGTTTTCCTAGCAATGAGGTCAGAACAGAGAGCTAACAACCAATGAAGCTGCAAATATCTACTTAAATAGACAACAGCAATCAAATATGACAATATGACCTACTGAACTCTGTAGCTGTGTGACTCGGGTAACAGCATATAACTTCATGCTACAAAAAAAGCAAGAATTCAGAGATACCTGAAGGAAAACCAAGTTTTGGTCAACTGCTTCTCTTCAAAAGATTCAAACCACATTGGATCATTAAGTGCTGTCAGAGAAAATTTTCCTACATAATACCTCCTCTTTCCATTGACTGATAGTCTTAAAGCAAAAAAAGGTTGTTAACATGCCTATTGGCTAAGTATAAATCTGCTGCTTACTTTCTGTCCTCTATTACTTCAAATCACTCTGAATGATAACATTTCACCTTCCTTGTATGTTACCAGCAGTTTTTCTTTACTGGAGTCTGGAGGCACTGTTTTTCTTCACTCTGCCGGGGAAAGGCTATTTCATTATTCCAACCGATCCTACTACCCTCTTTTTCAAATGGAGCCAGGACTAAGTTCCTTTAATTTAGCATCTTCTACCAGAAGATTATAACTAAGTTTATTTGCTGCTAAAGTTTGCAAAAGAATTCCATCTTACTACCCTCCATTACATGCTTTTTTTTACAAAGCCTCCAAGAATGTAGGCTTTGTAGCAAGAACTGATATCGCTAGGGAAAGGCACACAAGGTTACAGGAATGCAAGCTCGTCTGACACAAAGTCTGTTTTGCTTTTCTTCACTATTTTCTTCACTATGACATGAGTCCTGCTGTCCAAACAGTGCATCTTATTTCCTCAAAACACTATACCTACAGCCTGCTACAAAAATGTCTCTTAACTGCACAAAAAGTACCTTGAAACATATTCATGAAATGTATCAAACTGGGACAGAAAAGATAAAACAGTGGCTATAATGTCAGCACTGACTCATGGTTTCTGAAGAAATGAAGTCACTAAGATGTTCCCTCGAAAGGCTGCTATTGCATCACAAGCAGCTTTATATAAGTAGCATCTTTAAGTAATTTATTTTCACCTGGCAATCACTTTAACATTACAAGTATTCAGGAACCTTATTTTGCCAACATGAATAAAGCAGGAAAAACAAATGAGAGGGAAAGGTCTGCCGTCCCAAAATGTAAGACTTCTCAAAAGTACTATTAGGAATTATCCAGCTACTGAATTTGAACAAGTCCCAGTACTTACTTGCTCTTTCACACACACTTCCTCCTTGTTGCCATTGATTCTCTTGAGCTTATGGCAGCAATCTTATTCCTACGCTATAAAACATTTAGCTTTCAACCAAAAAACACAAAACCAAAAACACAGAACTGGAGAATTATTTAGGTTGGAAGGCATCTCCTCAGATCATCTAATCGAACCTATGAATTCAAGCAGATTAAGCTAGTGAAATCTGCCCAGTATCCCATGCAGCCAGGTTTTGCCCCCGACCTCTGCAGGATATGTCAGTGCTCAATTATGTGCCTAGTGAAACAGAAAAACAACAGACGGAAAGCTTGTATCAACACTTAATCTGTGTGTTCTGGAAATCAGATAAAAAGTTATGATGCTATCTAAATAAAACCAATGTGAAGCTAACCTGATTCCATACAGATTCCAAACAGCCTCATTGTCATCTTTTCCAAGTTGAACAGCTTGAATTTGTAGTAATTTCCAAATAGTTTTTATTAAACCATGAACATTCCTGTTGACAAAAAGAAATACATTACTGTTATGTACACAGCTGTACTAGCTGACTTTTTCCATGAGAGGAGGATCTCAAGAACAAAGCTGACAACCAAGAAGCCTTGGGTCCTCCTTGAAGACACCCTCTTATTTGCTTACACAACTTGGTACAAGTTCTGCATCCACCTACCTTTGTTTTCTTAATGAGCAAAACAGCACAGACTATAATTCGTACATCAGTCATAACCTTTGATGATTTGTTTCTATCACACCTTAAATTTGCTGTCCCCAGATTAACTGAAACTGGTGGTTTTAATATGTCAAAACTGGAAAATTAGCAATTCTCTGAAGGCGAGGATGTAAGTAAACATCTGGTGTGGATCCAGAGTAGCCTTGCGGTAAAGAACTTCAGATACTAGTGGACGAGACGCTGCACATGAGCCAGCAATGTGCACCTGCAGCCCAGAGGGTAAAAACGTATCCTGAACTGCATGAAAAGCAGCATGGCCAGCAGATCAAGAGAGGTGATTCTGCCGTTCTACTCTGCTCCAATGAGACCTCACCTGGAGTACTGTGTCCATCTCTGGAGTACTCACCAAAGCAGGTCTAGGGGAGCACTGCAAGCATAATCAGAAGGCTGTAGCACCACTCGACAAAAATGGGCTGAAATAGTTTGGGTTGTTCAGCCTGAACATGAGAAGGCTGTAAGAGAGACCTTACAGCAGCATTTCAGTATCTGAAGGGGACCTACAAGAAAGCTGGGGAGGGGCTGTTTAGAAGGGCACGCTGCAATGTGATGAGAGGCAATGGTTTTAAAATAAAGCAGGGTAGATTTAGGTTGGACATCAGGAGAACGTTCTTTACAATGAGAGTAGTGAAATACTACAGGTTGCCTAGAGGTGGAAGCACCATCTCTGAAGAAACTCAATGTCAAGCTCGATAGGGCTCTGATCAACATGATCTACTTGGGCATGTCAGTCACAGCACTTCTCCTTTTTCCCTGTATTTCCAGGGCATCCATCTGACAATAACCACGAAATCAGCCAAGTAAAACCACTACCTTGCAGAGGGAATTAGGTTGAGAGCCCCATTAAGAACATAGTTGAGCTCAGCATGTTTCTCCGCAACAAGTGCCACCAGTCCCTCAGAGCAGGCCGTTCGCAAGGCAACGTACTCACTGCAGCAGCTCTCCCAGAGCAAGTTCAGAGCAGGAGTCTGCAGGCAAAGGCGTGAGACACAAGCAGTGAGAAGGCTGACAGTGATTTCTTCTCATTCATCTCAAATACACCTTTAAATAAAAACCTCCCCTCTGCTGAAGTCTTAGAGAACACAAGATGAAATTGAAGTACAAATTCAACACTTAAGAAATGCCTTTCAGAAGACAGCTCCCACTCTCCTGCCCACTACTACCTATACCCTCAGTACATATAGAAGTCTCTGGGAAAACTGTAAAGCAGATAATTTTTTAGATTGTGCCTATGCAGGTAGGCTATCATCAATGCCATTTTCCTTAAAAAGACCAAGATGTCATTTGAGACAACTCAGGAGTTGTTATGTCAAGCTATACAGGGGCAGTGCAGACAGCTAGAGGCAGGCATACAAAGAGCTACCCAGAGGTAAGTCATCGGTACTCATGATGAAGTACTTCATTCTCTCCATTTGCTACCAAGCATAAAGATCTGGCAGTACTCATCAGAACTACTGCTTGTTTTCATGCTTAAAGAAACAAAAGCTCTGCTTAGCCAATATGAAATACATGACCAATACAGGTTATGCGAAATGCCATATTTTAAGTATTTACAGTAATACAAAAGACCTTCTTATTCAAGTGACAATGTCTCACCATGCAGAACTTGACTTGCAGTAGAGTAAATAAATTCAAATAAAATCCTCTTACTCTGATCACAGCTAGATGTTGGTACTCTGCAGAATTAAGACTTCTGTCATTAAGACTTCTGAAGGAAGTAAAACCTCTCTTCTAATCCCACAGATTTACCATTCCTAGCTGTGCAGTCAGACACATGTTGCTAACTACTGTACTTAGCTTCCAGGATTTATTAAAATTACACAATGGAGAATGGGAAGCCATAGATAAACATAAGCATCTATGGATGGGAGAGGAGACAGAAGTGAACAAATGCTACAGACCTTGTCAGATGCCTGTCTGATCTTCTCTGAAGAAGCATTTTCTTTCAGTACTGCAGCAATCAGATGACTCACTGCCTAAAATTTAAAAACAAACCAACCCAACAAACCACATGAACACCAAGTGTTATTTTTCAGTTCTCCATCAGAAAGAATTTACACAGTTGATGCATACAATGATTTTATCATGACCTGAAATACCAAACTTACTTGTATGGAAGCCAAAATGTTTTAGGGCAAAAAATCTTCAAAATGCTGGCATACTACTTTTTACTATTATGCTGAGGCACAACATAAACTTCCATAGGGCTTCATGTAGGTCCAAGGATCTAATTGTAAAGAATCACTTCCAGGATTAGAATCAGCCACATACTCAGGAATTGCAGGTATTTTAACACATCAACTATAACAGACCTTTACAACTCCACTGCTGTACAGACCTCTGTGTACTTAACAGCACTGGTAATTATTAAATCCTGGGCTACACAGGGCAGAGGAAATATGAGAGGAAGTGGAACACAGCAAATTTAAGCAACTTGCCCAAATTTTTGCACCACAACTTTTCCTAAACACCAATGAAAAACATACTGTCATACCTTAAGCACTTTATGTTATCCCCTGGCATCCCTCCAGCCAGAAATGTTTCATTTACTTTAAATAAGGAATCTGAAGTTGACAGTATTTTTCATAAAGCTATTCTGTGACAGAGGTCATGAACAAGGTTTAAAGTTTCAAGAGCCTCCTAAAAATGCTTCCTTTCTAAAGAGTGAGGGCTTCAGATCTAAACAACAAATGCTTATTTGAGGTTTAGTATGTCATTTAATAGAAAAAAAGTCTGATTTACGCAAATTGCCTCAAAAAAAAATAAATCTAAATGTGGGACTGAAATAACCTCAACAGGCTTAAGTGTGCCTGAATCCAGGATTCTGTTTTCTGACTCTTTTCTAATGTGCTAGAACTGTCTCATTTCGTAATGACTGATACTGCTACACAGAAAGTAGTTTCTGTGAGAGACAGAAAGATCTTTTTTCATAGTAAGGGCTCAAAGATGTTTCAGAACCACAGCTGCATCTACTCTATGGTAAGGGCAGATCCCTACTTTTGGAAAAAGTGAACTAGAAAGGCAGCAGGGAAAAAATACACTAACAAACAAAAAAAAGTTATAATAAGATAGAAAGACATTTTAAATGTTTGCAGGTTCCTTCTCCTTTCAGGATTATTTACACTTATTTTAGAAACTAGTTACTAGCCTGATATGACAAAGAGTAGCACGGTAAGGTAACAGTTTACATTTCCAGGAAAGACGACACTTTAAACCTACCTAAACTACAGGAACTATGCCTTTTGAGGCACTCTAACATATCTTATTTAAAAAAAAAAAGTTTATTATATGGGAATCTTACTTTCATGAAAACAGAAAGAAACAGGACAAAGGCAGACACTTAACTCGGTTGCTCTTTAGCTATCCCACTGTGAAAGCTGCAACATGCTCCCTGGATAGATCAGATCTTTTTTTAGTGAACTTACCAAGTGGGTTGGCTGGGGGGTTTTTTATTTATCCTGAACTCCAGAAATTAATTCATACCCACATTCCTAAAACACTTTCACTACAAGAGGAGGCTCCAGGGAGACCCAGTAACAACCTTCTAGCACCTGAAGGATGGAGAAAGACTACTTACAAGGGCCTATGGTGACAGGATGAGGAGCAATGGTTTCAAACTAGAGAAGAGTAGATTTAGTTTGGATGTTAGGAGCAAGTTCCTTACCATGGGGGTAGTGGAACACTGGAACAGGCTGCCCAGGGAGGTAGCTGAGGCCCCATTCCTGAGACATTCAAAGGTGAGGTTCAACCAGGCTGTGGGTGACCTTATCTAGTTGAGGATGTCCCTGCTCACTGCAGGAAAGTTGGACTAGATGACCTTTGGAGGTCCCTTCCACCCCAGGTGGAATGTTTTTCTCCAGTGAAGGAAAAGGAACAGGTTCAAAGATGGCATGTCATAGAATCAGTCAAGGTTGGAAGGGACCACAAGGATCATTGAGTTCCAAACCCCCCTGCCATGGGCAGGGACACCCCACACTACATCAGGCTGGCCAGAGCCTCATCCAGCCTGGTCTTAAACACCTCCAGGGATGGTGCCCCAACCACCTCCCTGGACAACCCATTCCAGGGCTTCACCACTCTCATGGTGAAGAACTTCTTCCTCATATCCAGTTTGAATCTCCCCATATCCAGCTTCATTCCATTCCCCCTAGTCCTATCACTACCTGACATCCTGAGAAGTCCCTCCCTAGCCTTCTTGTAGGCCCCCTTCAGATACTGGAAGGCCACAATTAGGTCACCTCGGAGCCTTCTCCTCTCCAGACTCAACAGCCCCAACTCTTCCAGTCTGTCCTCATAGGAGAGGTTCTCCAGCCCTCTGATCATCCTCATGGCCCTTCTTTGGACATGTTCCAGCACGTCCATATCCCTCTTGTAATAGGGGCTCCAGAACTGGATGCAGTACTCCAGGTGGGGTCTCACCAGAGCTGAGTAGAGGGGGAAGATCACCTCCCTTGACCTGCTGGCCACACTTCTCTTCATGCAGCCCAGGATCTGATTGGATTTCCAGGCTGCAAGTGCACACTGAGAGCTCATGTTGAGCTTCTTCTCCACCAGCACCCCCAAGTCTCTCTCCTCTGGGCTGCTTTCCAGCCAGTCACTGCCCAGCCTGGATTTGTGCCTGGGATTGCCTCGACCCTGATGCAGGACCCTGCACTTGGCCTTGTTGAACCTCATGAAGTTGGCTTGTGCCCACCTCTCCAGCCTGTCAAGGTCCCTCTGGATGGCATCCCTTCCCTCCAGCGTGTCTGCTGCACCACACAGCTTTGTGTCATCAGCAAACTTGCTGAGGGTGCACTTAATGCCACTGTCCATGTCACCGACGAAGATGTTGAACAAGACTGGTCCCAGGACTGATCCCTGAGGGACTCCGCTTGTCACTGGCCTCCACTGGGACATGGACCCATTGACAGCCACTCTTTGGGTGTGGCCATCAAGCCAGTTCTTTATCCATCTGGTGGTCCAGCCATCAAACCCATGTTTCACCAGTTTGGAGACCAGGATGTGGTGTGGGACAGTGTCGAAGGCTTTGCTCAGATTCAAGTAAACAACATCAGTTGCTCGCCCCTCATCTATTAATGTTGTCACCTGTTCATAGAAGGCCACCAGGTTTGTCAGGCAGAATCTGCCCTTGGTGAAGCCATGCTGACTGTTCCAAATCACCTCTTCAGTATTTTTCTGTGTTAGTAGTGGCCTGGAAGCCGTTTCTATTTGCCTTTGGAGGGCCTCATCTGCTTGGTTCTGCTGGTCAGGTGGCCTGTAGGAGACCCCCACAGTAATATCTCTTTCCCCTGTCTTGCCTTTAATTTTAACCCATACACTCTCAACCAGCTCGTCATCTTTTCCCAGATGGAGCTCCACTGATTCCAGCTGGTCATTGACATAGAGGGCAACACCTCCTCCCCTTCCCTGCTTATCCTTCCTAAAGAGCTTATACTCGTCTATCCCCACATTCCAGTCGTGGGAATCATCCCACCAAGTTTCAGTAATAGCCACTATGTCATGGCATCCCAGCAGCACAGTGGCCCTTAATTCATCCTGTTTGTTGCCTAAGCTGCGTGCATTTGCATAGAGGCACTTCACCTGGGCTGGCCCTGTCGTCCTCTTGTGCCAATTCCCCTTGGTTTCCACAGAGTGACCTGGTACATCATTTGTAGCTTGTCTCAGGGCAGCAAGTTGAGAACCCTTACTAGCTCTCCATCTCTCTGCCTCTGGTGAGCTGCCCCTCTGTTTGTCACTGGCCAGCAGGAGACTATTAATCCCCTTCCCCCTTCAAATCTAGTTTAAAGCCCTATCAATGAGCCCTGCCAGTTCCTGCCCCAGGATCCTTTTCCCCCTCTGGGACAAGTGCATCCCTATAAGTTGTTTTCAGCTCTGGTGCCATGTAAAGCAAGCCGTGATTGTAGAACCCAAAATATCCTACTCATTAAGTCTAGTAATGATGTGAACTTATCTGCAGGACAAGACACCTGGCTAGACCTTAGATGAACTATAGCTTTCAAGCATACGACTTCCTTTCTGAAATGCCAAGTGGACTACAAGGGGACTCCTGTGTCACTCTTTCAAAGTAAATTATTGTAAATCAGTGGAGACTGAGCTGAACTAAGAAGGCAACAGAGAAACCACGCTGCAGTGACTGCTTAAGCTAACTTACTCCCTCAAACAAATGGATAAACTTAATCTTGAGTTTAAAACAGGAAGAGGAAGAAAACCAGGAAGCCAGCAACAATCTTAGAGCAAAAGAGATACATTTTTAATACTAAAATGAGAGAAGGCCCAAGCAAGGAACATGTACTTTTTACATGGAGCCTACTACTATCCATTAAAAAAGCTGTAATAAACATTTCATGCACATGACAACACTTCAGGAGAATAGGATCAGAAGCCAGTGCATCAATGTGAAAATAAAGTGGTTGTGCCTCCTGATCACAGTGAAGCTGCACACAGTTTCTGATGGCACACAAGACTGAAGCAGTTCATCAGTTCTCATGACATAGGAAGACTAAACAGATCAGGATTAATCTGTGTTTAGTTTTCTGAAGACAGTTCTATAAAGTGTTGTCAAGTGTTTCACACATGGCACCTGGTAACTCCTGGCTTCTCTTGAAAACCTGGAGTCACTAAAAAAAAACATTTGGCCTCACTTATATCTTCTATTCCTAGAAAGTTTCTGATTGTCCTGCAGAGTCTTTACAGTGAAAAGCAATTATGTCCAACATCTGCATTACACAGAGAGGGCAATTAGTATTTCTCACTACCTTCTCTAATGCTATACTTCCTGCCTTTGGAGCATTAAGAAACCAGTCTTCAGGCAGCAGGCCCTGGAACAAGGGTATCCACAGCCAATTCAATTTGTTTAATACTTCTAAAAAAACATTACCTGTGACTGAATAAGTGCATTAGGAAATTCAAGTCGCTTCTTGATGTCATCCAACATTCTGGCTCTGTCATATGATGCTTACCCTGCAATAGATTTATATATATGTATGTGCTATTTGCCAAAAAAAAACCAACAATGTACAAGATTTATGTTGTATTTAGCAGCAGATGTAAGCATTAAAGTATATTATTCTTGAGAGCATTTAAAGTATATCCCATTTCTCAAAGGTGATTTAAAAGGCAAATTTCTCCACAAATTCTTCTATTATTTCATGGGAAACTAGAAGTAAAACAAATAGGGGGAAAAAAAACCCTGTGAGGCTCTCTTACAAGCAATTAAAAACCTAGCACATTCTGAAAGCCTAATATGCACAGAGAAAATAAACACATGCACAGCACTCAGATTTCAAGACATGCATTCAGATCTTTCAACTTATTTTCAAAGAGATAAAAACAACCCTGGAAACATACAAACCATATGTGCCACAACAAATACTGCTCACAGCAGAATAGCTCAATAGTTACCACCTCAATAAATTCCTGACAAATACCAAGGTATTCCCATTACTTGTGAATTACATTTCTGAAAGTTTAGCAAATAATCCCACCCTGTTAACCACACTCAGAATAAGGCCAGTATGAGTTTGTATTGTTTTAGAATAGATTTAAGTGTATTTTGAGACAATAGGTGTCCATATTGTAAGGAAACACACCTGCCAGTCTCAGACATTGCACCACTGATCACCACCCTTCTACTGATCACCAGCCTTCCAGTTTTCCACTGACTACACCGTCCACTTAACCGAGCCACGTTTCACCAGTTTGTTCATAGAAAGACAATGACAGACTATATATAATGTTCACAGCTCTCCTCTTGTTCACAGCACGAATAACCTCATAGACAGCAATGAGGTTGGTCAGGCAGACATGATTTGCCCTTAATAAATCCATTCTGACCACCCAGCTTTCCTGAGCTTCTTCACCCTTCAAAGCTACATCTCATGGAGCACTACCAAAGCATCCTATGAAGAATGCAAAAACTGCTCTCCTAAGATTCAGGGTCTGTACCCTGCTACTGACTTTCATCAATCCATTTTTTGTGGGCTCCAGCCATTTATGACCAAAGGCAACAGAATGAAATAAAATCTCACCATAAAAAGGGCGAGAAAACTCATCCTCACTAGAGCAGATACTTGCATAGTTTCTGATCTTGAGAACTGGGAAGTACATGAATCAAAAATAAAGCTGCTACCCTGTACAGCCCTGCAAGGCTTAGATGGCAACGCTGCAGCAAAACATTGTGGAAAATGCAGGAACCCACTGCATCCAACTATTTATCGCTTTTCCTATATTTAATGCCTTATATTCATAGTTAAGGACTCTTGCTTCAAACCGGTGCTTCCACCAAACCAGCGGCGTGAGAACACCGACGAACGTCTCCCTGCCCTGTCACGTGTGCAGCACTTCATAATCAGGTTTAAATAAAAAAGTAAAGTACAGTCTCCGCAACTGAGTAGCGACTGCAGTCGGCATTTCGCCGCCGGCCTGACGCCGGACCAGGGCCCCCGCGGCGGTGACACGCCCCGCGCGGCCCGGCCCAGCAGGGTCCCATCCAGCAGCTGAGAACGGGCCCCGGGAAGAGGCGGCTCCCCCACCCCCAGCCGCGGCTCAGTTCCACGCGCCCGTCCCGGCTTGGCCCTGCGTCCTTTGCGCTCCGCCTCAGTGCTACCGGCGTCCCCGGCGCCAGACCCACCCGACCGCCCGGCCAGCACAGCCCCCTCCTGCCCTCCGCGAGCCGAACCGAGTCCAGCCGCTCAACCGTCCGACTTCGCCGCCAGCTACCTACCCCTTCTCCGACGGAAAAAGCACACAAGTACCGGCATGGTCTTCTCCACCCACAGCGGCGGAAGCGCTTGCGCGGGGATGGCGCCTGCGCGCTGGGTGAGGGGCACTGCCGTGCCGGCGGTGGCAGCCCGCGCCTTTTCGCCGCCATGGTAAAATAGGGATGTGGTGTCATAGCAAGCCGGGTGTCAGTCAGCAGGATGTGGCTGAGTGGGCGCAGGAATCGGAGGGTTTCAGATGCTTGCGCGCCCGGGTGAGTTGGCCTAGGCTTATGTGCAAGGATGCGGGGCCTGAGTTAGCTTCCAGTGCTGGGCCCGGTTCGCGCTCATTTTTGCATCCAAACTAAAATAAAGACTTGGAACACTTAAACAGAATCAAGATAACTTTTGTTGAAAATATGGAAATGTATTATACATTCCATAAGTCTGTATCAGCTTCAGTAATGCTGCAGAGTGAGTCTTCTCAGTCTTAAAATAATTTAACAGGTAGTTATCAGTAGGCTGCAAGGGTATCAGAAGACACTGGACATGAAGAGTAAGTGATGCTTGCATTGCTACATGTTACACAGCTTTCTCAAGGGCAGAAGAAGGGTTTAAGCTCAGATGTGATGTATTTTGATGATGCTGTGTTACTGACAGTGACTTAGAGAAAGGTACACAAGAGACTCAGCAAGTTTCTTGCATTATGCTTCTATTTCAGCGCCGGACGCAGGTAGAATCATTTCAAAAGGCCTGTGTATCTTCAGACAGTTTTGGGCAAAACTTTATACAAAAAGTTGTCTATTTGTCATGACAGAGGTACGTCAGTATTTTGCAGAAAAGTCCAGGTGTCCATTATCTAATACAAAAACCATCTTGTCTAGGACTAACAGAAGTAAATCACTAAAAAATCCTGCTATTCCTTATCTATACAGAGGCTGTCTGCCAACTCCTTTCCCCCTCCCTGCATTCCAGCATTCAGCTAACGAGGAAAATTCTTATCTACTTGGTTATTCTGTTAATGAGAATTTTCTGTTCACCGATTCCCCCCTTTCTTACAGCCAAGAGTATGTTCCTATACTGTATTTTCTTAAAATAATGTCCTGTTTCCAACTCATGCCTAAGTTTATAATTTTTATATTTCTGGTAGGATTCTACACTACTCTTTCCAGTACACATAATTATCTTAATCAAAACTAACAGTAGTATTATCCAACAGTTAGAGAGATTAGTTTGCAAAGCCAATTTTTGACTAACATTTAAGTACATAGTTCCTTTCCATCCCTCAATAGTATCAACCAACAAACAAATTACAATTATTGATAGAACTTGAGCTTCAGGGGTCCCTGGGATTCAAGTTTCCATTCTCTCGCTGAGGTCTTCTTGACTCTGGTGTGGTAAATCCAAGCAGCTTGTTCCTTGATTTTGATGGCTGTGAAGGATGTCAGTAGCACCTGAGATGGTCCGGTCCACTTGGGCTCCAGAGGGTTCTCTGAAAGAGATCTGACACAGACATAATCTCCAGGTTCCACATCATGGACTGGTCTGTCTAACCCTCTCACATTGGTTCCAATGACCTGCTTGTTAACAATGCTTAGGCTCTTATAATTCTGTTAAGCATATAAATAGGAGTGCTGTAACCCCAGGATCACCTTGATTAGTACCTCTACAAACAAAACAGTTAGTTACTCTTAAGGCTTTGGCAATATTTTCAGCAAGCTTTACAAATCTTTTTGTGACAGGTCAAATTTAACAGATAGTGGTTTACTGAGATTTGTGTTAATACCACTTTGCCCTATCAACCTTCCTTTCTCATTATTAGTTCTTACTTCTATTCACCACTGACAGGGTATTTCTTTAGGATCATGACAGGTTATTTTTCCACTTTCATTACCCTGGGCACACTCAGTCTGATTTATATAGCAAGGATTTAATTTTTTTTCCCTTGCAGTCATAGATGGTATGATACACCTGCACTTTTGTGCATGTCCCAGGACCAACAAGGCTCCATATACCATCAGAAGAGGTCCGGTCAGGTCCGTGGTACCCGGTGGTCTCAGCCCTAAGGGGTTGCAGCCCTCGGCAGACCTTCTTGAGCCGCGGTACTGGTTCCTTCCTCGGCCTTGCCCTCTTCCGCTTCTTAGGAGCTGGTCCAAACTGACTCACTTTGCCCAGTTTTCCTTACCTCTTTTATCTAACAAATTAGTGTATACTAACTGACATTTTCTACACTATAATAATACCTCTACAATAACAATATCTACACTTTACCCCCGCTAAATGATTTATTATACTAAGCACACCGGTGTAAGAGATTTCAACTGTTAAATTCCAGATTCTTTTAACCACTGGTATATTTCTTCTCATTGCAGTTTCTCAACCTTAAAGAAACTACACATTCATTTCAGGGATTTGCCAGATATTCTAAGGCACATGACAATATATTCATTCACGAGTACATAACAATATTTTTTCACCAATACACCGCAGTACTTTTGAGGTCAATCTCTTCTTAGGCCATCAAAGGATCTACAACTTCATCACAATTTCCCAGCGACAGACTAATCAGGCAAGGCAACATCCATAACATTACAATCACAATTAACAATATTAATAACCCAGTTTTAACAGTCAAAAGAAACCAACCAGAGAATTCCCATCCTTTAAACAATCCTTTAAACCAACTTTCATTATCAATCTGCAAATGTGTTACACTCTATTCCAGTTCTTGAATATGCTTATGCATTGAGACTGAATGATATTCACTGTTCAGTGCCTCAATCTGTGCTGTTATCCTTATTTTTGTTACTGCCATCCTTTGTTATTTCAATAATTGTTGTAAATAAGTTGTTTCCACAGTTCCTGTTAACTATTAGTTATTGTTAATTGTTAACACAGGTTATAATAAAATTTCTACAAAGTTTAGTTAACAGAGAGAAAGTGTGGGCTGGCAAGGTCTCAAAAGTGCTGCAACCAGAAGGCAGGAGGAGGGGGGGAAACTGTTTTCTGCTGTGGCGGTACTTTCTTACTAATTTCTTCTTTCCCTGACTATGTTAATGCCCCAAATATTTTACCTCCTTTTCCACAAATTGTAATCTGTATCTTGATACTTTTATATTTTCTCTTATTCTGTTTTTCTCTTGTCAAGGGCACATTAATGCAAGACTTAAAACCTCTATCAACTGTTCCTCCCCTACTCTGAATTCTATGTTCCCCTTATTAAATTTAATTTCAGCTCCCAATGTTTCTAACAAATCCCTTCCCAACAATGACTTTGGAGCATTTAGCATATATAAAAACTTATGTAAGCCCCAAGTTTTACCATATTTATATTTAAGAAGTTTAAAAAAATATGCCTTCTCAGTTCGACCTGTAGCCCCTACCACAGAAACACAGCTCTCATCCAAAGGCAGCAGTGCTTGATTTAAGACTGAAAAGGTTGCTCCGGTGTCCACTAAGAATTCCAGTTTATTTTCTTGTTCCCCTAGCTTCATTATAACCAGAGGATCTGTTAGGGTATTTATAGTCCCCTCCGGTCCTCCCTAGTCATCCTCTTCTAGTTGTGCCTGTATTCGACTTTTCTTTTTCCTCTCTGGACATTCTCTTTTCCAGTGTCCCTTCTCTTTGCAAATTGCACACTGATCTTTTTCCAACCATACTCTATTAATCCTTTCAGTCTCGTTACTTTCCTGCAATGCTGCTACCAACATTCTCTTTTCTTTTCTCCTATTTTCTTCTTCCCTGTTAGAGAATACTCTCCATGCTACATCCAAAAGTGCCTCTAAATCCCTTCCCTGCAGGGGTGACAACTTTTGCAACTTCTTTCTGATATCACTAGCAGATTGCCCAATAAACAGGGATACCAGTTGTTGTATACCTACTTCTGATCGGGGTCAAGAGAGGTGTTTTTCCTCATGACTTCCCTCAGCTTATCTAAGAATTCCGAGGGTGATTCACCAGGTCCTTGTCTGACCGAGTATAACACAGACCAGTTAATTGTTTTCAGAATGGCTTTTTCTATTCCCCTGGCTACGAACTCCCAGTATTCCTCCAATCTAGTCCTTTGTAGGGCATTGTTCGTATTCCATTCCGGATTTTGGAGTGGAAATACATCTCCAATGTTTGCCCACCTCCCCAGGTTTGAATTCTTTCTGTTGCTAGCTCCAATCTATGTTTTTCAACTAATGGTTTCTCTGTTTCAGTCATTTGTTCTAATAGTAACTGGATATCGTCCCAGTCTGGATTGTGCTGCCTGATCATGAATCAAAAATGTGTAGCTGTGCCTGTGGGATCGTTATGATAATTTTTAGCCTTTTCTCTCCAACTATCCAAATCATGACTTGTAAAAGGCACCTTAATCCAGACTGGGTCCCCCTCAGGCCCTACTGCTTGTCGCAGTGGGGCTTGAATGAGTGCCTGGGAAGCCGGGGCATTTGCTTGCTGTCCTCGGGTCCTTCTTGCCACTGGGCTTCCCTGCGCATAGCTCTGGGAACTGACTCCGGTGTCACTATCTGAATTGCTGCCACTCCCAGAACTTCCTACATTATTTTCCAAACTCTCTGTCACTACCTCTTGCAATTTTCCTGGAGACTGATAAAATTCAGGCAGGTCCTTTAATTCCTCAAGTTTAAGATACCTCTGCCCTATGCTACACGCAGAGCAACACCTTTTCAACCGTGTCTGCCTCTTATTCTTGGCCTTGTATTCTTTTTCAAGGGCCAAAACCATTGGATCAGAGGGAGCTCTTAATACCACAGTCCCTTTGAAACTCCGGATGCTCTCGGAGATAGAAAAACATATCAGCATATATTGTCTCATCCCATTTCTTTTCTCTCCTTAAAAACAACACCAATTGCAGTAAAGCATCATACTCCAGACTCCCATTTCCAGGCCATTTCTCTCCACCGTCTAATTTATATAATGGCCACCACCGGGTACAATATTTAATTAGAGTCTTTTGATTTGCTGACCCTCCTGGGGGGCCTCCAATTTCCCCCCAGTGGGCAATTATACAACCAAGTGGGCTATGTCTTGGGATCTCACTACTTTGCCTCCCTCCCATTTTACACAATACAACACAGTACTGTCTTTTTACAGCACAGAGAACACAAAACAAATACAAATACAATTACAACAATAATGACCGGTCCTTAGCACACAGTTATTGGCTACACACTCAGCCACACATTCAAAACCTAAACAGTATTTCAAATACTTTATGTTCTTTAGGGACCCTCTTGGCCCCTCGCACACTTAAACGATACTTATAGTTACCTTTGGGACGCCCCTGGTCCCACACTACAAACAATGTTCATAATATATAAACAATGCTTATAGTTACCTTTGGGACCCCCCTGGTCCCAACCCAAGAGCTCTTTTACCTAGGGGTGCAATAAATGCCTCTCTCGCGCGCAGGGCGTCCCCTCGTGCCTTACGGAGTTACCCCTTTTATAGAAGCATACCTTCTCTTAGCTGGCAGTCTTGTCTGCTCCTGCAGCGATCTGATGAGCAGTGGAGCTCTCCTCGAGAATTTCTCGGCAGGCCCTGAGAAGTCCGGCTCCTCAGCAGGTCCTGCAGCCAAACAGAGTCGTCCTGCCGCGGTCACCAAATTGACTTAGAGAAAGGTACACAAGAGACTCAGCAAGTTTCTTGTATTATGCTTCTATTTCAGCGCCGGACACAGGTAGAATCATTTCAAAAGGCCTGTGTATCTTCAGACAGTTTTGGGCAAACCTTTATACAAAAAGTTGTCTATTTGTCATGACAGATGTACGTCAGTATTTTGCAGAAAAGTCCAGGTGTCCATTATCTAATACAAAAACCATCTTGTCTAGGACTAACAGAAATAAATCACTAAAAATCCTGCTATTCCTTATCTATGCAGAGGCTGTCTGCCAACTCCTCTCGCCCTCCCTGCATTCCAGCATGCAGCTAATGAGGAAAATTCTTATCTACTTGGTTATTCTGTTAATGAGAATTTTCTGTTCATCAACAGGTTGAAAGCTCCACGCAGCAGGGACTACAGAGATGGTGGTCTCGGTCAAGACAGCTATTTTAACACAAAATTGCACTTCAATTCCTGACCGTTGAAACAACAGGCAACTTTTACAAGATACGTATAACATCAGAATGGCTCTCACTAAAAGTATCTTCCGTAAAAGATATTTTATATTTTGAAAAGTCTTTGAAATAGGCTAGATTATTGTCTGACATAAGTCAAGGATGTGAGCTCGTTTGAGTTGAAGGTATTGAAGTGCTGACAAATGTGAAACAAAAGTAAATGTGGATAAATCCATCTAATTTATTTTTAAGTGTCATAGTTTTAAAAGATTAGGAAATTGATTAGTATCTTAATATATTGGTTCCAGGTTCAATGACTAAAACCATAGGAAATTTGTTGCATCCAAAAGGTCCTGCTTCTGTTGAATTGATTGTAAAGCACACACTGACACTGCCTACATGTGTACATGCAAAGCAAAAGAACAGTCAGATCCCATATCCATAGATCAAGTACACAGCTTTTTTTTCTGCATCTCCACAGTGACTTGCAAATGGCATATACCAGTATTTGTGATGTGGCTTTCAGCTTAGTACACCAAGCCTAAAATAGGCCCATAAGTCTGCTTGCGTCTGGATCTGAAATATCCCCAAATCAGCTAAAAAGACCTGGAAGACCTTTCATGTGATGTATTTCAGTCTGTCTCTAGGTGAACATAGGTAATGGCAGGAACCAAACTCCAGCATTCAGTCTCCTCTTCCCATTCCACCCTCTGCCTTGTCTAAGCATCTCACTGTTGACAGTTTGGTTAGTTACTGACATGCAGTATGATATTTTGGATCTCATATTCTCTTGTTTATTCTTCAGACATGTGTCTCAGTCCAGAGAGGGAAAGAGTCAGTTCTTTCGAGTAGTCCTGCATTATGAAATTAGAGGCACAAACGAGGCCAAAATATCAACAGCAAGGCTATTTATTAACAGAATAAAGTGGATGGAACAGAAGAAGGGAGAGAGAGAGAGAAAAATACAGAGCAAGAGGGAGAAGAAGGAGAGAGCAGAGGGAAGAAATTATATTACCACACCCCCCATGCCCTAACATGGTTTGGTTCTGTGGAGGAAGGGTGCTGCAGCTTTGGCTTGGAGGAGATGTCATCATTGTTGGCTGTGCTGTCCTCCACTGCAGGAGGGGAGGGACAGTTCCCAAAGTCCAAGTCCTTCTCTGAGCAGCCTTTTCTGCTCCATGAGTTCAGCAGGCAGAACTTAGGACATGGAGAGTGGCTTCCTCCTGGTCTGCTGCTTCCACGCTGCATGGTGATGTCTCTTCTCCTGCGTCTGTCCTTTTTTCTCCTTGTATTTTCTTCTTTGTTTTTCTTCTTTTATACAGTTTTTTAGTGTCAGGGTTTTTTAGGTATGTGCCCAGGGAATCTTCCTGTGTACTCCTTGTATGCTTACAGGGATCAGGTGGAGGGGAAAGCCTCTGCCTCCTCCTTTGCCTTTTACCTACCCATACACACAATACACATCAGGGGCTAATCCATTGTCCTTTTCACTATCCTCATTTTCCAGGGTGGCTGATGGTTAGAGATGATTTTGTCTGTGCACATTCCAGAGAGTCATTATCCAGTGGCGTTTTCTGGGAGCAGAGGTGATTTTGTCTTTGTTGATTCATATAATGAGAGACAAGATTTAGTCTCTTACAACATGATAGAACATACGCTTCTGTCTGAAGTGGCTGATTTACGCTGCTTAGTATCCTGTTCTGTCAATAACCTACATGACAGCTAGACCCCAAACCAGGTGAATCAGTCTGTGAAATCACTAATCCTTAAACATATTTTAAAAACTTTGTTGGTGTTTCATAAGTAATTATAGATGGCTATACAGTTGAATAGTTAAGAAGTATTTCTAATTTATTGTTTAATCAGGCTAGAAAAATATAAGATTAATAGAGTTTGTGCAGTAAACCACATAATAATTCTGAGCGTTGCTAACTTTACTTGGAAACAGACAAGAAAAGACTGCTAGTGAATTTGACTGTCTTGAGGTTTTTGTGGTCTTCACATGCTAACCAAAGGAAGACAGAGCATTTGTTTTGGGAATGAGCATCCCTGCCAACAGTGATTTTGACTTAGTGGAAGAATTGCACAGCCAAGCATTTTTCTGTTGTGAGTGAGGTGCTCACCTTGTGTACCAGGATGAAGTTGCAGAGAAATGTTGTGCAAGGCTCTTCCCACATCTTGGTAAGAAATGCCTGAGAGTAAATGGCTTAATAAAAAGTTGACAGAACATAAAGAGAAATATGGACAGAAAACAAATCTTGTGTCACTTCACACAGTGGGAATCGTGCATTCATACAGCATTGGATAGACCCCAGATGGATTTTCCCATGGTACATTGCATAGATCCAGATAAAACCATATAGTCCTTTTGGTTGGAAAATAAGGTGTGGTGGTGAGAGAAAGTTCCGTTTCCACACACACACAGAAACCACGGCTAGCTCAGTCGGAGAAGTGACAGTGGAAGGGCTATATTTTACAAGCAGGATGAAATGCAGTGAATATGTACACAATATACAGTATTTTCAATATATACATAAATATACAGCAAAGAACTTAACACAGAAAACCTTCCCTCCTCCAGCGAGGAGGGTCCCCCCAAAACCTCCTTCTGCCCCTTCCTCCCTTTTTTTTTTTTCCCAAAAAGGGTTAGACCTGCTGGATCCTGATGGGGTGCAATTATCTAGAAAGGGCAAGAGAGTCCTAGCACTAGAGTTGGCAGGGCTCATTAAGAGGGCTTTAAACTAGGTCTGAAGGGAGTGGGTCAGGAAATCAGTCCCTCTGTAGAGGAGAAAGTGGGGCATATATTAGGGTTAATTGAGAAATTGAGAGCCCAGCTGAAGTGCATGTACACCAATGCACACAGTATGGGCAATAAGCAAGAAGAACTAGAAGTCCTGGTCCACCAGGGTGACTATGATATAGTTGCCATTTCAGAAACATCATGGGATAGCACACATGATTGGAGTGCTACACTGGGGAGTTACAGGCTCTTTAGGAGAGACAGGTGAGGGAGAAGAGGAGGAATACATACATAGAATACATACATAGAATAAACCAGGTTGGAAGAGACCTTCAAGATCATCACGTCCAACCCATCAACCAATCCAACACACCTAAACAACTAACCCATGGCATCAAGCACCCCATCAAGTCTCCTTCTGAAAACCTCCAATGACAGTGACTCCACCACCTCCCCAGGCAGCCCATTCCAATGGGCAATCATTCTCTCTGTATAGAACTTCTTCCTGACATCCAACCTAAACCTCCCCTGGTGCAGCCTGAGACTGTGTCCTCTAAGGAAGGGTGTCTCTGTATATTAGGGAATCACTCTTTGCCACAGAGCTTGAGGTGGAGGATGAAGGGATTGAGAGCCTGTGGGTTAAAATCAGAGGGAGGCCTAACAAATCTGACCTCCTGTTTGGAGTCTGTTATAGACCACCCAACCAGGATGAGGAGGCAGACAAAATATTCTATAAGCAATTGGAGGCTGTCTCAAGATCATCAGATCTTGTCCTTGTCGGTGACTTCAACCTGCCAGATATCTGCTGGGAACTTCAGCAGAGAGGAGGCAGTCCAGAAGATTCCTGGAGCACATGGAGGACTGCTTCCTGATGCAGCTGTTAAGTGAGCCTACCAGGGGTCAGGCTCTGCTTGACCTGCTATTCTACAATAGAGAAGGGCTGGTGGGAGACATGATCGTGGGAGGCTGCCTAGGGGGCAGTGATCATGAGGTACTGAAGTTTTCAATATGCAGGGAGATAGGGAGGAGCACCAACAGAAACTTCACCTTGGACTTCCGGAAGGCAAACTTCAGCCTGTTAAAAAAACTTCTTTGCAAGGTTCCCTGGGTAGCAGCCCTCAAGAAGCAAGGGGTCCAGGATGGTTGGGTCTACTTCAAACAGGAGCTCTTGAAGGCACAGGAACAGGCAGTTCCCATGTGCCGAAAGATGAGCCGGCGGGGAAGGCGACCGGCCTGGATGAGCAAGCAGCTCCTGAAGGAATTAAGGGGAAAAAAGAGGCTGTATTGCCTTTGGAAGGAGGGGGAGGTTTCTCCTGATATGTTTAAGGATGTTGTTAGATTATGTAGGAAAAAAATTAGAGAGGCAAAGGCCCAGTTGGAACTTAAGCTGGCCACATGTGTGAAAGATAATAAAAAGCATTTTTACAAGTATATTAACACTAAAAAGAGGGGCAAGAAGAACCTGCACTCCTTATTGGACCTGGAGGGGAACACTGTAACTGAAGATGAGGAAAAGGCTGATGTCCTGAATACCTTCTTTGCCTCAATTTTTAACAGCAAGGCAGGACAAGTGGCCTCCTGAGCTGGGCGATGGGGTCAGAGAGCAGTGTAATGCCCCAGAAATCCATGAGGAATTAGTTTGGGACCTGCTGAGCCACTTGGACACTCACAAGTCCATGGGACCAGATGGGATCCATCCTAGGGTGCTGAGAGAGCTGGCAGATGAGCTGGCCAAGCCGCTCTCCATCATTTTCCTCCAGTCCTGGCTCACTGGTGAGGTCCCAGATGACTGGAAACTGGCCAATGTGGTCCCTATCCACAAGAAGGGACGGATGGAGGAACCTGGAAACTACAGGCCAGTCAGCCTGACCTCAGTGCCAGGGAAAGTGATGGAACAGATTATCCTGGTGGCAATAACTGCGCACCTGAAGGATGGCCAAGGGCTCAGGCCCAGCCAACATGGATTTAGGAAGGGCAGGTCCTGCCTCTCCAACCTGATCTTCTACAATCAGGTGACCCGTCTGGTGGACGTGGGGAGGCCTGTGGATGTGGTCTACCTGGACTTCAGCAAGGCCTTTGACACTGTCCCCCACAGCACACTGCTGTCTAAGCTGTCAGCTTGTGGCTTGAACAGCAATACTCTGTGCTGGGTTAGGAAGTGGTTGGAGGGCCGAACCCAGAGTGGTGGTGAATGGTGCCACATCCAGCTGGTGGCCAGTCACCAGTGGTGTCCCCCAGGGATCAGTGCTGGGCCCCATCCTCTTTAATATCTTTATCAATGATCTGGATGAGGGTATTGAGTCCATCATCAGTAAGTTTGCAGACAACACCAAGCTGGGAGCAGATGTTGATCTGTTAGAGGGCAGAAGGGCTCTGCAGAGGGACCTCAACTGACTGGACCAATGAGCAGAGTCCAACAGGATGGCATTCAACAAGTCCAAGTGCCAGGTGCTGCACTTTGGCCACAACAACCCCATGCAGAGCCACAGGCTGGGGTTGGAGTGGCTGGAGAGCTGCCAAACCGAGATGGACCTGGGGGTAGTCATTGACAGCTGCCTAAACATGAGCCAGCAGTATGTCCAGGTGGCCAAGAAGGCCAATGGCATGCTGGCCTGCATTAGGAATAGTGTGGCCAGCAGGAGCAGAGAAGTCATTGTGCCGCTGTATTGGTTAGGCCACACCTTGAGTACTGTGTCCAGTTCTGGGCCCCTCAGTTTAAGAAGGACATCGAGACACTTGAACGTGTCCAGAGCAGGGCAACAAGGCTGGGGAGAGGCCTTGAGCACAAGCCCTGTGAGGAGAGGCTGAGGGAGCTGGGATTGTTTAGCCTGGAGAAGAGGAGGCTCAGGGGAGACCTCATTGCTGTCTACGACTACCTGAAAGGTGGTTGTAGCCAGGAGGGGGTTGGTCTCTTCTCTCTAGCAACCAGCACCAGAACAAGAGGATGCAGTCTCAAGCTGCACCAGGGTAAGTTTAGACTCGTGGTGAGGAGAAAGTTCTTCACCAAAAGAGTCGTTCATCATTGGAATGAGCTGCCCAGGGAGGTGGTGGAGTCGCCGTCCCTGGAGGTGTTCAAGAGGGGATTGGATGTGGCACTTGGTGCCATGGTCTAGTCATGAGGTCTGTGGTGACAGGTTGGACTCGATGATCTTTGAGGTCTCTTCCAACCTTAGTGATACTGTGATACTGTGATACTGTGAAGTAATTATTAGGGAGGAAATTCTGTTAGTTAAAAGCGTGTGCTAAGCAAAGAATTAGTTTCTTTTCTCTTCAGCTCGTAGCTCAAGGTCAACTCCAGCCAGCGCAGAGGAAAGACAGCAGCTGCTCAGGCAGACTGAAACAGAGAGACTGACTGAGATTCTAACTGAACTAAAACTAAAATTTAAAGTTGCATTCTACCAATCTACCAATGAAATTTGTTTAGTATATCTTTGTTTTCCTTATTACACCAAAACATTCAGCCAGAGTGTTCCATTAACTGTCTCTTTCTTAAAGGCATAGCCTAAAATGGTCACATAAGGTCATTGATTCCAACCATCATCTAACTGAATAGAATAGAATAGAATAGTGAATAGAATAAACCAGGTTGGAAGAGACCTTCAAGATCATCGTGTCCAACCTATCATCCAACACCACCTAATCAACTAAACCATGCAACCAAGCACCCTATCAAGTCTCGTCCTGAAAACCTCCAATGATGGTAACTCCACCACCGCCCTGGGCAGCCCATTCCAATGGAAAATCACTCTCTCTGTGTAGAACTTCTTCCTAAACTCCAGCCTAAACCTCCCCTGGTGCAGCTTCAGACTGTGTCCTCTTGTTCTGGTGCTGGTTGCCTGGGAGAAGAGACCAACATCCACCTGTCTACAACTTCCCTTCAGGTAGTTGTAGAGAGCAATAAGGTCACCCCGAGTCTCCTCTTCTCCAGGCTAAGCAACTCCAGCTCCCTCAGTCTCTCCTCATAGGGTTTGTGTTCCAAACCCCTCACCAACTTTGTTGCCCTTCTCTGGACTCATTCCAGCAAGTCAACATCCTTCCTTAACTGAGGAGCACAGAACTGGACACAGGACTCAAGGTGTGGCCTAACCAGTGCTGTGTACAGGGGCAGAATGACCTCCCTGCTCCTGCTGGCCACACTGTTCCTGATGCAGGCCAGAATGCCATTGGCCCTCCTGGCCATCTGGGCACACTGCAGGCTCATGTTCAGCCTACTATCGACCAGTACCCCCAGGTCCCTCTCTGCCTGGCTGCTCTCCAGCCACTCTGACCCCAGCCTGTAGCACTGCATGGGGTTGCTGTGGCCAATGTGTAGAGCCCGGTACTTGGATGTGTTAAATCTCATACCATTGGATTCTGCCCATCTGTCCAGCCTGTCGAGGTCCCTCTGCAGAGCCCTTCTACCCTCTAACAAATCAACACCTGCCCCCAGCTCAGTGTTGTCTGCAAATTTACTGATGATGGACTCACTGCCCTCATCCAGATCATCAATAAAGATGTTAAAGACCATGGGGCCCAGCACTGATCCTTGGGGCACACCACTAGTGACTGGCCTCCAGCTGGATGTGGCACCATTCACCACCACTCTCCGGGCTCGGCCCTCCAGCCACTTCCTAACCCAATGCAGTGTGCTCCCATCCAAGCCATGGGCTGACAGCTTGGCCAGGAGTTTGCTGTGGGGGACAGTGTCAAAGGCCATGCTGAAGTCCAGGTAGACTACATCCACAGCCTTCCCCACATCCACCAGGCAGGTCACCTGATCATAGAAGGAGATCAGGTTGGTCAGGCAGGACCTGCCCTTCCTAAATCCATGCTGGCTGGGCCTGATCCCTTGGCCATCCTGTAAGTGCTGTGTGATTGCCCTCAAGATGCTCTGTTCCATGATCTTGCCTGGCACTGAGGTCAGGCTGACATGTCTGTAATTCCCTTGTTCCTCCTTCTGGCCCTTCTTGTGGATGGGCATCACATTGGCCAGCTTCCAGTCATCTGTGACCTCTCCAGTGAGCCAGGACTGGTGGAAAATTATTGAGAGTGGCTTGGCCAGCTCATCTGCCGGCTTTCTCAGCACCCTAGGATGGATAGTGGCACAGACGACTAATGACACAATGGTGCTGTCTGGCTAATGAAGTAGCCATGGCCAAAGCTGACCATCCTCAAGATGACCCTAGATTTGGTGCTGGTCCAGCACAGCTAATGGGAGAAACCTTGTAGCTGACCCACAATTGCAAGCACAGTTACACCCTCTTGTTTTTCAACAGGCAAAAGATAGAGCCTTTCAGGCTTTGATGAAGGTCCCAGAAACAGGGGTACCGAAGCAGTACTGGACAACTATTATGCAAAGGCCAGATGAGTCATATTTGTCCTTTATAGATTTACTGCAGGAGACAGTTCAGAAGCAGGTAGAAAATGTGCTAGCACAAGAGGCTTTGATCTTACAGTTGGCTCGAGATAACGAGGACTGTAAAAAGATCTTAACTGCCATTGGGAAATCCCTCGTTAGTGGACACGCTTGATACTTGCAGTTGTGTTGGTCTGCTGCTTATCAAATGGAGACATTGGCGAGAATGTTTGCCAATGCTGTTCACATACAAAATCCTTGTTTCATATGCAGGCAGCTAGGACATTATAAAAAAAGTTTGTCCACACAAAGACAATGGCAACACCAGGTAGGGGAACCCATTTTGCTCTGGCCCCAGTGCACAGTGTGGTAAGAACATACACCCCCCAAGACGTGGCTGTTCCAGGTCTAATAGCTGAAGTCGACCCCCTGCCCTGAGAAATAATTCGGGAACCAGGAAACGGAGCGCAGTGGGAGTGCACGCTCAGACACAAGTGCCTCCCCACCATCCCTTCTAGGCTTACGCAGTCACTTGCAAGCAAGAATCAGCTGCAGTGATGGAGTGGATGTCATCACAGCCATTCTAACCACTATAACTAATGGAAAAATGCATAAAGTGCCTCAGGACACTCATGAACCTTTGGGATATGGGCTAAATGCCTTCTTGTTAAGATGATCAAGCGCCACATTACAAAGCCTTTTTGTGCTCCCGAGGGTGATTGACGTGATTACCGAGGACAAATCTCTGCTATGGTGTGGATGCTGTTCTCCCAGTAACTATCCCCACAGGGAGTCGGATCACACAGCTAGTGCCTTCTACCACACAGGTTCCAGTGTCTGAAGCCCAGGAAAGGGGATTGTGAGGCTTTGGTTCCACAGGGCAGCCTGCAGTTTTTGGACGCTGGCTATCTTGGCCAGTCAACCAACGATGACGTTGTGATGTTTTAACCCACGCACATCCACAAAAGCTGAGCTGAACCCAGTTGGAGAAGTGAATGAAGCTGTATTTTACAAGCAATAATGGAGTGCAATGAAAATGTAAAACATATACAGTACTTACAATATTATACAAGTATTTACAAAAGGCAAACGGCACAGAAATACTCCTTGGGCAGGAGGATTCCACCTCACCTTCCCCCACCTTTCTCTCCCTTCTCCCTCTAGTTAATTAGAAGAAAAGAAGAAAAGGAGAAAATAATAGAAGGAGTTTTTTTAGTCAGCTCAGAAAACATTGTTAGTAAGTCAGTAATGCTTATCTCAAGTTTTGCTGATAAGCGGCCTGTCTCTGTCCAGGACAGCATGCATGCCAACAGAAAGAGATGGAGTAAAACTGAGAGAAAAGAATGTGAGAGATATTGCTATGGTACATCTCACACCTGACCAATGAAATTTGTTCAGAATAATCTTTGTTTTCCTTTTTACATCCAAGTGTAGATTTGTAGATTTTTAAAGACACAGCCTAAACTGTCACAGATGTGTATCTTCAGAATGCAGAGCACACACCTAAAGAGGTGATGATTACAGGAATGATTGATACAGGTGTGGTGGATATTAGAATCATATTTTCCATGCATTGGCCTTCCTCCTGGCTGACAAGGTCCACAGCAGCTGCTGTGGCAGGGGTCAGGGGCACAGCAACCACCCAACTAAGTGTGCTCCCTGTCCAGGTAGTTAGCCCTGAGGGGCAAGTAGCTACTGTTCACCCTTACATACTTGCAGCAGCTTTGAATCTATGGGGCCTAGAGGTCTTAAGCATGTGGGGGGTGAGCATCACTACTAATGCTCAGCATTTTTAGTGGGAACCACTGTGATTGAGGGCACACATAAGCCTACCATCCCATTACAGTGGCTAACATCGACCCCTGTGTGGGTGACTCAGTGACCCCTACCTCACGAGAAACTCAAAGCCCTCAAAGACTTGGTAAAGGAACAGCTACAGCAAGGACATTTAGAACCATCTCACAGCCCCTGAAGTACCAGAGTTTTTGTCATTAAGAAAAAATCAGGGAAGTGGAGGCTGCTGCAGGACCTAAGTAAATAATGTACTGAAAAGCACGGGGTCCTCACAGCCTGGAATGCCTTCACCAACAATGATCCCTGAAAAATGGGACATCTGCATTATTGATTTGAAGGATTGTTTCTTTACCATTCCGCTGCGTCCTGATGACGCCCCAAAATTTGCTATCACAGTCTCTGTGACTAATAATAGCAAACCTACCCAGAGGTATCAGTGGACCGTCTTGCCCTAGGGCATGAAACACAGCCCAGCTATTTGTCAATGGTATGGCACAAGCGTTAATCACATGTAAGGGCACAATATCCCACCATGTAATGCTACCACTACGTGGATGATATGCTAATTGCTACACCGACAGAGGACATGCTAAGTGCAGTTATGCCTGATGTAACAGAAGCATTGAGAAAATATGGGTTGGAAATAGCCCCAGAGAAGGTGCAACACCAAACTCCTTGGAAATATTTGGGACTAAATATCTTAGATCAAATAATTCAGCCACAAATGATACAAATTTGGCAGTCTGTAGCCACACTTCATGATTTGCAGAAATTATTTGGAGTCATAAACTGGGTAGGACCCCTGTTGGTTCTTAGCATGACCCTTATAGCTTCCTTGTTTGATTTACTGAAGGGAGACCCTGACCTTTTATCTCCTTGATGCTTGACTGAAAAAGCATAACATACACTGAAGCAAATCAAACTCACTGGTGCCAAAAAACAGGCTCATCAAATAGCAGTACCTGTCAGCATTTATATGCTTATCTCCCAAGATCATCCTCTAGCCCTCATAGGGCAATGAAACAAACAATGGCCAGATCCTTTGCCTTTCTGGAATGGAGATTGTTACTATGCTGCCCAAAGAAAACAGTGAGCACTCAAATTGAACTGATCGCTCAGGTTGTCTGTAAAGCCTGGCAACGCTGCATTCAACTCTTAGGACTGGAACCTGCCACTTTGACATTGCCTTTAACGTCAGAGTATCTGGTGTATGGCACCTAGTGCTGAATTGCAAGTGGCCCTGATGGATTACTCGGGAAAGGTTTTCCTGCATACCCCGGCACATCAATTTTTGTAGCTAAATGGAGAACTGCAACTAGTGGACCCGACCTGCTTCTCTATGACACTGCTCTGAAGAAAAACAATCTTTACCGATGGTTCCAGGAAAACAGGGAAGGCAGTCACTACCTGGCAAGAAAAGGCGGGATGGCAAGAGCTAATAGCCCAGGATGGCAGCTCACCCCAGCTCCTGGAGTTGAAAGCTGTGGTAATGGTCTTTCCTAAATGGCCTTATGAGCCGATAAATGTTGTCACTGAGTTGCAGTATGTTTGTAACATTGTACAGCGGTTGGATTGGGTGGTGCTAAAAGAGGTTAACAAGAAGTCCTTATTTCAATTGCTAAAAGCCCTATGGCTTGCGCTGCAAAGTCGAACAGAACCGTACTATGTATTGCATGTTCGTAGCCATACAGGGCTGCCAGGATTCATTTCCAAGGGAAATGACAGAGCTGATGCCTTAATTGCCCGGCTTGGGCTGCGCCTACACCTAACATGTGGCAGCAAGCAGCTCAATCCCATGCCTTTTTTCACCAAGGGGCTCACGCACTACAGAGGCAGTTTGGCATATCGCTGTCTTCAGCAAGAGGTATTGTGGCCTCATGTGCAGATTGCCAACATTTTTTCTTCAACTCAGCCAGCTGGCGTGAGTCCCAGAGGGTTACAAAGTTTAGAGCTATGGCAATCCGATGTTATACACATACCCGAGTTTGGACGTTTGAAATGTGTCCATGTCTCAGCTGACACATTCTCTGCTGCAATAAGGACTACCCCATATAGTGGTAAAAAGGCCCAAAATATAATTGTGCATTGGATAAATGCTTTTTCTGCCCTAGGCATTCCACAGCAAATCAAAACAGTCATGGTTACATCACCTCTAAATCACAAGAAATTTTTGCAGCAATGGGGGGTTCATCATGTTTCTGGTGTACCCCACTCCCCAACAGGACAGGCTATAATTGAATACGTCCATCATACTCTTAAAACTATGTTTGACAAACAAGAAGGGGGAATGTCAGGGGAGACACTACACAGCAGATTATGTAAAGCTGTATATACCTTGAATTATTTAACCATGTATCAGAATAGTATGAACCCTGTAATTCTTGTTGTTGCAGTCAGGGAGTGATCCCTTGGCAAAAAAGGCCCCAGTGTAGGTTCACAATCTACAAACCCATGCTGGGGAAGGTCCCTGGGACCTTGTCACTTGGGTCTGCGGGTATGCTTGTGTTTCTACAGATACCGGACTCCACTGAGTTCCTGCTCAGTGTGTTCAGTCTGCCATAAATCAAGATCAACGAGAACAGTGCCTTTAGTGCACATTGATTAACTCCAGAGGGTGGCAGAGTATTTGGATAATGTATTCCTTCCATTGAATTAAACCTGGAACTTACGTGCCTATTGTGAGAGACTAAAGCTTGTCTCTCCTTGTGTGACTCAACAAAGATAAAATCACTTGCTGCTTGCCCAGACAATAGCTGGTATGTGTTGGACAGAGCCACTGGAACGACCCTTGGAAGGTGCAAAAGGTAACATCAATCACTGGCCCACAGCTGGCCTCACAACAATGGACCGAGGCCACCTTCGGGAATATGCATATGACAAGATCCTGGGGAACATACCTGGACCTAAGGATGATTTCCTGGCCCCTCAATTCCTGGGGGACAATGCTTGGACACATATCTAAGGACTAAAAACTGTTTAAAAGACTTGAGCCACTACTGGCTTGGTAGAAGAAAAACGCAGAAGGACCACGCCACTGAGAAGGAAGGAAAAGCCCGGGACAATGCTGCTCTGGAGAAAAGAGGCCATGGAGCCTGGGAGAAGCAGACTGAACCCTCTCTCTGTGTCCTAAGTCCCACCTGCTGCAACTCACAGTATCACAGTATAACTAAGGTTGGAAGAGACCCTAAGGATCTTCGAGTCCAACCTGTCTCCACAGACCTCATGACTAGACCATGGCACCAAGTGCCACATCCAATCCCCTCTTGAACACCTCCAGGGACGGTGACTCCACCACCTCCCTGGGCAGCCCATTCCAATGATGAACAACTCTCTCCATGAAGAACTTTCTCCTCACTTTGAGTCTAAACCTCCCCTGGCACAGCTTGAGACTGTGTCCCCTTGTTCTGGTGATGGTTGCCTGGGAGAAGAGACCATGGAGCTGAAGAGGCTGCCCAGAGGACCACATCTCTTCTCCAGCCAAAGCCTCAGCACCCTTTCTGTACAGACCCAGGCTGCCCAGAGGACCACATCTCTTCTCCAGCCATTCGGTGGGTGGATCCACAGGTCCTTTAACTCTGGTTGTGTGTGTCCATCCTTTCTTGGCTGTCTGTACTGCAGTCTCTGTGGTAAGCAAGACCTGAAAGGGACCTTCCCACTGAGGTTTAAGTGTTTGTTCTTTCCACATTTTTGTCATAACCCAGTCTCCTGGTTTAAATTCGTGGATTTGGAAATCTAAAAGAACTGACTGAGAAAACATCCTTTGAGCCCATAAATGTTGTAATGTTCTCACAATTGCCATCACATAATTTCTAATGTTTTTGTCCTCCAATTCATAATTAGCCATTTCCCTCCCACCTTGCAAATAAGGTAACCCAAACATCATTTCATAAGGTGATACACAAACATCCGATCTTGGCTGTGTCCTGATCCGGAGTAGGGCCAAAGGTAGGCACTTAACCCATGTCATCTGGGTCTCAATCATTAATTTGGTGAAGGATTGTTTCAGTGTTTGGTTCATTCTTTCTACTCTCCCTGAGCTCTGTGGGTGCCAGGGGGTATGAAGTTCCCAATGTATGCCCAAACTGTCCATTAATTGTTGGACCACCTTTGATGTAAAATGAGTGCCTCGATCAGAATCTGTCCGGTTTACCAACCCATATTTGGGAAATATTTCTTCCAATATCACTTTAGTTACTACATCGGCAGTTGCTCTGGAGACCAGCACAGCTTCTACCCCATGTGTCAACTGATCCACTAGAACTAGGAGATATTTCCATCTGTTAATCTGAGGTAGCTTGGAATGGGCGTAAGGATATGGTACGTCCCCCAAATGGAACCTGTCTCATGACTCTCTTATTTACTTTTTGACATACTAGGCATTTACTAGTTACCTGTGATAAATTTGCCAGCCTGTTCCATGTTTATATTTCAGCCATTGCCCCCCATACCATAAAGGCTTTATCCGCTTAGCCTATTTGTGGTGCATGTTTCACATTCATGGATAACCTGTGCTATAGTGTCCATGGTTAAGTCCACCCATTGATCTTGAGCCCATCTGTATGTTGCATCTCTTCCTTGATGGTCTGAGTCATCGTGGGCCCATTGAGCTATATCCTGCTTTGAGCTGAAACAGCTCTGGCTGGAGGACTATGTATTTTACCCCAAATGAGTAAATAAAAACACTCACACAGAATTGGAAGCTAAATAGAAATAATATTTACAAAAGTAAAAAGGGTACAAAAGGTATTATGGGAAAACGATATAACATACAAGCAGAATTGGTCCTGGCCTCAACCCCCAGCTAAGCCTGAGGTAGGCCTTGCTATGCAGCAAGAAATACAGCTACCACCAGCAAATCCTCCCTGGTGCTGCAAACAAAAGCAAAAGATACACACCCAGAGCAGAGAGAGAGATTTGTGGAAGTGCTGTCTCTTAAATAGATACAGGAAAAGGGAATAGAATAACAAATTACAATATCCTGTGCTTCCCTCTTGGGACTTTGTAGCCCCTAGAGAACTTTTATGTCTATGATTTTACAAACAGAACTTAACCTACAGCAAGCTAGAAATAATTCACCTGTATGTTGCCAGTCCAGATCTATGTGAGACACTTTAATCTTAGCAGCTTCATCTACATGCTGGTTGTTGCAATGTTCTTCAATGGCTTGGCTGTGGGGCACACAGGCATCCACATGACATACTTTGACCACCAAGTTCTCACATACCCTACCACTCAAAGTTACTCAACCTCAGAGCAGGTCTCCAAGCAGCATTCTTAGAAGAAATTTGCAAGACCAAGCACATATTTGAGAGATATGCTGTCAGAAGCAGTCTGGTGTTGGTGTCCCAAGTACAACTGAAATCCTCTAAAGGTGAATAAATGCTTACCAGCATTTTCTCATAGTCCATCCAGTCAATATTTGATCTTAGGAACTGACTGAAAATGACAGTCTACAACTGAACTACTAATAGAGTGTTTTTCCCCAGCATTTACTATATTAAAGATCCAGTTATTTTTTTTGCATGACAACAAAATAAATGGTTGTACTACAAGTAAAGGCTACTTAGAACTATTAATGTATTTTATGTCAAGCTTGCGATATTTACAGCCACATGATGCCTCCTGCACTTCTGAATGAGGTATTTTTTTTCTTCAGGTTTTGTTAAGAGTGGTTATAAGTTGCTGTTGCGTTGACAAAGAGCATGACTGGTCAAGTAGAAATGGGGTCAGTAGATTGCTCCTTTCTGGTGAATTTTAGATCACTAATTAAGCAAACCTGGGGCAAAATTTACACTGAACTAATTTTTTTTGGTAGATTTCAGTACAATTAATTCAGTAGCTATTTATATGTTAACATAATTATTATTTTATACTGAGGAAATAAGGCTAAATGTTTCGCTGAGAGTTCCTGGGCTATATAAGCAGACTGAATGACAAGATAGGGACATTAGACTTCACATGCAGACATTCCACAGAAAAGTTAAAATGGATTTGTCAAGTGTTGTATTTGACACTTTGGCACAGGTGGCCAGATAGGAAGTAGCAGGAGGCAGCAGCTAGTTTACCTGTAGTCCTCTAGCCCTCTCCAGTTGTAGAATGCCTAAAGGATGGGTCACTATCCACCCTCTCCTGCAACTATATCCTGCCTCCATTTACTAGATGCTGAGAAGATCAGTACAGCACAGTTCTGTAACACATGCTTTGTGCAGACCTTCATCTTTCTTGTTGTGATTAGGGTCTCCCACACCTGCAGCTCCTTTAACAACAGGAGAAAGAGGATTCTGTTTTGCATAGACTGATCTAAATATGGAAAAAACCCAGATGAAGTCCAAACCTTTTTTGGAATGAATAGATATAATTTGAAAACTATATTCAGATATTCAGTGTTATATAGTTGTGGATGTTTATTGTTTGGGTTTGTTTGTTTGTTTGTTTTCTGGAAGACTGGCAGTGTATCTGTGACTAGGTTTATGTTAAGAAAAAATTAATTAAAACACTCTAAAATCTGACTCTGAGATCCTGAGCACTATTACCTGGGTGGAGTTGAAGGTATTTCACTGTTCAGAACAGCTAAATCAACTTAAAGAAAGTTTTGTGTATGACCAGGGAGCAGCCAGAGCAGAGTCCCACGGTACTTGGACTGCCCTCACCCAAGGCCTACCTGAACTACAGTGCAGCCAAGCCTATGCCTGGCCTTGGCCCCATACCTTGCTGCCCTAGAACCTGCCTCACAAGCCTGACTTCCTGTCTGTGTCCTAGACACTCTTAATTACTAGGGACTACTGCCCCAGGACCACTAGGCAGTGATCTTGTCCAGAACGGGGATGCCTTCTTGGTAAGAATTTCACATTGAATATACAACTTAACTTTTGCTGCATTTACATTATAGATTAGAGCTACTGCAAATATTTGTGTCCAACTTTGTTTTATATTACCTGGGATTTATTAACTTGAGTTTGATCACTTGCAGCAATCCTGAATCTGTTGTATCTGTTGCTTCAATTGATGAAGCCTATTTATTATTTTATTATTATGTTATTGTTTTATCTTTCTGAAAATGCATCAGTGCAAGCCTTTACTGGGGCACTGGAAAAGAGGCAAATGTTAATTTTGCCAGTTTCAGTAAGAGTGTTGAGGCTCTGAAACAGGCAGGCTTGAAGTCTCACCTGTACCATGCTGTATCATGACACTATGATGAGAGAAAACCCCTAGGTCTGATTTTACACCAAAGACAAGAAAGTGACATAGATAGTAAGATTCAGACTTCCTGGGTGCATAACACTTTTATCCTTCCATGCAATCATATTTAGGAAGCTACAGAGAAGAAGAGAATGTGAGTGATGCCTGTGGGGTATGGGGATACATGGATCAATGGCAGGGATTAAGGTCATCTTAATCTTTTCAGTTAATCATCCCTGCTGCTGCTGGACCATTTTTCTATTTAGGAACTATTTTTTTTTTTTTTGGCACAAACACAAGCCTATTAGACACTACATTATTTAAATAGACATTACTTAATGTCATAAACCTGTAAGAAGACTGCTTAGGAGTAATTTAAAATAGATGAGATTGTTGCCATTGAGATTAATAAGATTACTCATTTGTTGGGATTTATTCAGTGCATGTTTGGAAGACAAGGTTTTAATTTTAATGTTCTCATTGAAGTCCTTTGGACTTCATCTGAACCACCAACACAAAAATAAAAACTGGGAGCTGATAGATTTGGGCAAGTTCTGCAAGTATTTCTGTATCCTTTCACACAGACAGTCTTAGTGGTACAAAAGAAAGAGTAATGTCAGAATGAGTGAGCTCACTGTTGAAAAAATATTCAGTGAAACATACTGTGTTTTTTCCTTACCACTTAAAGTGCTTTTGCATTTCTCTCCTTTTCCTGGTATTTTTTTTCCTTTCCTTTTCTTTTGTTTTGGGGTTTTTTTTTGTTGTTGTTGTTGTTGTTTTGTTTTTTTTACTGCCAGTTACATTCTTCAGGGATCCTTTGGAGCTGTGCATCCAATGCCTTATGCCAGTAGCCCAGGGGACTTCAATTTCCTTTGGTTCCTTGGATTTTAATCCCTGAGATTTTAATCTCATTATTAGTATAGTCACTTCTACTGAAATAATTTCTTGTGTTTGCAGTAAGACCAATTACAGCAGTTTAAACACTTCTTCAGCACAAACTTTCAATCTTTTATTAGCCTATGGTGGGTTAATGCCCATCCTGAAAATGGGGTGGAGGGCTTGCGAGTGCTTTGCCCTCCCTGCAGGGTGTTTTCCCCCTGGGAAACTGAGTCTGTTCCACTTCCCCCTCCCTGCCCAGCTAGGGTATAAAAGGGAGGGCATTGCAGCCATGAGCACTCCTTTTTGGCTCCTGCCTCTCCTGGATAAGAGCTACTGCAGCTGCCTTCCTGCTTCTCTGCCATGTGGTCAGGCCTGATCTTTCTCCCCGCCACCTCCGCGCCTCATCAGAGAGAGAGACTGGTTTTGTATTCTTGTTTTTTTTTCCCCCTCCCATCCATCCTTGTTCTTTGCCCTTGTGAACCATACCTCTTTATATATATATATATATATATATATATATATATATATATATATATATACATAAAAAGAAAAATCTTTACCTCTCTACTTCCAAGGCAACTCCAAATTATTGCTTGCTGGATTTGCTCCTTCCCTTTCCTTTTTTTCCTCTCTGTTGGGAGGGAGGAGGGGGGAGTGGGGAAGAGATTCTCAGCCTTGCCCCCATCTGAGCTCTTAACTCCCAGTTAAGGCTCAAACCACTACATAGCCCTACAAAGTGTCTGTGTACTCCCACTGGAGAGAAGCTTTCAGAACAAGTGAATTTTGATTTCTCTGTCTCAAGACCTAGACTCTGAAAGCAAATTATATGATGCAAGTACTTCCCCAAAAGACTTGCAGGCCTTCTGTCATCCATTTTCATAGGAAGTGCTGCCCCCTTTTCTTGTCTCTCAAGCATTTCCTTTGGTTGTTCTCCAGCGAGAAGATCTCCTGTCAGGCCAAGAACTAAGAACACTGATTTCAGTGATGTTAATCCCTTGTGCATGTGATCAACAACTGTCCTGGCTATGCTTGCAGAAATCCAGAACATAGACTCTGAACTTGGTTATTACACAGGTCTGAACTGAGCACAGAATTTGATTTGTTTAACTAGAATATTTCCTGTAGGGGTTTCACCATTGTGAAGAAATAAAAATCTAAATACTTCCTTTTAGGTCTCCCAACAAGACTTACTTCCTTATGCATTCCTAGAGGCCTTTAAATATATTTAAAAAAATCTTTCTATACTGTAATATTTTTCATAGCCAATGTTCCCTTTTAGCATTTATTTTTTGTTGTTGCTACATTCCTCTGAGGTGGCTGGTGGCAAGTTATTTTGTTCTGTTTCTAAAGATCTTTATAAGATCTTAAACTAGGGGTTTGTTACCTGCTATAGTGCTTATTTTCTACTTGATTTGTGATTAGAAATGGAAAAGCCAATAAAACCTGAAAAGAGTAAAGCACTTGGCCCAGGCTGCTTAGCCTTTGTAGCTAACTCAAAAAACCCAGACAATCTAGAGACAGCAATTTGCCATTAGTTCCCAGCAGACAGAATGCCACTGCAAAGCATGTTACACATAATCCTTCTGTGTAAGATCAGCTGTAGTGTCATTTTATGTTTTGCCTCTGGTTCACACCAGCATTTTAACACTGTAATCAAAGTATCTGGCTTGGATCAGAAATGGTCTATGAGTTTATATATTGGCTGCATAAGGGAATTAAAAGATCTCAGAGAGAAATTCAGGCACTGTAGTCTCCTTAGCAGCCAGTAATATTAGCTGTTTCAGCTAGCTGCTTTTTTGAAACATTTTAAAGCAAGGCCCATGCAAAAGTCAGTCTATATATTTGTGTCACAAAATTTGAGCTTCAAATGGAAATTTAAACCAGCTGTGTTTAAAACACCAAAGACAATTCAGTGTGTCCAACTGAGCTGGGAAACAGTCTCTTTTTTTAATGGTGTATCTTCTATGTGTAAGAAACCCAGCAATTTATGATATACTGGCACAGCTCTGCTGCTCCCGGTTAGTTGTATATTGAACAGAAAAATTTACTCATGTTCCAGCTATGTCAGGGACCGGGAATCTGTGCATCACACTTCATGGCATGTGATGAATGTATGGTTGAAGGTTTCAGAACACAGAGACTGGTGCTGGCTACATCAGTTATCTCAGCAGACATAAAAAGATTCTGGGGAGGGAACTGGCAGCTCTCATCGACAGGGCTTTAAACTAGTTTCGAAGGGGGAAGGGGCTGAAACTAGTCCCCTCAGGCAGGAGTCTGGGGGCAGCAAGCTAGGGTCAGAGGCCAAACCAGCAGCCCAGCTGAGGTGCATGTACACTAATGCACAAAGCATGGGAAACAAACAAGAGGAGCTGGAAGCTTTGTTGCAGCAGGAAAGTTATGACGTAGTTGCCATCACAGAGACGTGGTGGGATAGCTCACATGACTGGAGTGCTGCAATTGATGGCTACAGGCTCTTCAGGAGAGATAGACAAGGAAGAAGGGGTGGAGGGGTGGCCCTGTACATCAGGGAGGCACTAGATGCCATTGAGCTGGAGATCAGGGACAATCGGGTTGAGTGCTTGTGGGCAAGAATTAGAGGGAAGACCGGCAGAGCAGACATCCTGGTTGGAGTATGTTATAGACCACCCAACCAGGAGAATGATGTCGACGAAGCATTCTATAGACAGCTTAAGGCTGTCTCAAGATCTCCTGCTTGTCCTTATGGGCGACTTCAACCTGCCTGACATCTGCTGGGATCTCAACACAGCAGAGAGGAGGCAGTTTAGGAGGTTCTTAGACTGCATGGAGGACAGCTTCTTATCCCAGGTGCTGTGTGAGCCTACCAGGGGCAAGGCTCTGCTTGACCTCCTCTTCACCAGCAGGGAAGGGCTGGTGGGTGATGTGGTGGTCGGAGGGTGTTTAGGGGCCAGCGACCATGAAATAATAGAATTTTCGGTATTTGGTCAAACTAAGAGGGGCAGCAAGAAGACCTCCACTCTGGACTGCCGGAGGGCGGACTTCAGGTTGCTCAAGGAAATAATTCAGAGGGTTCCTTGGGAGAAAGCCCTTAAAAATAAAGGGGTCCAGGAGGGCTGGACCTGCTTCAAGGAAGAACTGATGAAGGCTCAGGAGCAGGCTGTGCCAATGTGCCGGAAGAGGAGCCGCCGGGGCAGACGGCCAGCCTGGCTGTGTAATGAACTTTCAACAGAACTAAGGGAAAAAAAGAGGGTGTATCATCTTTGGAAGAAAGGTGAGGCAACCCATGGGATGTTTAAAGATGTTGCTAGGGCATGTAGGAGGAAAATTAGGGAGGCAAAAGCACATTTGGAACTTAAACTGGCCTCTGATGTGAAGGACAACAAAAAGTCCTTCTATAAATATATTAATAGCAAGAGGAAGGGCAGGGACAACCTCCACTCCTTGGCTGACATGGAGGGAAATGTTGTATCACAGGATGAGGAAAAGGCAGAGGTACTTAACACCTTCTTTACCTCAATTTTTACTAGAGGGAAAGAACGTCTACCAGACAGCTGGCCTGCAGAGCTGGCAGAAGGAGCCAGGGAGCTGCATAGTTTCCCTGTGTTCCATGAGCAAGTGATAGGAGCTCTCCTCAGCAGCCTAGACCCCCACAAGTCCATGGGACCGGATGGGATCCATCCTAGGGTGCTGAGAGAGCTGGCAGATGAGCTGGCCAAGCCACTCTCCATGATTTTTCATCAGTCCTGGCTCACTGGAGACATCCCAGATGACTGGAAGCTGGCCAACGTGGTACCCATCCACAAGAAGGGCCGGTTGGATGAGCCAGGGAATTACAGGCCTGTCAGCCTGACCTCAGTGCCAGGAAAGATTATGGAGCAGGTCATCCTGAGTGCAATCACACAACACTTAGAGGATGGCCAAGGGATCAGGCCCAGCCAGCACGGGTTTAGGAAGGGCAGGTCCTGCCTGACCAACCTGATCTCCTTCTATGATCAGGTGACCTGCCTGGTGGATGTGGGGAGGCCTGTGGATGTAGTCTACCTGGACCTCAGCAAGGCCTTTGACAGCGTTCCCCATAGCAAACTCCTGGCCAAGATGTCAGCCCATGGCTTGGATGGGAGCACACTGCATTGGGTTAGGAAGTGGCTGGAGGGCTGAGCCCAGAGAGTGGTGGTGAATGGTGCCACATCCAGCTGGTGGCCAGTCACTAGTGGTGTGCCCCAGGGATCAGTACTGGGCCCCATGCTCTTTAACATCTTTATTGATGATCTGGACGAGGACATTGAGTCCATCATCAGTAAATTTGCTGATGACACCAAGCTGGGGGCAGGAGTTGATCTGCTGGAGGGTAGAGAGGTTCTGCAGAGGGACCTCGACAGGCTGGACAGATGGGCAGAGTCCAACAGCATGAGATTTAACACATCCAAGTGCCGGGTTCTGCACATTGGCCACAACAACCCCATGCAGAGCTACAAGCTGGGGTCAGAGTGGCTGGAGAGCAGTCAGGCAGAGAGGGACCTGGGGGTGCTGGTTGACGGTAGACTGAACATGAGCCTGCAGTGTGCCCAGGCAGCTAAGAGGGCCAATGGCATTCTGGCCTGCATCAGGAACAGTGTGGCCAGCAGGAGCAGGGAGGTCATTCTGCCCCTGTACACTGCACTGGTTAGGCTGCACCTCAAGTACTGTGTCCAGTTCTGGGCCCCTCAGTTAAGGAAGGATGTTGACTTGCTGGAATGAGTCCAGAGAAGAGCAACAAAGTTGGTGAGGGGTTTGGAACACAAGCCCTACGAGGAGAGGCTGAGGGAGCTGGGGTTGCTTAGCCTGGAGAAGAGGAGACTCAGGGGTGACCTTATTACTCTCTACAACTACCTGAAGGGAGGTTGTAGACAGACGGATGTTGGTCTCTTCTCCCAGGTGGTCAGTACCAGAACAAGAGGACACAGTCTCAGGCTGCGCCAGGGGAGGTTCAGGCTGGAGGTTAGGAAAAAGTTCTATACAGAGAGAGTGATTGCCCATTGGAATGGGCTGCCTGGGGAGGTGGTAGAGTCACCATCACTGGAGGTTTTCAGGAGAAGACTTGATGGGGTGCTTGGTGCCGTGGGTTAGTTGCTTGGGGGTGTTGGATTGGTTGATGGGTTGGACGCGATGATCTTGAAGGTCTCTTCCAACCTGGTTTATTCTATGTATTCTATTCTATGTATTCTATGTAAAATATGCAAGCACTTTAAGCATTGCAGTAGCTGACTACATGAACCTTTAGGTGGTTAAATACTTTTGAGAACTTGACCCAAATCTCTCTCATTTTCCATCAGCTGCATAATTATTCCATGGCAAGCCCTCTTTTAGCAGTACTGGATAGTACTACTAGAAGATTGCCTTCACCTTTATACCTCTGTAGTTCTTTGAGCCTGGGTCTTTGCATTTTCATATGGACATAGATGCATCTATCTGCTGTAATGTGATCAAACAGTGTTTATTTTTAACTCTTAGTCCAAAATGAAAAAAATAGTTTCACCAGCTTGCCACTTAACCAGCTCAATATCATTCTTTGAGTCTACTCCTGCCAGCCAAATATTGTATTTGGAGTTTGTGAAAATGGTAGATTTTTTTTTTCAATGGGTGTGATTGCATCACAACCTCTTTAGCCTGAATACAAATGCTTTTTGTTTATTTGTTTGTTTAAAAATCAACATTGCTTCACAACTGACAAATATTAAACAAATCCCTCTGCCTTTCCAAATTTGAGCCTGAATCTCCAGATTTTTCTAAGTAATCATCACTCAACTGAGTTGTCTCTTTTAAGTAGCTAAAAAGACTATTGTAATGAATAAACTTAGGTAATAGAAAGATTTCCACTATTACACTGACGTGCAAAACCAGCCTGTATTGATTCAGTTTTCTTCTAAGAGGAAAATATATTTGTCCAAACACAAAAGAAATAAAAGTAAGCACAGAAGGACTCCAGAGCACTATCCAGCTTCATTCCTTTGTGTGAAATCCCAAGTTAGGGAGATAAATATGGAGTGTGAATCTGTGTCATAAAACTCACCCTTTAAAGGGGTTCTGGAAAACACAATTGTCTTAGTAGTATCTGTGAAGAGTAAATGAATTTTCCAGTTATCGCCAACTTTATTTCATCTTATTCCTAACCATGCCACAAGCTAGAACTATCAAAGAAAAAAAAAATCTCCCTACAGTGGAAGACTTTTTTTCCTCTCTTCTTTCCTGTAATCCTGTTGCTAAAAAATCAAAATCCAGCAACTGTAATCATACAGTGTAGCAGAGACGCAATACTTCTTGGACACCTTCTCTTTTGCTAATCATCGGCTCTATTAGAGCTAGTATCAAACGTACCGAGTATGTCAGTTTCTGGGTTAAGTGAGGGAGGTCTGTCCACCCATTTGGCATAGCCGGTTGGTAGTTGGCATTACTGTTTTGATGGTGTTTATCGGTACGTGACAGCGTCATGATATATATAATCATTACGAGATTCCACTGTTAAACAAAGGCTGCTCCTGTTCCACCATCTGGTGTTTGTTTCACAGACCAGATAGGGTCCATGTGCACTACCATATGGTTTCAAAGAAATCTTATGCCAGGATTGTCTTATTCGTGATTTTTTCTCTCTTTCCTGCCCTTGCCTGCAAACATATGAACTATGTCTACCGATGAGAGCAGCGCACGGGACACCAATCGCTGTGTGACTCTGTCTTGACGAGATTGCGAGAGCCCCAATTCTCTCAGTATTTTGTAGTTTCCCGCAGAACACTTCCCTCGTGTGCCGATTGGAACCTTGCAAATTTGACTTTGGTGGCATTAGTTAACTCAACAATTTCATCCTTAAGATGCTGATATTTCTTGACCTTTTCTTCCGCTGCATTTTTCAGTGTTGTTGGATTATCTTCATGCATCACTGTGACATCTACTACATAAGCTACATTTTCCTTTACAAACACTAAATCTGTCTTATACAGATTAAATTTCTTGTCTCTAATTAGGAGTTCATCATATACAAGCCAATCCTTCTTCTTAGCCTCTTCACTAAGCATCTTACAAATATAATTATGTCTGCTTATTCTTGTGTACTGAACAGCAGGACAGTACCAAATAGAATAGAATAGAATAGAATAGAATAGAATAGAATAGAATAGAATAGAATAGAATAGAATAGAATAGAATAGAATAGACCAGGTTGGAAAATACTTTCGAGATCATCAAATCCTACCTATCACCCAACACCATCTTATCAACTAAACCATGCAACCAAGTGCCTCATCCAGTCTCCTCTTAAACACCTCCAATGACGGTGACTCCACCACCTCCCTGGGCAGCCCATTCCAATGGGCAATCACTCTTTCTGTGAAAAATTTCTTCCTAACATCCAGTGTCCTCTTGTTCTCTTGGTGGATGCCTGGGGGAAGAGACCAACCCCCACCTGGCTACAGCCTCCCTTCAGGTAGTTGTAGAGAGCAATAAGGTCACCCCTGAGCCTCCTTTTCTCCAGGCTAAGCAACCCCAGCTCCCTCAGCTTCTCCTCACAGGGCTTGTGCTCCAAATCCCTCACCAGTTTTGTTGCCCTTCTTTGGACACGTTTCAGCAAGTCAACATCTTTCCTAAACTGAGGGGCCCAGAACTGGACACAGGACTCAAGGTGTGGCCTAACCACTGCTGAGTCCAGGGGCACAGTGACTTCCCTGCTCCTGCTGGCCACACTGTTCCTGATACAGGCCAGGATGCCATTTGCCTTCTTGGCCACTTGGGCACACTGCTAGCCCATGTTCAGCCTACTGTCAACCAGTACCCCCAGCTCCCTTTCTGCTTGGCTGCTCTCCAGCCACTCTAACCCCAGCTTGTAGCACTGTAGCACATCTTGTGGCCCATGCATGTTAAATCTCAGGCTGTTGGACTCTGCCCATCTATCCAGCCTGTCAAGTTCCCTCTGCAGAGCTCTTCTACCCTCTGACAGATCAACACCTGCCCCCAGCTTGGTGTCATCTGCAAATTTACTGATGATGGACTCAATGCACTCACCCAGATGATATGGGCAGACAATTCATTGTCAGCCTGGCAGTGACAGCATTTCATATTTTGGTCCTGTTGTCTACCCCCTGCTATGAACTCTAGATGGATACACATTTGCTCTCAATTGTAAAGCTGTTACTAATTTTCTGTTTGGGATGTTCTTGTAATTCACAAGCCAATTGTTACTGGTGGAATTGTTTTCAAAAGTTGCAATTCCGAGGCCCTGGGACATTAATTTAGTCCATTTTTTTAATTCACTTTTCCTCCAATTGCAAGGTATACGAAAGATTTTCTTTGGGGCAGGTGTCTCCCATTCTGATAATTTCTTACATTCCTCCATTTCAGTTACCATTATTGTGTGTGGGTTATATATTTATGGTATTTTATCTTTATCTCCCCCTGCTGACACCCACAATTTTTTGTAATCTTTATCAATACCATCATTTTGACCACAGTTTTAACTGCATCATCTTATGAATGTGCCAATCTGTGTAATTGTCTAGCTTGGATGCTAGGAATTAACTCAGCCAATTGTGTCAAGCCTAGGCCTCCATCTTTAGTGGTGGAATACAAGATGCCATCACAGGTACAAGCTGGAAGATGTAACCATTCTGTTACAAGCCTAATAGCTACTCTGTTAACAAACATTCTGTCTTGAAGTGGCCTGAGTTTAGAACTGGTTCTGTTCATCTGCGCTCTAATTTTGGTAAAACAAAACCACCAAAGATACCATAAAGTAACAGGACAACCATTACAGTGCTTGCAGGTTTGTGGCTTTCAGGAAACATCCCCAAAGATTCAGAATGGACTTTGGTTTCTTTACTTCAGCAAAAAAACTAACAGGCACACAGAGACACAGACTTTGTGAAGAAAAAATCCATCTCTTCTCTCTCACTCATCTCTTTTCCAGTACATACGTTTGATACTGCCAGGCCTAGAAGAACCCTTCCTTTCTCAGAAATCAGTATATCAGAAGGAAAGAAGGAAATAAAATCCTGTTTTTACAGCTTCCTGAGAAAAGTAGGGCAACTAGTATATGTACAGGTATGTCTTGTAAAAGAATATGTCATCATGGCTCTTGCAAGATTGTAGTCGTTTCAGACCTTTAATGTGCAAGTATGTGCTTACATCCTTACGATGGATCCTGGCAAGAGAACATATGTTCAAGATCAGGCCCACCATGACTTCGGCCTAGCCATAACTATGAATCATTTCTGATGTTATACAAAGTGAGAAAAGAATTTAAACAGACAGAAAGGTTGTATTTATATAAAGTAATAACAATTTCCAGAAGGAACTTGGGAAGACTAAGAAAAGAAAGAGAGGTAGTTTGGTCATGATTTAAATAATCATGCCTACTTACTATGGCTAGTGATTCCAGTTTATTGTTTGAGGAAGAATCAAAGAGCATTTCCAGGAATTGGATTACTTGATAATGTATGTATGGGTTGAAATTAAATATATGCTAATAATAAAAGAAAAAATAATGTATGTATAATGTAATGTGTTACACACTCGACTCTGCACTGATTTTGAGGAATACACTGTGATTAAACACCAAAAAATTAGCATCTTCTGAACAGAAAAACCTCTCACTGATCCAAAAATACTTGAGTTTGATTGGTTTGGTTTTAGGGAGCAGACCTAAAGGAACAGAAGAAAACACTCCACACAGGATTGGAAACAGTTGGAAATTTAAATAGAAGTACTATTCACAAATATTTACACAAATACACAAATATTTACACAAATAGAAAATGCACAAATCCACAGCCAACTTTGGCCCAGTTCTCCAATCTGGACTTACCACAGAACCTAATTAAGCCAAAGCTTTCCAGAACCTCCCCCCAGACCACGTCAAAAAAACAGGCCTCAAATGCTCCTTTCCCCCCTCCCATGCCTTCCTACCACCCCAGCCAGGCCCAAACGACACAGCTAAAAATCAGTTCACCATCACCAGACCCCCCTCACCTACATTGCAAGAGACAGCAGTCCGTCCCAGGAAGAGAGCAGGGGTAGGAGAAGGAGATGAACAGGTTGTGCTGTTCAGTTATAAAGAGGGGATGCAGGCATGATGGGATTGAAATAAAAAAAGATTACACTTTCCAGTCCACCTCCTTGCACCTCTCTGGTTTATTCTGTTTGGTGTTCTATTCTGTTTCTGTTTGGTGCTTGGAGGACTTTCAGCTCCATGGTTAACACATCCCAGTTCTTAAATCTGTAACACTGATTTACAATGAAACCAAAGAGGTCCAGACAGACAAATGCTCTTGACAATCTATTCTCAGTCCTTACAAGTTCCTTAAGTGACACTGACAAAGAGCAACTTAGCCACAACAAAAATACAACCTTAATAGGAGAAAGAAGGGGATCTTCAGCCTGCAGCTGGCTTGTTCAGCTGGGCCCTGAGATCTGGAAGCTTACTACATTAAGTATGATAGTGGTCCACCCTTGCTGTCCTTGCTTGTATGCATGATCGTTACTCTAGTAAATAACATCAGTATCCTTTTTAATGTACAAAGTTTTAAAGAATCAGCTTTGATAGGTTTATGAACTCAGCAGAAGTTCTTGTGCATGGTTTGCTGGCTAGCCCAAAGCAAGATTAGTAGAAGAAATGTAAACTACTAGATCTGCACACCACAGTTTTAAAACATGGATATTAATATACATGAGGAGTTCATGTTAATAAATTTCAAGTTATGTTGTGACTTGTGGAGCTACTAGTACTGATTAATTAAGGTTTAAAACATCTCTAAGCAAAATCACGTGTATCTCAGTAGTTTTTTGAGGAATCATTAAATTATGCTAGAATTTCTATAATGTGCATTTCTCATTCCGAAGTGAAAAGAGAAGAGGTAAAGATCGTGGATAGTCACTTCTGGAAAGGTCAAATAAGGACGTTGGCTCAAGGACTCCATGCGCCATCTCCTGGTGGAAACTGGCAGGGCCAAGGAAGTTTTTCATTTGTGCTCATTTACGACTCCAGAAAAGCACTGCTGAGTTGCTGGTTCAATCATTGTTATATTTGTCTGGACATTATGTGGTATTCATTTGTATATGATATTGTATTTGTTATATATGATCTAAAATAAAATAACCAATCAGAAAAAAGTTGTCAATGTGGCCAAAGTTACCCAATTTTGGACAATTCTAAGATTGCCAGAAATATCCATCTCACACACATCAATATTGTAACTTAGACGTGGTTCCTCACAGGCATGTTCCTGTAGCATGAATCAGGGTGCTACCTCTCACACTGCTGAGAAGATAGGTGAGTTGCTGAGAGAATCACTGTTCCTAAAGTTTCAGTTCACTCATGCTGGAAATCGCAGTTAGTGCTACAAGCAGGTGTAAATAATCTTGAGTGCCGTCTCCTGCCTGCTGTCCATCATCTCCTAACATACTTCTGAAACAGGGCATTCTGGAATTTTGTGTCTTAGTATCATAGTATCAGTCAGGGTTGGAAGGGACCACAAGGATCATCGAGTTCCAACCCCTCTGCCATGGGCAGGGACACCCCACACTAGATTAGGCTGGCCAGAGCCTCATGCAGCCTGGTCTTAAACACCTCCAGGGACGGTGCCCCAACCACCTCCCTGGACAACCCATTCCAGGGCTTCACCACTCTCATGGTGAAGAACTTCTTCCTCACATCCAGCCTGAAGCTCCCCACCTCCAGCTTCATTCCATTCCCCCTAGTCCTATTACTACCTGATGCCCTGAGAAGTCCCTCCCCAGCCTTCTTGTAGGCCCCCTTCAGATACTGGAAGGCCACAATTAGGTCACCTCGGAGCCTTCTCTTTTCCAGACTGAACAGCCCCAACTCCTTCAGTCTGTCCTCATAGGAGAGGTGCTCCAGCCCTCTGATCATCCTCGTGGCCCTTCCCTGGACACGTTCCAGCACCTCCATATCCCTCTTGTAATAGGGGCTCCAGAACTGGACACAATACTTCATGTGGGGTCTGACCAGAGCTGAGTAGAGGGGGAGAATCACCTCCCTTGCCCTGCTGGCCACACTTCTCTTGATGCAGCCCAGGATCTGATTGGCTTTCCGGGCTGCAAGTGCACTCTGAGAGCTCATGTTGAGCCTCTCGTCCACCGGCAGAAGTGTCCTTCTACTTGTTTTTGCAAGAGGATTTATTGAAGGCTTCTCAGGAGCGGTTGTGTGTCACAGTACACGAGAGGGAGGCTGGGGTTTGCGAAGAGAAGTTCTTTTAGCGTGCCTTTAGCATAAGGACTCCTTTTACGTAATTCTGGCTGGCAGGCTATTAACGGCTGAGGCCAGCAGGTACGTCCCAGCCGCCGAAGGCGGTGGGCGGCCGGTCTCACCTTGTTACCGCTACCAGCGATAGAGAAGCTCTTCCCTCACGCCGTTGGTAGCGGCAGGCTAAAGCCGGCGCGATCCATGCTATCGTTGACGCTGGGGATACTGCCTGGATCAAGTGGAGGCAAGCCGGTAAGCGATCGGCTTTGCGAGGGGCGCGGGACACTACGCCGCGGCTGCTGGCGTGATGGGGAGTGGGGCGGACGAGCTGAAGAGAAGTCCGCTGCGCCGCGTCTCTTCGTTTGCAGCTGCTCTTGCTCACCACTGCTTGGGGGGTGCAGATGCTGTGAACATCACACCCCTCCGCCAGCCTGAGAAACGCTCCCCCGTGTGCCCCCGTACCTGTTACTTTAAGGGCCAGAGGGGGAGCGGGAAGGCGGGGGGTAGGGGGCGGGGAGCGGTGACAGGCGGAGAGGCTCGCGGCCGCGCCCCATTGGCTGCCCGCGGCCGTTCTCTATTGGCTGCCCACCGCCTCCCCTGAGCCCGCCTGCCCCCTCACACGGCTCTCTGTGTCTCGGTGTCAGTGTTGCGCGGTGCGCATGCGCGGCTTGGTGTTCTTAGGCTGGCGGGGTTGCCGGGGGCTCGGTGTGGTGTGAGGGAGGGGAGGAAGCGGAGGCAGACCACAGGAGGAGCGAGGCGGAGGATGTCCACCGCCCGGTCACCCGCCGGTCCTTTGCACGCCCGCCGTGATCTCCACATTTTCATAAATTAGCATTGCGGGGTGCGGGCTGAGGGCGGGAGCGAGCACCTCAGCGTAACCGGCGCCCCAGGCATGGCCACCTCGGTGAGTACCGCGGAACCGCCTCTGCCTTGCGCTGCCCAGCACTGCCGGTGCTTGCCGCCAGGAAGAGGCTGGCGTGACGTGGAATGTCTCCTTGTGTGCGGCTTTTCCTTCCTCCCGCTGATTGTCCGCCGCTCCCGGCAGCGGCACGGAGCACGCAAGCACCCACCCACCCGGAGGCAGGCGGCGGGTGTCGCCCCAGTCATGTTCGTGCCGCCGCACCGGGAGCGCCGATTGCAGAGACGCTGGGAGGGAGGACAGTGCGTCTCTGACAGGGGCCCCCGGCTACCCGCGCCTGTAGGACAGCACCGCGGGCTGCCGACCGCGCCTCCCCGCGTCGTTGCGCTGGCAGTGAGATCTCTTGTACACCCTCGCCTGGAGGGTCCGTTTTTTTTGCTGAAGAGTTGTGGTGGTGCCTTTCGATTTTTTTGCCGGGTTTATGGTACCGTTTTGCCCCTGTGTAACCCCTCTGCCTGCGGTGGGCCCGGTTCCCCACGGTCACCCTCCCATGCCCGCTTCCACTGGCTCTCACCGGCTGCTCCCCGCATCTCACTCCGCAGTGTGCTGTCCAGGTGAAGCTGGAGTTGGGGCACCGAGCCCAGGTCAGGAAGAAACCCACCGTGGAGGGCTTCACCCATGACTGGATTGTATTTGTCAGAGGGCCCGAGCACAGCAACATTCAGCACTTTGTGGAGAAAGTCGTCTTTCACCTGCACGAGAGCTTCCCTAGGCCGAAAAGAGGTAGGTGGGGTCTGCCGCGGGTCTCCCCGTCGGCACCCACTTCCTGCCTCCACCTCCGGCTACCTCCCCGGGGCTGGGCAGCTGGTAGAGGGGGTCTCGCCCAAGATGAGCGCTTTCCAGTCATCTTGGAGCGGGTGCAGCTGGTGGGTCTGTGCCGGTGTCCGTAAAGAACAAAGCACCCGTCGGTATGATGGTGGGTTTACCTTTGGCCCTTATCCCGCGGTCCTTGGGGTTGCCTGGGGTCCCGGGGGTATCATTTCTGCCCTTTCCACTCTACCGCACCTTGCTGCCGCCGGCCCGTATCGCCATTCGGGGCTGCCCGCCGTCTCGGCTCCTGGCGGCGAGTCTGTCTCCCGGCTCATCTCGGCCTTTCACTTGTCCACGGCACGGGGCTGGGTTCTGTCACCGGGTAGATACGTACTGGAGATTTTTGCCCACGTGTTGCATTCTTCTGGCTGGTGTTGCTTTCTTCCGGTGTAGTATGCGACTGGGACAGGGGTAACTGTTTCAGTTTTGGTGCTTGAATTTGCTCTCCCCCAACACGCTCTGCTTAGTTCCTTAGCTCATTGTCAGGGCTTCACCCTTTCTTAAGTACACAAAAATACTTGAAAGGGTGTATGTGCGTGGTGTGTACGTACCTACATAAGTTGGGCTGGCAGTTGTATGAGTAGTCTTCGTTTTCAGACTTGAGTTCTGAGCTCTAACCGCCCTCATCACTGTAGTTGCGTTAGTGGAGATAACAGTACAAGTAAAATAAGTGGGCAGGTTTTTGTGTCTTCACAGATAAAGTGTATAAATAGTTTCCTTTTATTTGATTTGTAATTTTTATTGGAACCTAGAACTCCTGCAGTTCCTTGAAACATCTGTCTGCTTAGAGCTAGGTGGGAGAAAAGTGAATGTTTAGGGAGCAAAAGACTGGAAACTTCTCAATCTTGACATTAAAATGAGTTGTGGGGTTTTTTTAAATGATAAGGTAAAAACATACATTTTTATCTAGTGTTTCTCAGTTTGAAGATAACAAACTATTTTTTTGTCAGTTATTTTATTCCTTGTAGAATATATTTATTCTTTTGCAAATAGTATAAGAATTGAAGTATTTCAGGTGCTGAGATTATCTCCTGAAGTATAAGATGCTAATTCCCTTTTATTAGAGTCAACACATTTTAAAATCTATATAAACGAGTGCACTACTGCACAGTTGTCAATGGATTGTATGTAATACTGCTATATTTTTGATGAATTGGTTTGCTTAGATTGCACTGTGGAGGCTTCCTATTTTCTCATATTTCTTGATCAGAAAAACATGGGTTTAAGTTAATCTAAGTAGTTTGGCAGAGAGACTCTTGAGACTAAGACTGAATAGTCTCAACATACGAGAATGTATAGATGATACATTGAAATCAGTGGTAGAGAGTTTGTGAAATTCTCTGCTCTTATTATCCATGGTTTACTTAGTTACTGGTGGTCTGGCCTCAGGGAGTATGACTCTACAGCCCAGGCTTCCGGATCAACTGCTAGATACGATGTGGAGCTTGTTAGTAAGGGTGTACTTCAGGATTTTTGCAAGTGAAAGATGCGTGGTTTGCCACGCTTTGTGTCTTCAGCTGCTGAGATGAATTAGGCAGTCATCGCAGCCATTGCTTTAAAGTGTTTATTGTGGTGTTTTATTTATGTGTATCATTTTCATGATGTGGCAACTGGTGGGAAAGATGCCAGCTTATACAGCCTGGGAGGGAACTTGCTGTACTGTGATTGCCTAGTTTGAATTGTAGGAGAGCACTGCAATCACTCCCATCCAGTAAAGTGTAAGCTCAGGTGGTGGGCACTCCATTTATTTTTGCACATTGCTTAGCTTCCTGAACTGCAGCATTGAGCAAAAAAAAATCATTGCTGAAGAAGTTCCAGGCCCTTGAAATCACAGTGGGAAAGATGAGCATTGTGAGTGAGTGATCTGTGTATGAATTACCTTTTTTCTGCTGTTCAGAAGTGTTTAAATGTGTGGTGGTGATGTGTGCCTTGTAAATGGGAGCATTTTGTTATTTTTCTGATTTACAAAAACAATCTTTTGACAGAAGTATTCCAGGTTTTCTTGACTCTGTAAATCAGTACTGCTGGCTTGATTTAACTTCAGATGGCTTTCAGGGGTAGTTATCGTGTGTATTTAGCAGGAACGATACGCTTGCTTGTCGTGTTACTCAAATTGCCTGTTTTGTCTTTTCTTTTGAAGTTACCTACTTTATTTTAGTGTAAGATCGCTAACTACTTGTAGATACTTGTTAGGTTTTAAGCCATGGGTTTAGCGTGATGAAATAGGCAAGCAGTATTTGTGAAAAGCGGGTACTAGTATGCTGACTGGCTGTAGTAACTCTTGGCTCTGTGGTAAGTGATTTGTGTTGTGAATGGCTGCTCTATCATGGATGATAGCTAGGAAGAGTTTTAATCTATCCATATGGCTCTGGTCAATTTGAAAATAATAAATGAATAGGCTGTCATAGGTATAATTAGCTCATCCTGTGTTTCTGTTGCTAAATCATTTGTTACTAGGGACATAGTCATTTCAGAAATTGGGTCAGAGTCAAGAAAGGTGAATTATTTTGTGGTAGGTTGAGAGAGGGCTTAGCTCTCCCTCCTCCACAGAGTAAGAAACCACAGCTAACCCAGTTGAAGGAGCAAAGCTATATATTTACAAGCATATATGGAAAGCAGGTTATATATAACACAATATATACAGGTATTTACAATATATACACAGAAATACACAGCAAAGAGAAATAACACAACAAAAATCCCTCCCCGAGGAGGGATCCCCTCCCTGTAACCCCCTCTCTCCCCCCCTACCTCCCTTTTTTCCCAAAAAGGGGTTAGAGAGAAAGAAAGGCAAGTTACTAAGGGAAAGAGTTGTTAGTAAGCTTCAAAAGCCCATGCAGGATTAGTTTTTGCTCATCTGAAGGCCAACTCCAGCAGTTCGCGAAGAAGCAGGCAGAGAGAACAGGCTGAAACCCACACTCCCCCAACTCCCAAACTGAACTGAGAAAAAAATAATTCCAACTGCTCTACAGTTTAAAGTTGCATTTTATCTATTCACCAGTGAAATTCGTTCGGAATATCAGAATGTTTTTGTTCTAGTACCGAAAACATTTAGCCAGTGTCCCAGCACTGTTTTGTCTTAAAGGCACAGCCTCAAACAGTCACATATTTTTCAGTATATTTGCATATCATGTTTATGAGAATAGCTGGATAAACTGTCAGTTTGCTGGCTGTGACCCTGGCTTTGCATATCTCATCTGGCTTTACTGGAGGTCTTGGAAATGCTTGAAGGTGGTGGTGAGCTTTCAAAGGTGTGTCAAAATGTTCTGATGATAGTTACTGCAGAGTGTGCAGGGTTCTGTATGCTGAAGTTGCATCATGTTAAAGTAGAAACCTAGTGAGGAGCAGTGTTGAGTCATTAGAGTTCAGAGCAGGTTGGTTTGTGTGTGTGTGAATAGAATGGAAAGGTGATGGTGACTAACAGAACAAAGTGTAGAAGAGCTAGAGCGACCTAATAAAAGAGCTTCCTTCATCTTTCATTGTGTCTTAGGCTAAAGACGTGAGCATGGCAGTGTTGTGGTTTTGTATTGGATTTTTTAAAAAACTTTTTTGCTTGCCTTACAATGACTGATTGCTTCAGTCTACCCTGGCATGGTAGAGCAGGTACCTGTGGTGACTGGTTCCCTGTACTTCCTCCCACTTAATAGCCTACGTCTGCCATATGACTTCCATGAGTAGTTTCATGAGGGGTGGCTACAGGACTGCTGCTCATGTTAAAGGAAATAGAGTCATGGCTGGATTAAGTTTCGAACAGAATTTACAATTCAAAAGCTCTCTAAAATAATCTTGCTGTCACAAATATTGCTGTTTTCAAAGCTTCGTGATGCTGATGTCAATAGGTTAAGAGAAGACATGGAGGAGTTCTGAGATTTTAGTTTTATTTCAACACATGTTGCTTACCTTTCATTATTTGTGTGAAAGCAAAATAGTGCTGCATATAGAAGCAGAGTATATTGAAATATGCCTGTGGAATGAGGTTTGTTACCAGGTTATGGTTAGTTGCGATCTACTGCAATACAATCTCTGAAAGAGGAGCTGTTGCTCTTGTCTGGTAATACGTCATGTTATTTCTTTGGATGCTAAGTGATGTAGAAATATTTTTTTCCTGTTCTTACCTATTGAATTCTAGTGTTCTGCCACACCGCTATTTATCATTTGGATAAGAAAACATATCCCCTGTGTTGCAGTGACTTACAAGGACACACGAAAAATCACCTTGTAAAGAGCGATTAAGTTGCTTTTTGTCAGTGGTGTATTTTCAAAAAAATAGATTTTTTCTTATGGGGTGGACTAATATTTCTATGCTCTTAACTTAGTATGAAAATGGTGGTTAGAACACAGGAATATTGTAGCTTAAAGAGGGAGGTACTGCTTTCCCCTGCAGAGCTGAGGAGAGCAGTGCTTACTGTATCTCAGAAGGTTTACAAGGGTGTGGCCAAATGATGGAAGTGAAGCTGCTTGTTATTCTGCTGTAGGATGGACCAAACTGTAACATTATTCTAGAAATCCCCATTTCCAGTATACTTTTTTTCATTAAGGTTGTCCTCTAGTGCAGAATGAGACTTCAGTAGACCATAACACATGCTGTTCTTGTACAAATGCTGTTCTAGTTTTGTTCCTGCAGTTCAGCTGGGTGACTTTTTCCGGATAGTCCTCCTTAGAAAAGTTAGTCTCCTCCTCTGATTCTGTTGTTGTGCAGGGCTTCAGTAAGGGGGAAGAAACTTTAAAAGATGCATTCCCTGTCATCACTGACAGTTTTTGTTAGTGTATTGCTTTTTTTATGGCAACTTTGACCCAAATTCCATGGTATTATGGCCTGTAGCCAGGTAAGAAAGTTTGGACACAGTAAGCATAGTGTGAAGCTGTGGCCTTACTAGTGGACTGCCCTGCAAACCTGCACAAAATCAAGAGCTGACTTCGGTTCTGATGCATCATGATGCATGGTAAAGTGCTGTGTGAGGTACCTGGTCTGTCCATTCCACCCCTGGTGCATGGCATTAAACTGTATTAAGACCATCCTTTGCTCTGCTTAGGAAAGCATATTTTCAGACAAATACTATTCTAGTAGACAATTTTATTTAAAAGTTGGAGAATAATTTCTGACAGACACCCCCCCCCCCCCCCCCCCCCCAAAAAAAAAACCACCCTAACAAACACAAAAACCAAACCAACCCAAAACACAACAAAAAGCTCTAAACCAACAAACTCATGACTTCTTTGTGCCTTTCACACTACCGTGACGTGACAACATGCCTGTCAAATTTTGCTTCTGTGCTTTTGGATTCATTGTACGAAACTGAACTAAGTTGGCTGTATCACTTTGCCTGCTGCTTTAAAGGAATGTTTAAATGTAAAGAATTTTTTACAGTGACAGCTTAATCTTCCTCTGAAAGGGCATCTTATGCTTAGTTTTAAAAAGATCTCTAGGAGTCTATACATTGGCTGTAAAAGTGCTTCATCAAGCTCCTTAAAAGTATTGATGATACGCTTACCAAGAAAATCAACAAAATGTCTTGGAGTGTACTTTGATTAGGAAAATGATGCAGTTTTCCTGTGCTTTCTTTAAAAAAAATTGCTTTTCACATTTTTTACTATGTTAGTGGAAGGGAAAGAAGATCCATAGTCTTTTTAATATTTCCTCCTTTACCTAGCATGGCTTTTCAAATGTGTTGGCTGTAATGCAAATGCAGCTGCTTTTAGTAGCTTGCATGTTGTCTTGTGAAATGTTGGAGAAAAATGGCCAAAAAATTCTCACTTGGTCTTATCGCTACATGTTTTATTTTGCTAATTCTTAAACACTAAATGTATAAACCCCTTGAAAAATCAAATGAAAAAATCCCTCCATGTCCCCCCCCCCCGCCCCGGCAGTCTGAAACAAAACACCTGCAAAACCAAACACACTCCAAACCCTCCAATAACAGAAAACAACCTTCCTTATAAGATTGCTTCCCCCTGTTCCATTTGAAGTCAGTGAGACACTTTATTTATGTTTTAGTAAAATGAGTGATTTGAGGATGGAGTCACACAGGCAGATTCTTACTGTATGACTGAAGTTTTCCATTTGTACCAACTAGCAGAGGCAGATGGTCAAGATCAATAAACAGGCAGTTTATTGATTCAGTTTTCTGCTGGGATATTTTAGTAGGGCATTTAGTTACACCTGTAAGAACTTAGGTTAACTGTGCATTTGGGTTGGTTGGTTGTTTTTCCATCTCAAATTATGCCTAACCCTCTAAGTATGATGGACATGTGGGAATTTCTTTTTCCAGGAGTCTTACATATGTACTTACATACAGAGCACCAACATTGTAGTTTTTTCAGTGATTGTAAGTCTTCCAGATTTTATCAATAGAAAAGTGAATATCTAAGAAATCTTTAAACCACGTATTTGCTATTACACGTGGTGTCGCTGTATAGGGGTCAGGGTATGGATAAGGTGACGGTCTGTGCGACAAGAATCAAACACAAGCAGTACATATAGAAAGCCAAAAAAGCGACTGATTTATTCCAGCACACAACTCATATATTGTGTGTATTGTTGGTGTGGCTGCCTGCAATTGGTTAATGAACTATTCTCATGGGTCAGCGATAGCATAGCTATAGTTACTTGTTAAGCTAGTCCAGGTGGCCTCACATCTTCATCTTGTGGTTTCTCATTCCCACGCATTCTGTACAGGGAGTTTCCAGATTTTCATAGGAGCACAGAGATGTTTTCTCACCAGAGCTCTTCTGAGGGTTCACAGATACATCACAGTCCCCCACAATGTTGGACAATCTGAACTACAGCTGTAGTTAGTAGATGTAGTTATGGTTGGATTGTGTTTTTTTGACGTGTTGGATTTGTTTGTTTAATTTCAGATATTGGGAAGAAATGTTAGAGGGTTTTTTTCTGTCCTTTGTTCTGGTAGAATCTGTGTTAAAAACTGACAGCTTGCTAGTTGCAACCTAAAGCCTGTTGATCCTGCAATAGATGGGTAAAGCATAGATCAATTTATGAAGTTTTGAGCCAAAATTAAGTGTGTAGGATGCTGCAGTTTGACTACATTCTTTTGGTGAGATTCTTTCAATAGATTCCTGCACTTCTAAACCAGCAGAATCTGGCTCATGTGTGATCGTTCTTTCTTCCCTTCCCAGAAGTGAATGACGGGCATATATATGAAAACAAAGGAACAGTCAAATTCTAGTAGTTCTGTATATTTGCATGAAAATCATGGGTTTTCATCTTGTTGCAAGACATTTATCTTCTAATTGAAATTATTGTTTGGATTTTATGACTGCTGGCATTGTTTTCTAGTACAGAAAGGGGAGGAAGAACAGACTGGTGTTTAAAGATATTTCTATGCTTATTGAAATCTCTTTGTGGGAATTTATTTTAAGAATAAATATGCTATACTGCCTGCTATTAAAGGAATAGAGCTAAACCTCTTGTTCAGTACCTGGTAAAAAATGAGAATCATTAACTTCTTCTTCTGATGGCATTTATTTAAGCAATATTAATTGTCAGGACTCTTCCTATTAGGCAGTCAGTCATCAGAGAGCTTATCTCATCAGTATCGTTGTGATGATGCCTCTAGGTAGAACACCAATGCTGTCTCTCTCTCCTCAGCTTGCCAGCTCTCGGTGTATCATGTCATTAATCCTGTGCCAGCTCTGGCTCTTCTGAGGTGTCTTGGTTTGTTTCTTTGAGCTCTCTGGACAAGAGACATAAATGCTTTTTACATTGAAGTTATTTTTTTGCCTAGTTGCCACTAGTTTGTTGAAAGTATTTTTTAAGTTGTGTTTTCTATGAGTCTTGTGAGTATTGTAAATGCTTCCATTTGTATCTACCCAATATTCCAGAATGTAAAGCCCACCTTAAATTTGCTGAAGCTTTTAAACTCTGATTCAGTTCAGCCATGTTTAAGACTAGAACTGCAGAATATTGCTGTGACATCTTCTCAGTGAGAATTACTCTACCTGTAACATGCAGTCTACTCAGTAGTTCATTACAGTTAGGTTGATAGAAGCAGTTGTGCTTTCTAGTACAACACAATTTAGAAGTAATACAGTTGCATGTCCTCATTATCTGAAGAATAAGAATACATCAGCAAGTTTAGCTTCTCATAGTATACTTTTTTGATGTTTGGTCTTAGCATGAGAAACAGTGGAAACAGTGTACTTCCTGGCTTAATAAAAAGGCAACACATAAATATATTCTGTCTTGTGGTCTTAGCTTCTTCTGTCTCTGTTTATGTATAGGGAGGTAGCAGCCTTTCTGCCAGTCTGTATTTACCTAACATCCCTTCTTATAAGAATCTTGTATTATTCTTCAGTGCTGTTCTCTCTGTAATGCTTTCTAGATGCATTTTTTTCTTTTAAGGAAAAAACCAACCCTTAAGATCTCACAATTAAGATTGCAGTAAGGTATTCATGTGTAAATTACTGTGAAGCAACTCTATCCAAGCTCTTTGGGTGCCTTTGGCAACCTTGTGCAAATACACCAAGACCAGCCCTTGAACCTGAATCAAATGCGGTAGCCCAGCAACAGTAAAACACTTAGTTTGCTTCTGCAGGTGCTGCTGTACAGACCTAGTGCCACTTTTCCAGTGGGTTAGTCTAGGAGTTGTTGTCCTGTCTAGCACAACAGAGATGACCATGAAAAAGGCTATCGTGTACCGTAGTGCCCAGAAGCAGAGCCTGCTTCACCTCTTGGATGAGTCAGAGATGTTGGTGTTGGGTGTGCTCCAGGGAAGCAGCAGTGACTTGTGGTCTTCAGACTGGACCTGGGAAGGCAGGTTGTTTTGTATGGATTCAACTACAGCAGTTCCATTGCTCAAACTGAATTAAGAACAAAGGCCAAATGATATTAAGGGGAGGGTGAACTTCAGGAACTGACCAAAAACATAAACACATGTATAGACACACACTTTCAAAAAATATTGGCTGGTTTATAGACATGAAGCATTTTTGTGTAGATTCTGTAGCTGTAAACATTGTAGTTTTAGACACAAGTTGCACTGTTTGAATGGCTTTGGTTGAGAAAACTGAGTACATTTTGGATGTTGCACTTAATCAAAGGCTGTTCTTAAAATGGTAGCCATCAATTATTCTTACTGTCTTAAAGCTTTGTTGTTAAATGTTGAGTCATCCCCACATGTGAGAGTTTTTCACCTATAAAATTATTTCTGGAAAAGTGAAATGTCTCCATTTCTGAAAAATGTTCAGTGTGCATGAGAATATAAGTTTAATATTTGATAAAAACAAGGCTGTCAAACTGAATTATTGCTGTTCTCATTGTCCTTTTTATTGCCTGGAAACTAAATAGAAACTGGTCTTGATGAGGCAGATCTACTTTAGGTTATTTTCTTGAATTTTTGATATAATAAAGGTGAGCTTAAACAGCCTCTCAGGTTTTGTAACAAAAAATTATATGTATTAGTTTACAGTCCTAGCCTGCAGGGCTGTCTCCTTACATTTTTGTCTTAGTACTTGAACCACAATTTTAAAGCAGCTGAAAATACTAATGAACTACCTGAAGACTGACATCTTAAAGTGTACAGTCAAAATTATCAGGTTTTCAGATGGAGTGTCTAATTTTGTGTGTTTGACCACTTTAAATCTGGAAAGTTGTCTATTTATGTGTCCAGATAATGGAAATCTTTCAGTTCTTGTTTCTTCCTTTGTGGTCTTTCCTGAAGTCTAAAATAGTAGAAGTTTCTTGAATAAAATCTAAACTAACCTCTGGGTTTTGAATGTATTTTTAATGATCTGATATGTAAATAAGAAGTTAAGCTACACAGCTAGTGTGTAGTCTTTAAATTTGTAATGCAGTTTGAGGCATAACAACTTTCTTTACTTCAGCAATAAGTGATTTTGGGATCTAATGCAATGATTAAATCACTGTGTTTACCTTGAGGCTTCAGTCACTTAATCTAAACTCAGAACATATCTGCAGCATTCTTCATCTGAATATAAAGCTATAAAAGAAAACTGGTACGTGTAACTTTGTATGAAAAGCACTCAAGCAAATTAAGGTTGGTTAAGACTGGCATGTAGTCATTCACTGAACATAAGGCTTCTTCCTCCTCTTCATCTTGCTTTCCCTGCAGATTTGTTTTCTTTCACACGTTTTATGCAGCCTGTTGTTCCATACACAACTGATCCATAAACCATTTCTATAATAGTTTTCACAAAGCCAGTGTGGGGCCCCGATGATTTAACTGCAAATAAGGGATACAGGAAGTACAAAATGCTTTTCAGCCACAGCCAGGTATGGGATTAAAAGGTTTTTCGCAACTTTTCAGTGCCAAAGTTATGAATAGTGGACTTCATTAAAACTATGGTCATGAGAAGCACATTTCTTCAAAACCGACAAAAGAATGGAAACAGGAGGGGAATTGGGAAAAGTCATGGATTAAAGTTTTGTTTTTTTTTAAATTAATTTTAACTTTGATTTCCCCCCCACCCCTTTTGCCATAGATCACCAGGTTAATGTCTATTTTTAAAAGGAAGGATTTAAAATGAAATTAGACACCCTTTTGTTTTCCTTTCAAATGATACTAATTTAATGTAGAATCTTTAGTGTCGTCCCCTTGCCTTTCTCAGAGACATTTTGTGTATAGTAGATGCCATCTTGATACAGCAAGAAGTAGCTCCTCCCTGCTTAGATGAGGGGAAGACTCTTACTTAATATAAATTACAACACAAGCATAAAATGCAGCTATAGAAATCCTCAAATACCTCTGATAGTTAACTTCCAAAGCATCTGTAATTTATTATTGGCAATATCAGTGCCATATAGGAAAGGATGTTATCTTTGCTTCCTCTGCATGCTTAGGCAGTTTCACTATTTTTCTTCACTATTTATAATTATTTTCTGCCCTCCACACAAGGAGTAAGAGCTGACTGCTTAAGCAGGATAATCTATTTCCAAACTTGCCATAAGTATTGGGGAATCAGAGGTAGATTTGATATGTATGCTCCATGCCCCTATTTATCAAGTTGTTTGTATCTCTGCCTTCTGAGAGGCAGGGCTAATTCCAGTTGTGGTATCTTAGCTATTATTGAGAATTGATACTCACTTTGCTTTCAAACATAATCATGCTAGAGCTATGATTTTGGTATGTTGATGTTTGAACCTGTGGGAATTGAAATGCTTTGGTATTGCTCGGTATCTTCTGGAAATTAGATTCTTAGCATTGCACTAAGATGGCTTTCAAGCTCTATGGGTAAGCTGGGATATCAAAGGGCTACAGGAATTCAGCCATAATTGTTTTATGGCTTGGAAGAAATCAGACCTATTTGTATAGGTAGCATAGAAAATAGCTCTGTTTAGACAATTTGGTGCCATTTATATCCACCATAAAAATAATAGAAAAGCTAAAGGGGTATTATGGAAGCAGGAACTGAGCTGTAAATGCAAATTGCTTCTCAAAGGAACAGAAAGGAAACAGGATTTAGGAAGCTTTTTATTGAAGCAAAGTTAACAAGGACCATGTCTACTTTAAGGACACTTAATACTGTAATTGCACTGTGAAATTGCACATTTGTTTGTTCCTTTAGTACAAGATCACATTGTTCAAAATGTCCAGCTCAAAAAGGACTTACTTACCAGTAAGGCAGAAGGAAATTTTATGTTGATTTCTGTAGCAGCACAACTAAGTAGTCCATCTGAGTTGACTTCTAGAAAACTGGAAATCATTGTTGTGAGCATATAAGCATGGTGTCCTTGTCTTCTGGAAGTCTTACTCCTAATCACTTGTTTAGGTACCATTCCTGACTCAACAGTTAAGTGTGTAGACCTGAAGCTCTCGTAGGATACTTGCTCAGTTGCTTGGAAACATCTTGGAAACGTGTTGGCAATCTTACTTCAAAACTAGGAAGCACTGGATCCCCACTAGAGAGTTTTGGGGTTTTCTGCTCCTTCCTGTATGTTGATAAGCATCTGGTGACTTCCTTGCATTTGTCTTAATTTTCACTTGACTCTACACAGTACTCTCTGCATATGAGTATGCTTGTGTGGTTATCCCATCCTCTCTGAGATATCTTTCAGTGACCTGTGATAATAACAAGTGCCAGAAGACTTTGTTTGTTTTTTAATTTTTTAAAGAAAAGGCAGCCTTTAAGAGATAGGACTTGTCATTGGCACAAATGTCATGTAGGACAACACATCATTGTGTCTGCTTATGTGTCTAGAGAGATCTGCAGGTTGCTATCTTAGGGAAATTCCAGTACTTCACAACAACAGGAGCATCAAAGTGAGGACTGTTGAGGCGGTTAGCACTTAGCTGGCAATGGTCTCTACTCCACAAAAAGCAGAACATGTTAAAGGTAGTGAAATGAAGTGCTGTAACTTAAATGGAAATTTGGTGCCCAGAAAAAATGAGTGACATAGTACACCATACTGAGGATAGCAAAGGCTGGCAGTTTGGCTCCTCATTGTTCCTTTGGTTGGTCTAAGTGAGCCTGCTGACACCCAGACTATTTTTACAGATCAGGCATGCATGATTTCTTTGTCCTTGACATTTTTCTGGTTCTAGAAAGTGCTGATGTCTGTTGGAATGTTAATATCATCTAACAACTTTTTTTTGCTGTTGGTCTTCACACAATGTGTCAACAACAAATGGCAACTCTAATACTGGCTCAGCCTTTGCAGATGTCACAGTATTCCTGTTACTTTTGCTCCGAGAAAGGGGGAGAGTTTCATCTGAACAATTAATACCATTCTTCCCACTACCAATGGCACTCCTATGACTAAAAAGACTGATTTCTTTACTGACATCTCAGCTATCTTTGTCTTTTGATATTTGGAGATGATTGAATAATGTAATAAGCAGTGGGATTTGTCATGAAATCATTACTTCTACATCAGCTGTTGTAAAGCTGTTTGCTTTAAATGACTTTTGGGTTGTCTGCTTATACTTTTGGTGGGTTTCCAGCTTTCATATTAATCTGTTACAGGTGAAAGAAACACTTGGAAGTTTTGCTTTTGAGCTTGTCATATAGATTTTGGGTGTGGTGCATTTCTTTCTTTTTCAATAACTAAATCTTGCTTTGAAGACAGCTATTTCTTATCAATTTGTGATATTTATTTGAATGTTGCCTCCTGACTTGTCTTGTTAACTTCTGTAATTTGTCCTGGTTGGTAATATCTTCTTTCTTACAAAGCAATGCGCAAGCTTCAGTTCTTGGGCTTCGCACTGAGCTAACAATGTCCTTGCTGGGATGGGGTTATTCAGAAGTAGCTGGTGAAGATTTGGATTCTGTGAGCTTTCAATAGCATTGAATGCTTATTCCATTTCCTTTCTTGAAAAGCTTTGCTAGAAGTGGAAACAATACATTTGATCCAAGATGAAGGTCAAATAGCCAGTGACTTCTATGCATGAGATATGAGCAATTGCAAAACTTACTATATAGCTTGAACTGTAATGTAACTGCTATTCAGACTGTATCTACAGAGGGTTAAGACTTCAAATAACAAGGTTGCAATTTGCCAGTGCAGTTGATTTTGGTTTGAGTGTTGTGTAGCTTAAGTTCTCTTTGTTTCTCATTCTAGCAAGTGTTTCATCTGTGGAGTGTTGAAAGAGTGGAGACCTTGGATATATCTCAAGAAGCTTTTGGCCATGTGGTACATTGAAGCCAACAGGCATATGAATGTGGACTCTTCAGTTATTTGTTTTAACAACATGGCTATAGCCATTTGACTTTAAACAACTTCCTAGTAATAAATGTATTTGAGGTCTTACTTGGGTCACATCCTGAAATAGGATTAAAAGATGTAGTTCATTGTGATTTGTGGGCATCTCTGATCTATAGCAGGTCTATTAGAGTGGAGGAAGTGCATCTGCTGCACATCTTCTGCTCTGTGTGCTCATGTGGTTGCAATTTTCCCCTCTTTCCTGTTTGTGTAAAATGTATCCAAGAAATTGTACACAGCAGGTAGTAGGTGAATTGTCTTTGAAATTTCTGTTCCATACTGTCCTCCTTGGTTTCCAAACCAGCAATAATGTGGCATTTCTGTTCATCTTGGTCTCCATACACTAGATGATGCACACAGAGTTATTTTCCATTTGCTAGTTTCTGTTATCCTGCATTGTAGTTCTTGGTGAAGAATCTGAAGTGCATCCATTCTTACTGTGAGCCTTATCAGTGCCTGAGAAACATTTAAATTGTAATGGATCATTACAAGAGGTCTGTCTTACACCACTCCTTTTAACATGGGTTTGTGTGCTTCACAGAATGTTAGGGGCTGGAAGGGACCTCAAGAGATCATCTAGTCCAACTCCCTGCCAGAGCAGTATCACCTATACCAGATCACACAGGAACCCATCCAGGTGGGTCTTGAATACCTCTGGAGAGGGAGACTCCACAACCTCCCTGGGCAGCCTGTTCCAGTGTTCTGTCACTCTCACGGTGAAATAATTCTTCCTCCTGCTTGCATGGAACTTCCTATGCCTCCTTGTCCTGTCATTGGGCATCACTGAGAAGAGCCTGGCTCCATCCTCTTGACACACACCCTTTATATATTTATGAACATTAATGAGGTCACCCCTTAGTCTCCTCCAAGCTCAAGAGCTCCAGCTCCCTCAGCCTCTCTTTGTAAGGAAGATGTTCCACTCCTGTGATCATTTTCATGGCTCTGTGCTGGACTCTTTCAAGCAGTTTCCTTCTTGAACTGAAGGGCCCAGAACTGGACACGATATTCCAGATGTGGCCTCACCAAGGCAGAGTAGAGAGGGAGGAGAACCTCTCTTGACTTACTAACCACACCCCTTCTAATACACCCCAGGATACCATGGCTGCCTTGGCCACAAGAGCACATTGCTGGCTTATGGTCAACCTTTTATCCACTGGGACCCTTCTGCTCTCCAGCAGTTCAGTTTCCAACCTATAATGGTAAGTGGGGTTGTTCTTTCCTAGGTGCAAGACTCTAATTGCCCTTGTTGAACTTCATTACATTTCTCCCTGCCCAGCTCTCCAGCCTGTCCCAAGTCCTGCAGAATGGCAGCCTAACCACTCCACCCGGTTTGGTGTTGTCATTGAACCTGCTGACAGTGCTCCTTCATCCAGGTCATTGATAAATATATTGAATAGTACTGGTCCCAGTACCGACCCCTGAGGGACTCCACTAGACACAGGCCTCTGACTAGACTCCGTCCCACTGACTGCAACTCTGACTTCTTTCCTTCAACCAGTTCTCAGCCCACCTCACTACCTGGTTGTCCAAACCATACTGCCTCAGTTTAGCTGCAAGGATGCTGTGGGAGACAGTGTCAAATGTCTTACTGAAATCAAGATAAACCACATCCACTGCTCTACCATCATCTACCCACTTGGTTATGTGCTCATAAAAGGCTCTCAGATTGATCAGACATGACTTCCCCTTGGTAAAACCATGTTGCCTACTCCTAATGACCCTCTTGCCCTTGATATGCTTAAGGACAGCACCACAGCTAATTTGCTCCATCACTTTTCCAGGGATGCAGGTGAAGCTGACCGGTCTGTAGTTACCTGGGTCGTCCTCCTTAGCCTTTTAGAAGACTGGAGTGATATTTGGCCTCTTCCAGTCCCCAGGCACCTCTCCTGTCTGCCATTACTTACCAAAGATCATGGAGAGTGGTCTGGCAATGACCTCTGCCAGCTCCCTCAGCACCCTTGGGTGCATCCCATCAGCACCCATGGATTTGTGGATGTCCAGATGACTTAACTAGCAAGATGCTGTTGCTGGTTCATTATTGTCCCTTTTTAAATAACTACAAAACAAGATCTCTAGATGCATAAAGTGTATTTACAGCTTGTGAACATCCATGAAGCTAAACTCTTTTATGGGCTCGTCTTACTATGCATTAGTTAAGGCTAAGTAATTTCTTCTGGAGATGCTTAGTACCTCAAATGGTTTGTTTTTTTTCTTTCTCAGGGGCTGCTGCCTTAGTTGCAAGAGAACTGTGTTTATTCTCAGAGGTCTGGTGAAATACAGTTAGATTCATACAGATAACAAACAATTTAAGAGTGCAGTGGTATCATATGCCTTAATACATCTGAGTACAGCCTGCTGCCCAAATGGATGGCTCATCTCTTCTCCTGTCTGTGTGCTGCTGCAGTGTACTGTGTAAACTGGGCCAGCATGTCTATTCAACAGAAGGCAAGTTCTGAGCCTCCCATTATCAATTCTGACTCTGAAAACTTCATTTCCTTTTGGGTCCCAGAGCTGAATTGACTTGCTCTACAGCTAGAGTGTTCAGTGCGATCAGGAGAGGTGGGAATGTGTGGCTAACAGTGGAAGGAAAAGTAAGACTTTCAGTGGCAGCTTGCTGTCATGTAACATGAGATACTATGTTAAAATGGATCCTTAGAGTTCTTGAATATGTAAATACTGCTTTGGCACTGCTGCTGATATGTTGTGGTCTTGGCTATGATACTTTGTATGAGAATATTTTAAATGTCTTAGAACTATGCTTACTGTTAGTGACTTTCACTTAAGTGCTGCAGACTTTTGCAGAATGTTTGGGAGGGACCAAGGCACTGCAGTATTAGTTAAGACCCAAGCTCTCCAGTTTCCTTTAGGATAAAAGCTTTCATTCCACCTGACAAGAGGTTATCTACCAACTATCATAGAAGATTCCTGGTCACTACCATAGAATGGCTTAGGTTGGAAGGTACCTTAGAGATCATCTGCTCCAACCTCACTACCTTGGGGAGGGATGCCTCTCAACTAGACTTGGCTGCTCAAGGCCTTAATCAGCCTGGCCTTGAACACTTCTAGGTTCCTCTCTGGGGAACCTGTTCCAGTGTCTCACCACCCTTGTGCTGAAAAACCTCTTCCTAAGATCTAGTCTAACTCTTCTCTCCCTCAGCTTAAAACCATTCCACTTTGTCCTGTTGCTGGACACTCTTATGAAAAGTCCCTCTCCAGCCTTCCTTCAGGTACTGGAAGGCAGCTATAAGGTCACCCTAGAGTCTTCTCTTCAACAGGCTGAAACAATCCCAGATCCTTTGGATAATCTTTATGACCCTCCCTGGACTTGCTCCAGCAGTTATATGTCCTTCTTCTGGTAGGGACACCAGAACTGGATGCAGTACTCAAGGTGGGGGTCTACCAGAAGGATGAGATCAGCATTAGTGATGAACACAACTGTTTCTGCCCAGGGATTATAACATATCATCGGATAATTGAACAGTAACTATTCCATCATCCTCTGGCAAGCACTGGCTTCCTATTAAGCCTTGGCTGTAAACAATCACCTGAAAGCACAGAGTTTTACAAAACTATATTCTTGGCACCTGTGTTAATAATAAGCATAACACTAGGGCAAGGGAGATTTAACTTTTAGTTGTGGAAAAAAAAACCCAACATTGCAACTAGGAACCATATAGGCCTGTAATAAGAAAAGGATAATGGAATGCTTTGCTTTTGCACTTAATGTGATACTCAAAAACCCTCTTGTTTGCTTTTTTTTCTTTCCCCCAGTGATACATCTTGTTTTCCTTGAACTGGCCTGTAAGAGGTACTCTGTTTACCCAGTGAATGAGGAAGGCTAGTAATGGGAGCTGTCTATCCTGGATTTCTAGAGTTTGTAAATTTCTGAAGAGCACAGTGAACTGCCAATTTTGGGTGTTCACAAGGTCACTGTTATGTATGTGCTCCAGGGAACTTCAATGCCCACCTAGGTGAGAGGTTTAAAGAGAACTGAGTATGATTAAAGCCAGGCTTACTCCTTCATACAGCTATGATATCTATGGAACTCGGTACAAGCGTTTTATGTTCTAAGGCCATCCTTGAATTTTTGCCTTTTTTTTTGGTCTGTTCTTGTATGAGACCATTTAAACAGTCTTATTGCTTTCTTGACTGGTAATCCTAAACCCCCAGATAAATTAATTGGACTACTTCTTGGTTTTCGTGTTTGCAGGGGAGAAAGGAAAATGACCTGATAATGCCTTTTCTGCTCTAGTATTTGGCAAAAATAAGCAAGCATTTCTAGCTTCGTGAACAAAACTGTCTGATGACATAAATGAAGACTATTGCAATGATACTTCAAGATGCCCTGATTACTTGGACACAGGCTTTGAAGAGCCTCCATTTGGAGTGTGGCTTGGCACAATGGTAGCAGTGTTCACCAAGTGGGTGCCTTAGTAGTGATCTCCTTCTATGACCAGGTGACCTGCCTGGTGGATGTGGGGAAGGCTGTGAATATAGTCTGCCTGGACTTCAGCAAAGCAAGGCCTTTGATACCATCCCCCACAGCAAACTCCTGGCCAAGCTGTCGGCTTGTGGCTTGGACAGCAACACTCTGTGCTGGGTTAGAAACTGGCTGGAGGGCCAAGCCCAGAGAGTGGTGGTAAATGGTGCCACATCCAGCTGGCAGCCAGTCACTAGTGGTGTGCCCCAGGGATCAGTGCTGGGCCTCATTCTGTTCAGTATCTTTATTGATGACCTGGATGAGGGGATTGAGTCCATCAGTAAATTTGCAGATGACATCAAGCTGGGGGCAACTGTTGATCGGTTAGAGGGCAGAAGGGCTCTCCAGAGAGACCTTGACAGGCTGGACAGTTGGGCAGAGTCCAATGGCATGAGATTGAACACATCTAAGTACCAGGTTCTACATGTTGGTCACAACAACCCCATGCAGTGCTACAGGCTGGAGTCGTCAGAGTGGCTGGAGAGTGGCCAGGCAGAAAGGGAGCTGGGGGTACTGGTTGATAGTAGGCTGAACATGAGCCAGCAGTGTGCCCATGTGGCCAAGAAGGCCAATGGCATCCTGGCCTGTATCAGGAACAGTGTGGCCAGCAGGAGCAGGGAAGTCACTGTGCCCCTGGACTCAGCAGTGGTTAGGCCATACCTTGAGTCCTGTGTCCAGTTCTGGGCCCCTCAGTTTAGGAAAGATGTTGACTTGCTGGAACGTGTCCAGAGAAGGGCAACAAAGCTGATGAGGGCTTTGGAGCACAAGCCCTGTGAGGAGAGGCTGAGGGAGCTGGGGTTGCTTAGCCTGGAGAAGAGGATGCTCAGGGGAGACCTTATTGCTGTCTACAACTACCTGAAGGGAGGTGGTGGAGTCACCATCCCTGGAGGTGTTTAGGAAGAGACTGGATGGGGTGCTTGGTACCATGCTTTATTTGATAAGGTGGTGTTGGGTGATGAGTTGGACTTGATGATCTCAAAGGTCTTTTCTCAACCTGGTTAATTCTATTCTAATATACTGCAGCATCAGCAATGCAAGTGCTGAGCTTTGCGTGTCCAACTCCCAAGAATTCTTTCCTTACATGGTCATAACTGAGTAGGCCTTTACCACCTCTTGGCTGAAGGTGGACATGTAGTTAAAATGTGCCAGCACTATTGATTTGGTATCTGTGGTTGATAGATTTAACTGGATGCAAACTGTGAAATTTTCCTGTTAAATATTGGTCTCTAATACAAACAGAAGAGGCCAGCGCTGACTCAGCTGATTTTAGCAGTTGTATACCAAAACTACTGCTTTAACACTGTCTACTGAAGTTGAACCAGCTGTTCATTTACCTATAGAAATTTATAGTAAGGGAACAGCCCTGACTTCATTTAAAGCAGTGTAAACTTGCTTATTTCTAATAGTGAGTATTTTTATTGGTAACTTAGTACTTCTTAATTCATACAATTAGCCTGAGCTTGGTAGAAGTCTTAAGGTGAGCTTCACAGTTGTCAATTTTTTAAAAATAATTGCTTGCTTATTCCTACAGCAGGGTGAGTGTCTTTCAGATCTGAGAAAGTAAACCAGGTTTTTGGTCCTGAATCTGCAGGACATAAAGGTGTAGTAAAGTACATCAAGTTGTGCTTCTGGCATTTCTAACACCTTGCCAGAGACATCTAATGAACCTTCCATATCATTCTGTCCAAGGAGTAGAATTGTTAGAAGTCATTTCCAAGGTACCAAACAGCCACTGTTTACTCCATTTATGTTTGCCAGTCCCGAGGTGTGATGGGTGGTTGAGGCAGAACCCCTCCCCACCATGGGCAGAAATAATGACTCAGACAAATGGATTGCAAAAGTGGTGGAAAGTTTAAAGGGAAAGCGGTGAATGTTTACAGAGTGCCAGAAGCACAGTGACAAAAGAATCCCAAAGCAGACCCAGAAACATCCCATCCCCACCGGAGGGTACACCCAAGACCCCAAGACCCCCAGGGCTCCTTCTTCCCCCCCCCCCCCCCCCCTTCCCTCCCTTCTCCCACTCCACTGCTAGGCTAGTCTCAGCTGGCCAGGTCTGAGAGTGCCCATTCCCCCCACCTTGGGCCTAGCCAGGCCCAAGGCCAGGAGACATCTCCCCCAAGTTACCAGATGGTGGAAGGGGAAGAAAGAGAAAGTGCCAGACCCCATGCTGGATCTTACAGTGGCACAGGGAATTACGGGGTGAAATACCTAGGTTCCTGTGTCCACCTACTGGGCTGGACTTTTGGACACAGAAAGTACCCCCTCATATGAACACAGCAGAGGGCACCCAGCCCAAACTGCTACAAGAGGCCTCTTCCATGTGTATGTCTGCCTTAAATGAATGACTTGATGCTCATATAAATTAATACTCGAGAAAGATGTGTCCTTCTCTTAGTTACTGTGATCTTTTAGATAATGAATTTTGTCTCCTCACTGGCAAAACAAGAGAAGTCTTGACTTTCTGCTGGTGCTGTTTTCTGTTTGGTAAGAGCAGCTGTTGTTTTCAGTAAGTACTTGAACAGCCAGAATAGTTTACCACCTTTTGCTTGCTCTCAGGCTATATGTGTTCAAAAGACAATGGATGACATCAGAACAGAGTTGAACAATGAAGATGTCTGGTGACATCAGAGTAGTGTTAATGTGCAAATATGGAATGCAGAGGTGTTTTGCTTAAGCAAGGTGAGGGAGGAGAAAGTTACTTAAATGTCTAAAAACTTGTCAGAAGGTTGAATTTGCTTTCATTGCATTCATAGTGATACAAACAAAACTAGATGCAAAAAAATTGGCAGTTTGACAAAAGGCCCCTTTGAAGTTTTTATTCAGAAAGCAATTAAACTCAGTGGTATTGTGCTGCATGTGATCCCTCTGAGGTTACAGCAGAGCAGTTTGAAGTTTTGTAACTTATGTTGTATGAGCACTTAAAATACCTTATGGGCAAGTGAATTCTACCAGAAAGCTTTTAACTATATCTAACCTGTGGCGGAATTGTAGTTACTCTTTTTCAGCATGGCATATAGTTGTAAGGAAATTGAGTGAACTGTTCAGAAATTAAACACAGGGAGTGTCAGTACAACCTAAAATCCTTTCCAACATCTTGAATGAGTTGAGAAGGCATGGCGTTGGGAGTGTCAAGAGTGCAAAGGCAAAAGGTTGTAGGGGCTCTTGGTTATCCAAAACATGAATAATCTGCTATGGTTTGCTCATACTGATCTTCCAGCTTTCAAATTTTAAATGCCTTTTTATTTTTAAAGACATTTATTGGCTTTATAAGTCAACTTAGATAAGGTGAAGGAAGTGATGGGCATTTTTATGAAAGTGTCTGTAGCAGATTTGTTGGCTTTCTGTATTTCCCCCTTCATTCTCTGGAGAGAAGGTATCCTGTGGGTATTTGTGAAGAGCTGAATGTCAGGACAAGTGCATGTGGGAAACAGCGGTGAGCACAGGCTCCTCAGTAGAGCAGGGAGACCTGGAGCTTTAATGATACCATTTTCATTTGCGTGGTGTTAAGGGAAGCAGTCTGACTCAGCTAATTATTTAAGGATTGGTATTTTTTGAATTACATGTGTTGAGTCTCCTGTGAGAAAGAGAAACTGTTGCACCTGTCTGTGGTGCCATGGTTGTGAATGCCTGTAATCATAGAATCCGTAAGGTTGGAAAAGACCTCAAAGGTCATCAAGTCCAACCTGTCACCCCAGACCTCATGACTATAAACCATGGCACCAAGTGCCATGTCCAATCTCCTCTTGAACACCTCCATTGATGGTGACTCCACCACCATCCTGGGCAGCTCATTCCAATAGCTAACAACTCTCTCTGTGAAGAACTTTCTCCTCACCTTGAGCCTAAACTTCTCCTGGTGCAGCTTGAGACTGTGTCCTCTTGTTCTGGTGTTGATTGCCTGGGAGAAGAGACCAACCCCCTCCTGGCTACAGCCTCCCTTCAGGTAGCTGTAGAGAGCAATAAGGTCTCCTCTGAGCCTCCTCTTCTCCAGGCTAAACAATTCCAGCTCCCTCAGCCTCTCCTCATAGGGCTTGTGCTTGAGGTCTCTCCCCAGCCTTGTTGCTCTTCTCTGAACACATTCAAGAGTCTCAATGTCCTTCTTAAACTGAGGAGCCCAGAACTAGACACAGGACTCAAGCTGTGGCCTAAGCACTGCTGAGTCCAGGGGCACAATGACCTCCCTGCTCCTGCTGGCCACACTGTTCCTGATGCAGGCCAGGATGCCAGTGGCCTTCTTGGCCACATAGGCACACTGCTGGCTCATGTTCAGCTGGCTGTCAATCAGTACCCCATGTCCCTTTCTGTTTGGCTGCTCTCCAGCCACTCTGACCCCAGACTGTACTGCTTCATGGGGTGGTTGTGACCAAAGTGCAGCACCCAGCACTTGGGCTTGTTGAATGCCGTCATGTTGGACTCTGCCCATCTGTCCAGCCTGTCAAGGTCTCTCTGGAGAGTCCTCCTACCCTCTAACTGATCTGTAGGGAACGGTGTCAAAGGCCTTGCTGAAATACAGGTAGACTACATCCACAGGCCTCCCCACATCCACCAGGCAGCTCACCTGATCATAGAAGGAGATCAGGTTGGTCAGGCAGGACCTGCCCTTCCTAAATCCACGTTGGCTGGAGCTGATCCCTTGGCCATCCTTCAGGTGCAGTGATTCCCCCAAGATGAACTGTTTGGTAATCTTGCCTGGCACTGAGGTGAAACCTGTAGTTTCCAGGTTCCTCTATCTGGCCTTTCTTGTGGGTGGGCATCATTCCAGTCATCTGGAATGTTCCTGTTTGTGGAAAGATAAATTTCTACAAAGTGATAGAAATTTGAAACCTGAAAGGGGAAGAGATTGTAAAAGACAGAGTGAGAAATTGAAGTGAATATTTCCCTGATTAGATCTGTTTGTTATTCACTCAGTCTTTACTTGCTGTAAAAATGTGTGACATAATTATGAGAGAAACCATTCGGACCCAAGGGGGAACGATTCCCTAGTATTTCTGCAACAAACTGAATGTGGTGCAAAATCACTCTTCCTAAGCATGTTTGAGATTAGTGTCTGGAAGAAATCCTCTTGCAAGAAAACTGTTCTACAAGCTCTTGCTTATAATTTTTTATGTAGCAATTCGAGCATTCTTCTTTCACCTGCTTTATTCTAGACAGGTGTTCCAATTTCAGGGTTTTATGTTTTTTCTCATGATATTTCTTCATACTTGTTGTGTTGATCATTTTCTAATCTGCTTTGGAAAAGGTCAAAACTGGTAGCATCTCTCTGTGGTACTGGTCATAGCACTCTTGTACATAAAACTGGCAAACAAGCTCTCTGCTGCTTAAGTTTCTGTAAAATATTGGCTGTACTGAGGTTGTGAGCTGTTGTGGACAGAATTGGGAGTTCAGTAAGAATTGTACTTTTAACACTTTGAAAAATTAGCAGCCCCCTTCTCCACTATGCCCTGCAAGAAAAAAGTTAATACAGTGGGCTTCTACTTTTCACTTGTTCTGAGAAGTTTGTTTAAAATGTATTAATTTTTTAAAATACCTTTGGTTTATTGAAAACTTTTATGTTGTAGTTCACAGTTAATTTTCTCTGAAGCATCTGGCTTCTTTTAAAAACAACAAAAATTCCAACCCCTTACATCCTGAAATTACGATTTATTGAACATAGCAGTAAAACTCTTCCAAGGCACAGACACAAAACTGCTTGTTTGCTTAAATGCTGGCAAACCTGAATCCTTTATTTTTCTTGCATTAGAAAAGAGATTCTACCAATAATGGCACTTAGCTTTCTTCCTGCAGTATACTGTTTGGGAATTTACTGTTTCAAATATTTCTGATTACTGTGATTTTAAGCCTTTTGTTCTTAATGTATTACTTAGAAATAGGTGGTTTGTTGTTGCTGTGTGTGGGGTGTTTTTTTTTCCCCCCTTAGCTCTCTTTTGCTACCAAAAAACTGCCTTTAGCTGATTTCTGACATGTTTAATCTGGGGTGTTGGGGTTATTCTCTTCCTCTTTCCACCCCCTCCTCCCCACCCCCACAATGGTCTCAAGTTAACAGAAGAAAAGTAATATATTACTGCTAAATTTCCACACAGTGGAAAACTCTGCATCATGTTTCATTTTGTACTTAACAGGCAACTTTGGAGTGCCTGAATTCCTCAAGTTGTTTGGGGATGATTATGAGACAAATGTATTTATTTTATGTTTAGAGTTTACTTTGTTGATTTAGTTATGGCATGATTCATTTATTCATCAAGACTTTTTCCAAAACAGATGGTTGCTTAGTTGCAGTGTAGTACTTATGATGTTGATTTAGGCTGCCATTTTAATACTGCCATGCAATTAAAGAATACATGTGTATTACAACATGGGTATGTTTTAATAGACTTCATGGGGGGTAACTGCCTGAAAAGTTATCTATATCTTAAGCTTTAGTTTGCAGTCCTGATGGCTGAACATAATTGTTGGCATACTAATGTGCATATTGTAACTTAACAGCATCCAACACTGAATTTATTTCAAAATTCATTACAGAAAATGGAATAAGAATGTAACACATGGTTAATACAGAGAAATACTTAGGTATAACTTCTTAATCAATGATAAAAAGAAGGCCAGGGAAAATGTGGGGCCCCTCCAAAAGGAGAATGGAGACCTGATCATGACCGACACTGAGAAGGCTGAGGTGCTCAATGAGGGCTTTGCCTTCGTGTTCACTGGCTAGGGCTCCAGCTGCACTGCCCAAGAAGACAAAGGCGGGGAGTGGGAAAAGGAAGATCTGCCCACTCTAAGCAAAAACCAGTTTTAAGATCATCTGAAGGTGCACAAGTCCATGACGCATGACCAGATCCACCTATGGAGCCTGAGGGTACTGTCAGATGAAGTTGCAAAACCAGTGTCCATTGCGGTGGAGTCCCTGCGCAGTGGAAAAGGGGGGAAATGGATAATTGGCTGGATGGCCTCACTTAGAATGGCAGGCAATGGCTCCATGTCCAAATAGAGAACAGTGACAAGTGGCATCCCTTGGGGTTAGTAGTTTGTGGGTGACACCAAGCTGTGTGGCCCAGTTGACACACTGGAGGGAAGGAATGCTATCCAGATGACCTGGGACAGGCTTGAGAGCTTGGTCCAAGCCAACTTCATGAAGTTCAACAAGGCCAAATGCAAGGTTCTACACATGGGTTGGGGCGAGCACAAATATAGGCTGGGTGAGGAGTGTTTTGGGAGCAGTCCTAAGGAGAAGGACTTGGGTGTGTGAGCTGCTGAAAAACACAACATGAGCAGATTATGTGCTTTCAGTCCAGAGGGTCAACCATGTTCTTGGCTGCTTCAAAAGAAGTGTGACCAGCAGGACAAGGGTTTATTAATAGAATATTTGCCATATTAGTTTATTCATAAATCCATAAACCATAGCACCACCAAAACCATTCTATGACTCTATGAATTTTAATGATAAGAACGGCGCTGAGTTTTGAGTTTTCTAATTTTACTACTGTTTGATAACCAATGCAAGCAAGATGGAACCAGGCTTTACTCAGTAGCGCTGACTGATAGGATAAAAGGTAGTGGACATGTGTTGAAATACAGGATATTCTGTCTGAACAAAACCTTTTCCTTTCTAAACTGTGCAGGTGGTCGAACTCTGGAAAGGTTGTGGAGTTTCTATCCTTTTTGATACTCTGACCTGAGTGACCCAGTTCTTTGAGAAACCAGCTTTCTTTGGGGTAGGGAGTGGAGGTAGGGAGGGAACCTGAAAGTGCCCTCTACCCTTGACTGATTCTGTGAAGCAGGTATAGATGGAGGTGTGACGTTCACATGAAAATGATACATGCCATCCAAAGCCATCTTCCTGATTTTCACAGTCTCAAGAACTGCACACTGTAACCAGTGGCTGCAGTACACTGTAAATGTCACAAGCTTGCTAATTTTGAGAAAGCAATGGAAGGGGCTGGTATCAGGGAAGATAGTGTTTCTGATAAAAGTTTAAATGCCTGAATATTTGCCTGTTTAAATTTTGTTGTAATTTTCAATGATGCTGGATTTCAACTTGAGACAACTTGAGTGTGAAGCCTCAATGTGTACTTCCTTGTTATTATGATTTCCCCTTGATATCTATTTCTGTCTGCTGCCAGAGAATGAAGGAGTTCTATGGCCATTTGATTGCACAAGCCATCTGATTTTTGTATAGGGCGTGCCACTGCATCAACAGAGGCCACAAGAGAATCCTTCTTTGTGATTTTGCAGAGTTGTTCAGGCTCTTTTGCCTATTGCACCATTGCTTATGCGTTGAGGATCTGAATCTTAAATATTGGCTTTTCTTATTACAGCTCACAAAAGAGACTTTCCAGTTTGGCACAGAAAAATTTGGAGTCTAAAAAGAAGAGGTTGAATGTCCTGCTGGAGAATTAAAGGCTTTTTGGAAGGTTTTATAAAGAAAAGAAAGATAGGAAGAAGTTAAAGAAAAACATGGATAAAGTGCAACGTGCAGAGATTAAATTCACAACTTATAAACATGCAGAAGTACATCTATCACAGGAAATGCTTGGGAAATGGATGTGAACATGACAACATTTTAATGATATTCAAGACAAATTTTTTATATTCTTTCTTATAAGGCAGTTGATTTCAGCCATGGATTGTTTCTAACAAAAATTTCTTTTACAAATATAATAATGGCAAGAGGAGGGGCAAGGACAACCTCCACTCCTTAGTGGACATGGAGGGGAATATTGTAACTAAAGATGAGAAAAAGGCAGAGGTACTTAACACCCTCTTCGCCTCAATTTTTAATAGCAAGATAGGTTGTCTTCCAGACCAGTGGCCTCCATAGCTGGCAGATGGAGTCAGGGAGCAGTATAGTTCCCCTGTGATCTAGGAGGAATCCATTAGAGAGCTGCTCGGCCACTTGGATCCCCACAAGTCCATGGGTCTGGATGGGATGCATCCTAGGGTGCTGAGAGAGCTGGCAGATGAGCTCGCCAAGCCTCTCTCCATAATTTTTCAATGGTCCTGGCTCACTGGAGAGGTCCCAGATGACAGGAAACTGGACAAGGTGGTGCCCATCCACAAGAAGGGCTGGAAGGAGGAGCAAGGGAATTACAGACCTGTCAGCCTGACCTGAGTGCCAGGCAAGATTATGGAACAGGTCATCTTGAGTGCAATCACACAGCACTTACAGGATGGTCAAGGGATCAGGCCCAGTCAGCATGGATGTAGGAAGGGCAGGTCCTGCCTGACCAGCCTGACCTCCTAGGATCAGGTGACCTGCTTGGTGGATGTGGGGAAGGCTGTGGATGTAGTCTACCTGGACTTCAGCAAGGCCTTTGACACCATCCCCCACAGCAAACTCTTGGCCAAGCTGTCAGCCTGTGGCTTGGACAGCAGCACTCTGTGTTGAGTTGGGAACTGGCTGGAGGGCTGAGCCTAGAGAGTAATGGTGAATGGTGCCACATCCAGCTGGCAGCCAGTCACTAGTGGTGTGCCCCAGGGATCAGTGCTGGGCCTCATCCTGTTCAATATCTTCACTGATGATCTGGATGAGGGGATTGAGTCTGTCATCAGTAAATTTGCAGATGATACCAAACTGTGGGCAGGTGTTCTGTTAGAGGGTGGGAGAGCTCTGCAGGGGGACCTTGGCAGGCTGGATGAATGGGCAGAGTCCAATGGCATGAGATTTAACACATCTAAGTACCAGGTTCTACATGTTGATCACAACAACCCCATTCAGTGCTACAGGCTGTGGCCAGGGTGGCTGGAAAGTGGCCAGGCAGAAAGGGAGCTGGGGGTGCTGGTTGATAGTAGGCTGAACATGAGCCAGGGATGTGGCCAAGAAGGCCAATGGCATCCTGGCCTGTATCAGGAACAGTGTGGCCAGCAGGAGCAGGGAAGTCACTGTGCCCCTGGACTCAGCAGTGGTTAGGCCACACCTTGGGTACTGTGTCCAGTTCTGGGCCCCTCAGTTTAGGAAAGATGTTGACTTCCTGGAACATGTCCAGAGAAGAGCATCAAAGCTGATGAGGGCTTGTGAACACAAGCCCTGTGAGGAGAGGCTGAGGGAGCTGGGGTTGCTTAGCCTGGAGAAGAGGAGGCCCAGGGGAGACCTTATTGCTGTCTACAACTACCTGAAGGGAGGTTGCAGCTAGGAGGGGGTTGGTCTCTTCTCCCAGGCAACCAGCACCAGAACAAGTGGGCACAGTCTCAAGCTGCACCAGGGGAGGTTTAGGCTGGATGTTAAAAAGAAGTTCTTCACAGAAAGAGTGATTTGCCATTGGAATGGGCTGCCCAGGAAGTGGTGAAATCGCCATCATTGAATGTGTTTAAGAAGAGTCTGGCTGAAGCACTTGGTTGCATGGTTTAGTTGATTAGGTGGTGTTGGGTGATGACTTGATGATTTCAAAGGTCTTCTCCTACCTGGTTAGTTCTATTACATAGAGTTGATTCAGTCATGCTCTCACTGCTCATCTGGAGGGTTGCTCATGGGCTTTGAGATCAGTGACAGAAGCTTCTTGTATGCATCGCGAACTTTTCCTTCACACATTAAGCAATTATCATGTACTTGACACTGACATTTACTATGGGGAATGAAATTGTTTCCCCTCTGAGAAGAAGTTTTCCAACTCTTTCAAAAAAAGAATCCAAACCCTTCTTATCCTTTTTTGTATCTAAGTGCTTTTGATTTTTTTTTTCCTTTCCTGCCTGTCATGTTTCAGTGAATAAGTGTATATGAAAAGCTGCCCTTGGGATTAGCAGAGACATGAAAGACTGATCTCTGAAGAATGTGAATGATACTAAATGTTGGGAGTAATTCTGTATTAAAGAAGATCAAAGAATTGATCAGAAGGGCATAATGTCAGCTGTGTAGGAATACAAACTTGTGCATGTAAGATACAGTTCTGGGTATTCGTGAGTAAACGTAAATCACCCCTATTTTTTGTGTGGCAGGTAACACCAGAATGCTTGCAATAAATTAAGGATTTTTTGAGAGTCTATTGTTTCTTGTTGCTTCTCACCTGGCTGGGTCAGTTTCTTGTTGAAATGAGCCTTCGCCTGAATTCTGGGGGAGGAAAGATGGAAGCAGAATGAAAGTTTTAAGGGAGTGCTTCAATGCTGCAAATGCAAACAGGAAATTTAAAGGGATGTTTAAATTTTCATAAAGTCAAATCATGTATTACACACCCGCTGTGAGAAATAAGTTATTTATTTATATTCCAAGAATGAGATTACATTTATGCAGCACAGACTGAGAAAAGCAGAACCCAGATGGTTCAATGATTCTATGTGCATAAAAAAATGGAACATTTATTCTTGGAGCTTTTTACTGGGAACCTGCATGTGTGGCAGCCTTTGTAGAAGGTCATATTTGGTGAAAATTATTAGGCTATTTTGTATGATTTATTGTTTCTCCTAGACAAATGAGAGCCACATCATTTTCGTTCTGGGTCTTCTAGATGTTTTTTTAATTGATAATGCTGTACAGTGAAATGCAGTACTGGTGTTGGTTTCTTTTACATGGATAGGATCTTTTGATTTATTATTAGACTGTTTAAACTTTTAATTAAACTTAATCTTCATGCTGAAGAGAGAATTTCCTGGCAGAATAGATGCAGCCATAGTAATTGAGAGGCTTCACAATAGCTTGTGCAAAAATACATTGTGGTAGGGCTAGTATTGAAAAGGCATGGAAAGAACCTTTCCAATGACATCTTTTGAATTTGTAGTGTGAACATTTAAGAAATCCTTTAGATTTTACTGTCCACTACTCAGAGTTACTGCAGGAAAATGTGAGCAACTTCAGTCTCCCATGTTGTGATTTGGTAGTGTGGTGGTTTTAGGCTATGCCTTTAAAATTAGTTACAGATTTTGAGCAGAAAAGTAGAAAAATATAAATAAATCACTACCGGGCTTGTGAGAGCCTTGCTCTCCCTGGAGGGCGTTTTTCCCCCTGGGGAACTGAGTTAGTCTGTTCCACTCCCCCTCCCTGTCCAGCAAGCCTATGAAAGGCAGACGCTGCAGCCATTAGTGCTCTTTTGCTCCTGCTTTGCCTGTATGAGAGGACTGCTGCTGGCTTCCTGGTTCTCTGCCATGTAGTCAGGCCTGCTTCTCCCAGCTACATCCTTGGCTCTTCAAAGGACTGGTTTTGTATATGTATTTTTCCCTATCCATCCTTGTTCCTTACTTTTGTGAATCCTTCCTGTTACTGTTTTATATATATATGTACATATATTTATATTGTTTAAAGAATGTTTTTACCTCTCTACTTCTAAGCCGACTCCAAATTATTTCTTGGTAGATTTGCTGCTTCCCTTTTTTTCCCCTCTTTATTGGGACAGAGTGGGGGGGGGGAGTGGGGAAGGGATTCTCAGCCTTGCCCCCATCTGAACTCTTAAATCCCACTTAAGGCTCAAACCACCACATATTCTAAACAAATCCATTGGATAAATATGTAGGAGAAGACAAATGGTACCATAACAATTCTTTCCTTCTTCATTTCTGATCTTGGCTGGTTTTGCTTCGTTTGGGCGAGATAATCTGCTTGTTGGCTGGCCTTGGCTAAGTCTAACCCACTGCTTCTCTCTCCACTCCTCTTTCTCTCTTGGAACAACAGGGTAGGGGGTAGGGGCAGTGGAATGCCTTCCCTGGTCTCTGACCAGGGGGATTTTTGTGTTGTTTGCTAATTGTAAATATCTGTATAATATTGTAAATACTGTGTATTTTGTACATACTCACTGCATTCCATTGTAGAGTGTAGATTTTGCTTGTGAATACAGCTTCATTTGCTTCTAACTGAGTTGGTCTGGGAAAGCTAATGCTGGGGGAAACGTAACCCACCACAGGTAGTTAAGCTGAGAGAGGAGTAAGTAAAATTTGGATGTACTTACAATATGGCATACAAGGAGCTCACCAAGTAGTATTGTCTTCCCCTCTCTGACTGCTTATGTGCACTGCAGATGTATGCCAGGATCTGCTGCTAGTGTGTGTAATGGAGTGGCTCTTTGGTTTCATCACAGCAGAAATTATAGCTCAGATGGATTAGGCTCACATATATAACTTCAGCATTATACATGAAAAAGGAAGGAAATGGCAGTGATCCATTTTGCACTTAGTGATAAGCAGTGCATTTACTAGCATAAGCATAGCTCAAGAGTCAAAAAAGATCTGATTAATCTACCATTTTCTGGTTTGATTTATATCCTGGAATTTGTTTAATTGTAAAGCAGATCTAGTCTTTGTACATAATTCCTCTATAGGTTTGGAGCATTTATAAAGGAGTTATGAGTCAGTACATTTTTGTGTTAACTTTTGGGTACTCCTGCTGAGGGTGAGCAAAGGGGGAGTAGTTCATAATGTGTAAAGGAAGGCTACAAAACAACAAAAATTAGGGATGGATCATCAATAATGGGGTAGAACTTATTTTTGGTGAAGAGCTTTCTGCAATATGCGCTGCTTAGCTCTGAGGTTTCAGACATTTTTGTCATGTAATGACAGTCAAATACAAGGTAAGCCGCCAGCAGGCTTTTTGCCCTGGCAAGAGAGCAGGAGGTATTCAATATTCAAGAGAGGGAAGTACAGACTAAGGGATTCAAGCCACAAGAAACCTGAGTTCAGTTATGAGTTTATTAACCAGAGTGCTGCATGCAAGCATGGTTTGTAAGAAGCCTCCTTTGAGCTTCCAGTGGTGCTGAAAATGCAATAGGAATATTTTAGTGTTGCTTTCCTAGACTTCATTAATTGAATGATAAAGCAATAGGGAATTTCGCTGAAACAGAAGCAGAGATGCCAGTTAAGCTGCTGTGTGATCATCAGGTTATTCATGTCAAAATTTGAAGAGACTGGCAGTTCTTGTTTTCACTTAACTGTAGAGAGGAAACAGCTCCTTCGAGTATGACATTTAACACATCCCAAGTGCGGGTTCTACATACTGGCCACAGCAACCCCATGCAGTGCTACAGGCTGAGGCCGGAGTGGCTGGAGAGCTGCCAAACAGAAAGGGACCTGGGGGTACTGATTGACAGCCAGCTGAACATGAGCCAGCAGTGTGCCCAAGTGGCCAAGAAGGCCACTGGCATCCTGGCCTGTATCAGGAACAGTGTGGCCAGCAGGAGCAGGGAGGTGATTCTGCCCCTGTACTCTGCACTGGTTAGGCCACACTTTGAGTCCTGTGTCCAGTTCTGTGCTCCTCAGTTTAGGAAAGATGTTGGCTTGCTGGAATGTGTCCAGAGAAGGGCAACAAAGTTGGTGAGGGGTTTGGAACACAAGCCCTATGAGGGGAGGCTGAGGGAGCTGGGGTTGCTTAGCCTGGAGAAGAGGATGCTCAAGGGAGACCTTATTGCTCTCTACAACTACCTGAAGGGAGGTTGTAGCCGAGTGGGGGTTGGCCTCTTCTCCCAGGCAACCAGCACCAGAAGAAGAGGACACAGTCTCAAGCTGCACCAGGGGAGGTTTAGGCTGGGTGTTAGGAAGAAATTCTTCATAGAGAGAGTGATTGCCCATTGGAATGGGCTGCTTGGGGAGGTGGTGGAGTCACCATCATTGGAGGTGTTCAGGAGGAGACTTGATAGGTTCTTGGTTGCATGGTTTAGTTGATTAGCTGGTGTTGGATGATGGGTTGGACACGATGTTCTTGAAGGTCTCTACCAACCTGGTTTATTCTATTCTAATAGAGGCAACGCTCAAAAGTGTGTGGTTGTAGTTGAAATGAACCTGCTAAACAGACTGATTGTGATTTAAGAAATGGGGGGGGGGGGTGGAAATCCTAGGAAAAGAGTCTTCAGTAAATGAGATTCGAACAGAGCCTGTTGATGAGGCAGTGGATTTGTACTCTGCTGGAATTTCCACTGTACTTAAGCATACAGTTAAGTGGTTAAAATTGGACGACTCTTATTTTTATGAGTGCTTTCTCCCCACTCATTCCTGAATCATGTCAGTGTGCTCTCAGCAGTTTTCATCGTTGACTTGCTTGGTACAGTTCTACCTTTACTCCAGGACTTTCAGCCTTTCTGTATGGCTTTCATGAGGCTATTTGGGACTGCATGAAAAGTAATATGGACAGAACGTTGAGGGAAATGATTCTCCCCCTCTGCTCTGGTGACACTTCACCTGGAGTACATTGTTCAGTACTGGAGTTCTCAGCACAGGAAAGACATGGACCTGTTGGAGCAGGTCCAGAGGAGGACCACAAAAATGACCACTTCTGAACTGACTTTCTATAATTTCCTTCCTGGACTGTATGTCTGTTGGTACAAATTGCAAAACAATGTCAGAACTTTGATTTCATCTAGAGGCTTTGCCTGTCATAAAGTAATCACCCCGTCCAGTACTGTAAAGTCATTTTAGTTTGATCTACCCACGAAGGCACACATGCACAAATCCATAACCAATGCCACTAAAACTAATACACAGATAAACTCTAGTGTGCACAACTATTGTATGTCTTTGTAAATACACAAGTCCTTGTCAGCTGCCAGATAATTTAAACGTGAGGCATCTCAGAAAAGTGCCTGTTTTCACAAAACCATTCACAAGGCCTTGTTTGCTTTGCAGTACCTAACAGAGCAGCCTCTGTTTCTATTCATTGTGTTCTCTTCCCCAGTTCATGTTCCTGGAGTCAGTTGCATGCAGGCTGCTTGATGTTGGAGTGTATTCACAGAATCACCAAGGTTGGAAGAGACCTCAAAGATCATGAAGTCCAACCTGTCACCACAGACCCCATGACTAAACCATGGCACCAAGTGCCACATCCAGTCCCCTCTTGAACACTGTCAGGGATGGTGACTCCACCACCATCCTGGGCAGCACATTCCAATAGCTAACAACTCTCTCCATGAAGAACTTTCTCCTCACCTTGAGTCTAAACTTCCCCTGGTGCAGTTTGAGACTGTGTCCTCTTGTTCTGGTTGCCTGGGAGAAGAGACCAACCCCCACTTGGCTACAACCACCCTTCAGGTAGTTGTAGAGAGCAATAAGGTCTCCTCTGAGCCTCCTTTTCTCCAGGCTAAACAATCCCAGCTCCCTCAGCCTCTCCTTGTAGGGCTTGTACTCGAGGCCTCTCCCCAGCCTTGTTGCCCTTCTCTGGACACTTTCAAGAGTCTCAATGTTCTTAAACCGAGGGGCCAAGAACTGGACACAGTACTCAAGGTGTGGCCTAACCAGTGCAGAGTACAGGGGCACAATGACCTCCCTGCTCCTGCTGGCCACACTGTTCCTGATGCAGGCCAGGATGCCAGTGGCCTTCTTGGCCACTTGGGCACACTGCTGGCTCATGTTCAGCTGGCTGTCAATCAGTACCCCATGTCCTTTTCTGTTTGGCTGCTCTCCAGCCACTCTGACCCCAGACTGTAGCACTGCATGGGGTTGTTATGGCCAAAGTGCAGCACCTGGCACTTGGACTTGCTGAATGCCATCCTGCTGCATCATTTTCCCTGGCACTGAGGTCAGGCTGACAGGCCTGGAGTTTCCTGGTTCCTCCATCTGATGCTTCTTGTGGATGGGGATCACATTGGCCAGTTTCCAGTCATCTGGGACCTCTCCAGTGAGCCAGGACTGGAGGAAAATGATGGAGAGTGGCTTGGCCAGCTCATCTGCCAGCTCTCTCAGCACCCTAGGATGGATCCCATCCGGTCCCATGGACTTGTGAGTGTCCAAGTGGCTCAGTAGGTCCTGAACTAATTCCTCATGGATTTCCAGGGCATTACACTGCTCCCTGACCCCATCACCCAGCTCAGGAGGCCACTTGTCCTGAACTCCTGCCTTACAGTTGAAAATTGAGGCAAAGAAGGTATTAATGTATTCTGCCTTCACAACCCTTCTCACTCTTATAGCAAGGAAGGCTCTGTGCTTGTGCTGTGTGATCAGTAAAACTCCAGGATACTGCTCCCCAGGTTGATGTGGGATAGCTCCTGCACCACATCCTCTTTACTTAAGAGGGCTGCTTTTGGCATGCTCACAGCTTTACCAGGTAGCTCTCATCCGACTTCCATAGTCAGTATTTTCATGGCAAATACAGCTACTCTCCTGGCAGGTGATCACTGCTGGTTATTGCTGACTCTTGGGAAGAAAGAAGGGAAGGAGAGTGTGCTGCCATATGCCTTCTTTATCGTTCCTGGTCTTACCAATTTCATAGAGAGAATCATTACTTCCTTTGTGCATGACTTCATGGACTATCCACAAGTAATCCCTTACATTCCTCTCTCCCTCTTTTCAGGTAGGTGTCTTTAACCACACAATTACTGAGTCCTATTTGAAAAGACCCTGCCCACTTTGTACCCCTAGCTCTGCTAAGCACATTAGGGCTTTTTCTTCACAACAGTGTATCTGTGTGCTTGCACATCCACATTGAGGAGAGGTGTGGGACTAGAACATGAGCTCTTTCTCTCCTCTATTTTGATAGAAACTTCTCCCCTGCTGTTGTTGTTCCTTGTCTGTGTTTTGGTGGTTCTTCCAAAAGAAAGTTAGTTACTTTTTTTTTTTCAGCATTTCAGGAGACATTTAAGCTGCGACATACTACTTTTGGCACACTAGCAGGTTCAGTGGGCTGCTGTGTCAGCTGAGGTCAGCACTGTGATGTGCTTGTGCAGTGAGACTGGCATGTTCTACTCCACTTATCAGGGCTAAAATCATGCATAGAGTCCTTATTTGTGTCTCAGTTGATATACGGTACCCCAGTCATGCTTCTGTCCCCTCAGGTGACAATCTTTTATCATATTCTCCTTGCTTTTCATTCTTCCAGCTCCCAACAGTTCTTTTCACAGTTGGACCTCATAAAAATTTACTGTTTTCTCATGCCATTAAAAACTACAGTGCCTCATTGTAGGTCAGGTTCAGTGACCACACTCTTGTCTTCTGAGCTGCCAGTCCCATAAAGAATTGCTTATCAGTCATTTAGTATACCTGTGCTACAGACTAATTGACACTTGAATTCACAGTTCAGCCTCTGCTTGGTCTGTAATACATTTTTCAGTCCCAGAGCAGTGGGATGTACTGAGGTGACTTGCCTAATTTAGGTTAGTGAAGGGATGCTGTTTGTCTGCTTCCTGCATACAAACAAAACTTTCAGAGGTTGGCTGCATTTTCTGGTCATCTTGGTAGTGATGGTCTCTTCTCCCAGGCAGCCAGTACCAGAACAAGAGGACACAGTCTCAGGCTGCGCCAGGGGAGGTTTAGGTTGGATGTGAGGAAGAAGTTCTATACAGAGAGAGTGATTGCCCATTGGAATGGGCTGCCTGGGGAGGTGGTGGAGTCACTGTCATTGGAGGTTTTCAGGAGGAGACTTGATGGGGTGCTTGGTGCCATGGTTTAGTTGATTAGGTGGGTTGGATTGGTTGAGGGGTTGGACGCGATGATCTTGAAGGTCTCTTCCAACCCGGTTTATTCTATTCTAAGTGTGAGGAGTAGTAGGCAGGTAGATTTGCTCTTAGATTTTCTGATTGCTTGTCAATCTTGCATATACCAGGACTGGCACTTTCTTTAGCACTGACCTGATAGTTCTAAATTGCTGCCAGAAATTACTCTTCTAATACAGATATTTTTATTCTTTTCCAAATAGAAGCATAGCAAGTTCTTAATGACCAATAGCCTCTGTCTCTTTTCAGAATGTCTTATTTTATGATAATCTGACTGAAATTATTGTTCATTGATAAATCCTAATTATGCCAAAGGTATTTGTGACCTATTAAACCCTATTAGGGTTTAATTGTAGACTTCCTATCCAAGGAGTCTCTTGATTCAGTGGACACTATAATTGTGTTAAAGCTGCAGGATTGAACTAATAGTTGAACATCAGAAAATTTGTTTTATATTTTGCAACCACTGAAACACAAGTTCTAAAGACGCATTCTTCACTTGCTACATCTTCCCTTCCTAAACCTTAATTAGAAGCCTGCACCAGAATTCTAGTATTCAGAAAAAACATCTAACATCCTATACTGTGAATACTGTATGTGCACTTCACCATTTCCTCAGTGTTACACACAGTCAAGCCCTGCCTTTGAAAAATGTAAAAGCAGCGCCACTAGTTTTCTTTACAGCAATGTGTTAAGATTTCTTCTGCTGTCAAGCTACAAGGTTGCTCAAGAAGCCAAGTGCCAGTGAGTTGCACCAAATCACTTTCATTCCTCCTGTTCTCCCTTGTTTTTTGCAGTCATCAAGATTTTGTCTTGAATAATTGAATTGCTTTCAGTTAATACATTTAACTTCAAAAACCTTGCCTCTGACATTAATTTTGGGGTTTCATGTGGCAAGTGTAGCAGAGTTGACCATCCTGTTTATGTGTGGTGCCCAAACAGTATTTTCTTCAGGTTATGCATCCGTATTTAGTTTAGAGTATACTGTTTGGTTGCTTTCCCTTTGTGTTCCAGATCTGAGAAAAGTTTACCTGATGAGAACCTATTAATAGGTTTCTGTTGTATCAGGTTTGGGTTTTCAACTTTTTGATGGCAGGCTTTCATGTGGGGATTTTGTCTGAGATGCTTGAACTTCAGGTATTAGGTATTTTGTAAATTACTTTAAAAATCTTTGTTGTGAATGCTTCCCTTTTGAAGTTTTTACTAAGCTCACTGCTGAACTGTTCATGCAATCCTGAGCAGCAAATATGACTGACTTGTGCTCTGCAACTCTGGTTTAGTGGGTTCTTCAGGAGGGTAGCGAATCACATAACTGGTTACAACTCTCAGGCTGATGGAGCGTTGGCAATGAGAAACTCTGTTGTTCCAGGGAACAGAGGTCTGCTGTGCAGGCCTGGCTGAGGAGGCTCTCAAAGGCAATCTGCAAGCTGTGCTGTACAGGAAATTGAGCAGGGAATCGGGGTTGTGCTGATTGTTCATTAATGCCCCTGTAATGAGGGGTCTGTAAGGAATGTTACAGAGCAGCTGTCATGTCCCTTGTGCAATGCCAATTAAATAATGAATGTGAAATTTTAAGTAGCTAGTACTTGGACTTAAATAGAGGGGACCGGAGATTTCTTACAAGGTGATTAATTGCAACATCAGAGAAAGTGGAATGGTAGAAGTACTCCCTTGGGTAAATGAGTTGAATAATGTTGCCTTTAATAGAAACCTGTAGAGTTTTGTGTTAAGTAATTCTTCTGGAGAAGTGAATTTCAGTGACAGGCATTGTTGAGCTACATAACTGTGTGTCAATTCAGCTTTATTGCTTCCCTGGAATTACCATACCACTCTGAGTGTTGCTTTGGAAAGAGTATGTACTTAATTTCCTTGCATATTACCAGTCTTTGTCTAATGCCAAAATGTAAGATCAAAACAGCAACTGTTACAAATGTTGAATTTTTTATTGTTAGAGAGGGATGTGAATATTTTGGTTTGCTGCATTCTCTTTCGTATCCACAAACTCTGGTGATGATTAAATGACTGTCATAAGGAAAATAGAGCACTTGCAGTTTCCTGGGATATAGAAGTCCAGCACCAAAATTTCAAAAAGTAAGCAGTGCTGATTTTCATCTCTACTCAGCACCTCCCATTCCTACGTTTTGAGCTAAGCCTCTTGAATCATTACTATGCTTAGTTCTCAAAGTCTTTGAGCATCACATTATTAGATTAGCAATGAAAATTTGGAGCAATCTGCATTTGACTTTAAGCTGTTTACAAACCAATTGAAGTTCCTAGTTAACCTCTTTCCTTTCTCAGTTTTATTTTGAGATTGCAATATTGGCATGCAAGTAAGATCTGTTCACATTCAGAACAAAAAAATCCTAGTGATTGTTATACCTAATTCACATTTCTGAATGCCACTTTGCTCCAATTGGTCAGCTTTCTCATATTTGAATATGCACATTCACAGAATCAATGCCAGGGGCTGGAAGGGACCTTGGAAGATCATCTAGTCCAACCCTCTTGCCAGAGCAGGATCATCTATACCACTTTGTTGTGAAAGGTGAAGATAGTGGGCAGATGTGCTGTTAACAGTAGAATGAATTATTGCTCTTGAAATTAGTGTAGTTGTTTGGTTGTCTATTTCTCCAATGTGTCATTCTTGATGAAGATGGATTTTGACAGTTGTGGAAGTGTTGTGTATTTAAGGAACCACCTTTGATGTCAAATGAACCTCTGGGTTCCCTTTTAACAGCAATGCATTTGTGAAGGAGTGTGGTGTATTGACACTGCACTAGTGGGACCTGTTTCCTTTCCCATATCAGTCTTAGAATAGGATTAACCAGGTTGGAAAAGACCTTCGAGATAAAGTCCAACCTGTCACCCAACACCATCTAATCAACTAAACCATGGCACCAAGCACCCCATCCAGTCTCTTCTTAAACACTTCCAGTGATGGTGACTCCTCCACCTCCCTGGGCAGCCCATTCCAATGGTCTGTTGTACTTGTGGAATCTGAGGAAGAGATGTTAGTGTTGTAATTCTTCCTTTGAAGTGAGGTATTTCATAGAGTGTGTTAAGGTGTGTACTGACCAACTTTTTCTTGTACTGCTGTCAACCTGGTCTCTGTGTGGTATTCCATTTCTTGTTTTTTAATTGTATGCTCAGAATATATTTTCAAATACTATTTTTAAAAACAGCACACATTTCACAGCTATGATGTCACAAATGTGAACTGTAGATAGGTCATGCCTTTTTCACAGGTAGATGCTTCTTATGCTCATCCTGGAGAAAGTACTAGGCAGTAGTTTGTACCAGACAGTATCTAAATTATATTAGGCAGACATGGCATCAAATGTATAGTGACCACTGTTGCCACACTAATTCTTTATATATAAGTTATGCTTGAAAGACTCCTAGCTTCTACTTGTATGTTTGGCTCTGCAAAAACCAAGGCAAATGTAATTCCTGACAGAATGACTTTCAAGAAGATGCTTTAAAGATCACAAAATATCCTCACAGACATGCACTCTTCTCTTTGGATCCTGGGGTTTACTCTAGAAGTTGTGGATCTTTTTGTGCTGTCGCTCATGCTAGCTCTTTCAGATGCCTACAGTACTTGAAAGGTGAATGAAGTTCAGGGGGTAAGGGGCTGGTGCTTCTGGTGCACACACAGACCTTGGCAGATATTGAAGTGCTTTGTCTTCAGAGGAAGGAATGAACTGCTCAGTCTTCCTTTTGTGAAGAGTCATCAGGACAGAGTAGGAAGCATAGGCGTGCCGGGCAAGCATGGGTCAAGGGGACAGTGGTGTTTGAATGTGGTGTATTTCTACCATTAGATCCAGTTAACTTGAATTATATTTTTTCAGACATAACATTAGACAGATATTATAAAACAGTGTGGCAAACTCTTTTCTTATTGGTGAGAAGTTCTCGGCAGTTAAGCCTCAACATTTAGTGGGGTTTTCTCACAGATTGAACCAACCCACACAAGAAGAAATTACTTTGAGATATAGCAATAAGAATTATCACTGTCACCTCATCAATGTCATTGATGAAGATGTTGAACAGGACCAGACCCATTACTGACCCCTGGGTGACTGCATTAGTTAGAGCTCTCTATTTGGACTTGGCGCAATTGACCACCACTCTTCGTACTCTTATTTTGTGGCCAAAAATTGTAGAGGCAAAGTCATAGAATAGAAAATGGGGGGGAAATGACTTTTTTCTTTACAAGCCTTTTACTGTAGTCTGGAACTGAAGGTGAGAAAGTGTTACATAACTTGACCTTACCATGTTTTGCTGCAGCTTGTTTGATGGATGTAGCAATGCTGATGTCTCAATTTGAAAAATAGGTCATTTCCCAAAGTATGTTAAAATCACCTTAACTATGAGTTAACTTAGCTGTTAGATAAAACAAAGGCTGTCACTGTTTGCTGAAGGAGATGCTTTTCAGTTTGTGACAGTGCTTTGCTTTTAGGATTATTGCTCAGTTGTGCTATTTTATATAATGATGTGACTGTGTCAGTGGATAAGGGACAGTGTGATCTGTCTGGACTTCTGCAAGGTCTTTAACATGGTGCTCCACAACATTCTGCTCACCAAGTTGGAGACATGGATTTGGTGGGTGGACAGTTCAGTGGATATGGGATTGGCTGGATGGTCAGATCCAGAGGGTAGTGCTCAATAGCTTGAAGTACAGATGGAGAGCAGGGACAAGTGGTACAGACAGGGGTCTCTATTGGGACCTGTACTGTTTAATATTTTTATCAGTGATTCAGTGGGATTGAGTGCACCATCATCAAGTTTGCAGATCACACTAAGGTGACATCCAGAGAAGTGATTCTGCCACTTTGCTCTGGTGAGACCTCACCTGGGGTATTGCATCCAGGTCTGGAGCCCTCAATACAGGGAAGACATGGACCTGATGGAGCAGTTCCAGAGGAGGGCCACAAAAATGTTCAGGGGACTGGAACACCTCTGCTACAACGACAGGCTGAGGGAGCTGGGATGGTTCACCCTGGACAATAGGGAGATTTAATAGTGGCCTTCCACTACCTGAAGGGGGCCTACAGGAAGGATGGTGAGAGACTGTTTACGAAGGCCTGTAGTGACAGGACAAGGTGCAATGGCTTCAAACTAGAAAAAGTAGATTTAGGTTGGATGTTAGGAACAAGTTTTTTACCATGAGGATGGTGGAACACTGGAACAGGTTGCCTAGGGAGGTGGTTGGGGCCCCATCTGTGGAGATTTTCAAAGTGAGGCTTGACAGGGCTGTGGGCAGCCTGATCTAGTTGATGATGTCCTTCCTTACTGCAGAGGGATTGGACCCAGACTATTATATGATTCTGTGGTTTTATGATTTTCAGCAGCTTATAATACAGGCTATTAAAAGGAGTTGCACTGGTGCACTTGCTGTCTTTCATGTTGGGTGGATATGTAAAATCTCTGTTATCTGATCTGCCTTTGTGACACATGATTGCTTTGTTGACAGGCTTTAACCCCACCTCCAAGTGTAGAACACTGAAAGTAATACTTGTGCAAATTGCACCGGACTGCTTTGAGCAGAAAGAACAAAGCAGTTTAAGAATGAATACTCCAATTATAAAATAAACCAGACTAATAGAAAATTACTTGCTGATACTTCAGCTCTCAATCATGTTGGTTTTCTGCTTGCAGATGCTGATTAGACTGCTGCTCAATACATTTTTGCTTTCCACATCTCTTTACCATCTGTTGGTATGAATCAATGTAAAGCTGAATCAAGATGACTTTGTTCTGTGCATATGCAATTAGTTGCAGCAAAGAGAACTATGCAAAATCCTGGTTTTTCCCTTGAAAATCTTGAGCTCAAGTCAATGGCAGCTAAGCAGTACTTGGCTTCTTCAATTTTAGTGGAATTGAAACAATTGCAACACTGAGCTGATTTTTTGGTTTTGTTTTAATTCATGAGGTATTTCATAGGAAAGGGCATAACAGAAGTGTCTGTTGCCATTGCTTAGGATTCTGGCTTCACTTTCAAGGCTCACATCAAAAACCTTCAAGTTTATTTACTTCTAAGAAAACGTGCTTTAGCATGTGAGAACATTTGAGCAAATAGCTTTTTAGGAAACCAGTTCACTAGTGCAAGACTTGTGACTAAGTTGTACTTACAAGCTTGCTTTATCACTATTTGATACATTACTCAAACTATGTAGCAAATCTGTTAGTAGTCCCTAGTGCTGTCGTATTTTGGAGAAGGCTGAGTATTCTCTACAATTCAATTGTGTTATGAGTGCAAAGGTGCTTAGCTGTAATATCACTATTCACTATGATGTGACTCCGTTGCTGCTAGTTGTCTGGTGGTAATTGCAAGTCTTGTGCTGTGGTTTAAGCATAAGTGGTCTTGTTTTAGCAATGAGATCAGTTGTGTGCTGTTCAGAGAACTCATACTGTTAGGTATTACGTTACAAAAAGTTAAGAGGGAGCACTTTAAAAATAGTATTTTAAAACCCAACTGTTACTTTACTGGGTTTGTTACCTTGGTTTCATAAGGTTTCCCAAAATGATTTTTGTTAATCCCTTCTAAATAGTATCCTGTTTAAAGCTTCTCTTAGCTTGAGTTGGAGGGAAGCTTTTCAACAACATTTTAGTGATTAGAGGATGAGTGAATAAACTTCTTTAAAGATTGGAATTACTGTGGTCTAGAAAAATAGACTGAATAAGGTATATAACTTCTTTCATGTAATGTATGTCTTAATATACTTTTGCTTCTGCAACTGCAAAGCAATAATAGAAGACTTTAGCAAGTGACTGGAATTTTCACTTGGAAGGTATTTAAATAAAAACATAATCAATGCCCACACGCCTCTCTACGGAGGCATTTTTCTAGCTGTGGCCTATCTTCAAGGTGCGAGGAGATAAATATATCCTTAATAATTTACTGCAACAGTTGACTCAAACAGGAGAATGTGTTGGTGCTAAGGAAACTTTCACAAGCTGAATAAGCTACTAGCCTTTGGGAATTTCATCCTGATACATGTGGTATGTATTAGGGGCTGTGGTGGGAAAAACGTGTTTCATAGAATGTGAAGGAAAAAACAGTATCTTACACAAGATGATCACAATACAAATGAGTTGTTAAATGAGCTTTTACTGTAAGCAAATAGGAGATAAGCAGATAATCAAGTTTAGTGGGAACAGATGAAATTAAATGTAGGTTTTACTACAAACAATGCATTAAGTGAATATTGACCAGCACGACGAACTATCCTTAAGGATCAAAGCTGCTTTTCCCCTACACTTCTACATATCCCCAGTTTCAAACAAACTTGACAAGAGATGAGTCTTGAATATGTTAAGTTTTTCTATACTATATGAAAATCAGTACCTTGTACAGGGGAAGAGAGACCCAAAGTAGTGCTGCTAATGAAGGGCTGGCAACACAGAAGTTGATACTGGCGTTTTCTGTTGGCCTTTCTCCTGACCCATCAGCCTGGATTATCTTCAGCACTTGATAGCTGCTGCTCAGAAATGCATCTGTACAAAACCTGAACAAAAGGACCTGGTACTTTGAGAAATGCTTTTTGCACTTAGTCAAAGCAGAGAGCTTCCTTTGCCTTCACAAGGCATTTGAACTTGAATGGCTTTTATTTTTCTTCTTCCCCCCTCCATTGTTCTCTTGCTGTGTAGCCACAGTCTGACAATGTGATGGAAGTAGTAGTATTACAGATTTTTTTTTTTTTTTAATCTTCTGTGAAACTTCTCAGTCTTAAACACTACCTTTTTCCTGTAACTTCCAAAAAATCATGCTGCTTTCTTGTAACTTTAGTTTTTTCAGTATGGGCCTCAGCAGGTCTAGGGAAGAATGAGCAGACAATGCTTTCTCTGAAGCGTTTTCCAAATGCCTTGAGAGGCAGAGGAGTAGATTTTGAATCCCATTCTTGTTAATTTCTCCTCTTGTGGTGATGAGAAGGAGTGGGGAATGAAAGTCTGACCAGTTTGTTTTCTTTTGATTGTGCTTAACTGCTGCTGGACCTAAGAGGATAAATTTTTATAGAGAATGTCAGCTTGAGCATGTGTCACATTTTCAAAACTTGTCAGTATTAGCAGTATCCAGAGGGAGGCGAACAAAGCAAAAGTTTCTCCAAGGGTGTGAATGATCATTCAAAGATAATTGAGCGTTGGAACGTACAAAGAACTGTCAGTAACTGTGTAGCAACATGTTGCTCACAAGTGAAAAACTGTTTAGAAGAATTGTAGCCCAAATCCTCTGCATTAATTTAATTTGGTAACACATTTCAGTCATAAACTTTAGTCTGAATTATTTCCAAGCAAGATGTTGGGTGCTAAAATGTAACAAGCTCTGCACTTTTTCTTTTATAGTAGTTTCATGTAAAAGTGTGGTGGGAAAGATCCTTCTTTGTGCCTTCTGGGATCACACAATATGAAATGGATGAACTGTCTTAGTTCAGAGCATTGAAGTGGAAAAAAAGGGAGTGGGGTATTAGTGAAGTTTTCAGTCACTTCTTTTTTTTATGAGAGGTAACCACAACAATGCAAACTCCTGGCCAAGCTGTCAGCCCATGGCTTGGATGGGAGCACGCTGCATTGGGTTAGGAACTGGCTGGAGGGCCGAGCCCAGAGAGTGGTGGTGAATGGTGCCACATCCAGCTGGCGGCCAGGCACTAGTGGTGTGCCCCAAGGATCAGTGCTGGGCCCCATGCTCTTTAACATCTTTATTGATGATGTGGATGAGGGCATTGAGTCCATCATCAGTAAATTTGCTGACGACACCAAGCTGGGGGCAGGAGTTGATCTGCTGGAGGGTAGAGAGGCTCTGCAGAGGGACCTCGACAGGCTGGACAGATGGGCAGAGTCCAACAGCATGAGATTTAACACATCCAAGTGCTGCACATTGGCCATAACAACCCCATGCAGAGCTACAGGCTGGGGTCAGAGTGGCTGGAGAGCAGTCAGGTAGAGAGGGACGTGGGGGTACTGGTCAATGGTAGGCTGAACATGAGCCAGCAGTGTGCCCAGGCATCCAAGAGGGCCAATGGCATCCTGGCCTGTATCAAGAACAGTGTGGCCAGCAGGAGCAGGGAGGTCATTCTGCCCCTGTATACTGCACTGGTTAGGCTGCACCTCGAGTACTGTGTCCAGTTCTGGGCCCCTCAGTTTAGGAAGGATGTTGACTTGCTGGAACGAGTCCAGAGAAGGGCAACAAAGTTGGTGAGGGGTTTGGAACACAAGCCCTATGAGGAGAGACTGAGGGAGCTGGGGTTGCTTAGCCTGGAGAGGAGGAGACTCAGGGGTGACCTTATTACTCTCTACAACTACCTGAAGGGAAGCTGTAGACAGGCAGGGGCTGGTCTCTTCTCCCAGGCAGCCAGTACCGGAACAAGAGGACACAGTCTCAGGCTGCACCAGGGGAGATTTAGGTTGATTGTTAGGAAAAAGTTCTATACAGAGAGAGTGATTACCCATTGGAATGGGCTGCCTGGAGAGGTGGTGGAGTCATCATCATTGGAGGTGTTGAGGAGGAGACTTGATGGGGTGCTTGGTGCCGTGGGTTAGTTGTTTGGGTGGTGTTGGATTGGTTGAGGGGTTGGATGCGATGATCCTGAAGGTCTCTTCCAACCTGTTTTTTTATTATTATTAATGTTTATTCTGTGCCCTCTGAACTCCCAGTAACAAACTGAGGGACCAAGAGTGTTGAAAAAACGTATGTGTAAGACTGTTGTTTCAAGGATTTGGAGGACCTCAGAAGATAGGAGAGACAAACCAAAGTCTGTTTAGCATTAAACTGGGGATCCTAATTCAGGTTTAGTGTCCTGGATAGGTTAGGTAGATTGACTTGGAGTCTAGACATCACATTTCCTGTGCAGTTGTGTGTGCTTTTGAAGGCTAAAAGGTATTGGTGACTGAAGTGTTTGTGGAATAGTGATGGTTATCTGAACACATAGAAGGGTCATAGCTATATAGTTTTTGGCTGTTCCTGCAAGAAACAGCAGTAAAGGCAGAATTATGGATTCTTGTACATACTTACTTACTTTCCCAGGGGGAGAGTTGGTTAAAGATGAGGAAAGAGTAGAAAGCTTCGGGTACAAGTTGATATGCATGTGTAGGGTGGTGGGGGTTTTATTTTTGTTTTATCTAGCTCTATGGAAAAAATATATTTAATTGTGTCAAAGCCATACCTGCTCAAAATACTCTCCTTAATCATGTTGCAGGTGTAAAGCAGGTAACTAATTAATTAGCAAATATTGCTATATAGACAGGCATTATTGGCAGAAGAAATTACATTGAGGGTTATGAAGTTTAAGGGGCAGATAATGAAAATTTTCTTCAGGAAAAGGCATTGCAGAATACATTGAGAAGAAAAGTCACTCCAGTCTTGCTGTAAGGAGGCATGGAGAGTTTCTCCTCCTTCAGGACTTCTCAGAAACCATGGGAGAAAAGAGATTGGCCTCATAAAGAGGATACACAGCTTTAATGTTTGATCTGAGACCATTATTAAAATGAAACAGTTTGCATGTGGAAACTGATGCTCTCATCTGGTGAGACCTGATTTCATTGCTCTTCATTGGAGATGACCTAAACATACTCAGAATTTTCTCTTCTTGCTTTATGTGTACTCTGCATCTAGACATGGTTGCTCAATAAGGCTAAGGCTATTGGTCTTCTGAAAGCAAAACATATAGCTTTATAGCGTACACTGGTTTCTAGTATTAAAATTGAGGCCAAACCCACTACAGTACTGTTGCATAGAGGCTTTAAGGGTAATGCTGTGAGGGAGAACACTTCCGCTGCCACTATGTGTTCAAACCTGTAAGTCTGTTGTGGAATGTCTTCAGTGGGAAGCACTATGTTTAGCGCTACAGACAACTGGTTTTGTAGGGCTACTGTTGTGAAACATTTTACAAAGATGGGATTAAAATTAGGTAGGGAAGCTGACAGCATGCTGCTTTCTGAGGGTGGCATAATTTCAGTGGCATTAAATTATCTTTGACCTGTTCTTGAACTTCTGTTTTCTGAAGTAATTGTGTTTGTGGGTGCTTGAGTGTATCTCTGAAAGTGATCACAGCTTTGGACTAATCACATGGTCTGTGTTCATTCAGGATACAGTAAATAGAGCTTAAATGGGTTAGGTAGTTTTAAGGATTGACAGTATTTGCTTCAGATAGGACATGGTGAAAGTGCATGCATGTTTCACGTTGTCTTAAATGACTAGGTTTTGTGTGTATGTTGATGCTGTGTCAGTGACATTGAGAGTATCCTATTTGTGTTGTCTGAATAAAGCGTGTGTCAGTGGTGTTTCCATTCTTGTTCTTTAACGTTCCTCCGAGGTTTCTCAGCTTTCCCTGATTTTCTGTTCTGTGCTTTAAGGGATGGGGGAGACGATAAAAGTTCATATTACAGTACTTCTGTTAGCAAAAGTAATTGTTACATCACAGAAGTACACATACATAATTAACTGAAATCCATGGTTCACTGGATTCATACTGAGATTGCCTTCTCTTCATATGTTTATAAGTAGGCTATAGTACTAAGTGATAGGTACTTACAATGGAATTACAGTTTAAATGTTGTTCTTTTAAAATTCATACTATTTTTCTCTCTGCATTGATTTCCATTTCATAGAAGTTGGAAGAAACTTGAAAGATCATCTAATTCCAACCCCTGTGCTGTGGGCGGAGACACCTCCTACTGGACCAGGTTGCTCAAAGCTTCATCTAGCCTTGTCTTAAACATTTTCAGGGATGAGGCGTCCACAGGTTCTCTGGGCAACTTCTTCCAGTGTCTCACCACCCTTAAAATAAAGAAATTCTTCCTTATGTCTAATCTGTATCTAACTTGCCTCTAGTTTAAAACAATTGTCCTGGTCCTGTCACCATATGCATTTACAAAAATTCTTCTCCAGCTTTCCTGTAGGCCCTCTTCAGGTACCGGAATGCCACTATAGGACTTGGTAGAGCCTCCTCTTTTCAAGGCTGATCAGATCCAGTTCCCTCAGCCTGTCCTTGTAGGAGAGGTGCTTCATCCCTCTGATCATCTTTGTGGCCCTCCTCAGGACCCTCTCCAACATATGTATGTCTGTCTTGTTTTTGGAGCTCTAGAGCAGAGTAGAGCGACAGAGTTACCTCCCTTAACATGCTGGCTATGCATCTTTTGATACAGCCCAGGATATGATTGACTTTTTGGGCTGCCAGTGCACATTGCTGTCTCTTGCCAAGTGCCTCATAAACCAGCACCCCCAAGTCCTCCTTTGCAGGGCTGCTCTGTATTTGTTTGTGATTGCCCTTAGCCAGTTGTAGGACCTTGGACTTCGCTTTGAACTTCAAGATTGACATTGGCCCACCCCTCTGGCCTGTCAAGGTCCCCTTGGATGGCTGCCCTTCCCTCCAGATTGTTGATCGCACTATACAGCTTGGGTTTGTTGGGAAACTTACTGAGGGAGCGCTTGATCACATTGTCCATGTTGCCAGCAAAGATTTGTTACTATTGTAAGTGTTGGAAGTTATATGAAATCATCTAGTTTCCTTTGATATGCTCAGTTAGAGCTTAACTGCATTTTCTTCTGTCAAGAAATGTTCTTCCCAGGAAGCCACCTGTCTTGCATCCAGTCATTAATGTTATGAATATCACTTGTATATTGAAGAACGGCTCATTAAGAATCATGAAAGTATAAACCATCTGCTTATTTAATAAGTAAAGTCAAGATTGCTGTCTGGTTTGAGTGCTCTGTATTAATTCAGTTTCATGGCATTTTTTTACTACAGTACATGATGTCTGTATGGTACTTCTCCAGCCCTCCATAGCGTTTTCATTTGTTCTGAAGTCTTCAAGTAAGAGTTTGTTGTGCCATCATGACCCTGCATTTAAGTTGTAGACTTATTTTCAGACTATTTTTGGCACACATTTTCTGTATTACTGGGCTGTCATCTTCCTCTGTGTACCTCATTTCTCTGCTTGGGTATCCCCTATCCTTCATTCTTGTCTGTTTTAAATATTTAAGCTTATTCTGTCTGGGAAAGCTTAAGAGTGTCTGGTGCTCATACTTGATCTTGAAAGAAAATTGAATTAGATAGGGCATTCCTTACTCAGAGTGCTGTTTCAGTTTCTGTCTCTACTTTTGCTTCTAACTGAAGCAAAATGTTTCCTGCAAGGAAACGATACTATCAGTTTCTCCTTTCCTCGAAGTCTGCCCTGGAGCAGAAGGTGGCTTAATCTTTTATGCTGTCCTAAGAGGGCTGTGAACAGTTGAAGAGAATAAAAGATGGTTTTACTCTTATGTGGACCATAATACAGCTTAACTGGGGTGTTGTGGTGTTTTTTGTTGTTGTTTTTTTCTTTTTAAATCATGCTGGGCTTTGTGTTCCAAAGTAAATACTCTTCATAAAGTAACATAAGGACCTTATTTCAGAAAGCAGAAAGGAGTTCTGAAACCAGAGTTTTTGCTATGTATGTTTTCAGTAGCCATCCATTCATTCTCTTACCATTCTCCTTTTAATTACATTAACTAGACTTTACTTGGAGGACTCTTAAAAGTTAGGGGGTTTTTTATATATAGGAGACATCTGAGTGTGTCTCATCTCAAAACCTGCAGTAAGACCATTTATTCATTCTTTCAGGTAAAAACTGTATGACTGATTTGTCCCATCTCCTTCAGCATTTCCTGTCTAAATGACAATGGCTACTGACATGCAGTATCCTGACAAACAGCCATGGAAGCATTTTTAGTTTCAGAAGCACGTGGCTAAAGTTCTGCTACTGAAAACAAATGTGTCCTGAAGACAGCAATGGAAGTTGAGTACTAGAATGAAAGCCTTCTTGCCCCACTCCTCCTTACAGTTCTCTGAGCTTTTCAGCTGTGGAGCTTGTACTGGCACATGTTTCTGGCTTCATTCCAGGATTTTTTATTTATGAACACTGAGGGTCTTCATAGTTTCAATGTTATGATTTTTACTGAGTTTTATGTATGTAGGGAAAGTTCTTCAGTGCACACTCAGCATAAGGCCATGGATATGCATGTTTATGACACTTTGACCTTGTGTAACCTACCTGCAGTGGAGCTGCGATAACAACCAAAAAGAGGAGAGGTTTTAGGAGGCAGTTTTTGAAATGCATAGTCTAGATGGGAATTCTAGCTTCGGTTGAAAGGCAGTTTTAAATAGGATAAAGACAAGCAGATGCTGTTACAATGGGCAGTCAAACTTGTACCTGCTGCTTGGTGCTGTTTCACTTTTATTTGTTTGAAATTGAATTAGTAGGAATGTACTGAATTTAAAAACTATCATCATCTGTCTTTGCATGATATTTTAAAAAAACATTTGATTGGTGGAAAAAATTGTCCTTCTAAAACATACAGAGAAATCAGTGGAGAGGCTTGTTTAGAATTTTCCTCAGATTTGGCTACATTTCTGTAAGTGTTTCCATTTTTTCTTATTTGTTTAACAGTGGATTGCATGCATACTGCAGTTAGGGATGTTCTTTGAAATCTATGAAGATGAGGCTAGGAACAAAACCTAAGATGTACCTGTTCACATAATTTCTTGGGGAAATGCTAGCTTAAAAAAACTACAAAAACAAAGAACAAATAAAACCCAAGTTGGTGTTGAATATCATCAGCAGGTCCAGTTTGACCCATGATGCTCTTCTTGTGAAGCTAATTATTGTCAATGAAAGGTACTGTGAGAAATAATGTTTTGGATAAAGTACATCCAAGAAAGGAGGGGAAGGAGGTCTACTTTCACAGAGAAGTTGTGCACCTGATATGCTTGCGTGCAACGCTGACTTCCATTTTGATTATTTTAATGTCCTGTAGTCAATGAGCATTCTAATTCCTGAAAGCATTTTAAAGGAGCGTTACCTGGTGGATGTTTTGTAAGACTGAAACTAATTGTTGTCAAGCATGCATAATTTTGCAAGTATTGATGGATTCAGTTCACCTAAAGTAAACCATTACGTTCCCTTCATCAAAATTGAAGTGTAAAGTTTTCTGTTCTTTTGAAGTCTTTGAGTCATGACTACTAATGATAAAATGGTAGTGTAGGATTACTAGTTTCCTGCATGTCTAGCTGCTGTCATATACTTCTAATTTTTATTCATGCATTTAAACTGAATTGTTTGAGTTTTCTGTTTTTTTTTTTCAAGCTGTTACTTAATCCAACACCGTACATGGACAAAACATGCATCAAAGGAATACCAGAATAAGAGAAATAAAATGAGTAAAGGAGAACATTAAAGCAGTAAGAGAATTCAGATTCAGAAGGGCAAGTAATAAATCACAGAATGTGTTCCAAAGTGTTTTTCCTAAGCTGTTCACTGTATGTATTTTATTTGGCTGGTTAGGCATTATCTGGATATGCAATTACATTGCTGAGGAGATTTGACATTCATTTGGATTAGTACAACTGAGAACACCAGAGTTCAGTGCAAGCCAGTATCCTAGTAATTAAGTGCTTCCTTCTATTAGTTTCAGCTTAAATCTGGAAAGGAATAACCTGTGTTGAAATTTAGAAGAATTTTATGTTCTGCTCTGCCATGGGTTATTTAAACTTCACAATTTATCAAATTTAGTGCAATAAAGTTTTGAGGGAACTGAATATGATCTACAAAAATCTGTCAAGGGAAATTTCAGTTGTCATTGTAGCCTATAATGTCTAAACTACTATCTCATATTTGACTATTTTCATTACTTAAGCTGTTGAAGAAATACAGGGAATATGAGTCTTCTGCTGAAAATTTATTTAATACCTACTGCATGGGTACTGTCCTAGGAAAAGTCCAAAGAGAAGGACTTTGCTCTTCAGAAATATTCAAACTTCAGAGATACTCGCCAGTTCCTTGAGTCTAGTACAGTGTGACTGAATTCCAGTTTGAACAACTTGAAAGTGGAATGATGTCCAAAAATTCAAACAGTTTGTGTTTGGAAGATTGACAGAGTAAAATAAGATCATTCAGTCATGAAAATTAAGCAGTAACAAACCTTCTTTACTATGGTAATAAATGCTAGCAATAGAAGAGATGAAAAACAGTGATTCAAGGAATGAGGTACAAAAACCAACCAGAGACTAATGATTAAAAAAAAACAACAAAAACAAAACAAAAAAAAAACCCAAAGCATTTGTTGTGAGCTTTTAAGATTTTGAGGATTAACACAAGTGTTTTTATTGATGCCTGTCATTTGCCTGTCCATGGCTTTCAGTGCACTAGGATACTATGCAGTCAGGTAAAATCTATCTTATGTAGCTTAAAGTAGCCTTTATGAATACATTTTTTCCACAGAGTAACTTTTTAATGACATTTTTGGTCACTTTTGAAACACTTTTTGAGGAGAGGTTGAGGGAGCTGGAGTTGTTTAGCCTGGAGAAGAGGAGGCTCAGGGGAAACCTTATTGCTCTCTACAACTACCTGAAGGGAGGTTGTAGCCAGGTGGGGGTTGCTCTCTTTTCCCAGGCAACCAGCACCAGAACAAGAGGACACAGTCTCAAGCTGCACCGGGGGAATTTTAGGCTTGAGATGAGGAGAAAGTACTTCACAGAAAGAGCTGTTGGCCATTGTAATGTCCTGCCTAGGAAGGTCGTGGAGTCACTGTCCCTGGGGGTGTTCAAGAGGGGATTGGATCTGGCACTTGAAGCCATGGTTTAGTTAGTCATGAGGTGTTGGGTGACAGGTTGGACTTAATGATCTCTGAGGTATTTTCCAACCTCTGGGATTCTCAGATTGGTGGGATTCTTGGATTGTGGGATTCTGTTTCATTAATGTATTCTTTGAAGTTCTTTAACAACAATTTGGTACAAGCAGAACACATTAGAGATTGGGAGCATGACACAATTCTTCACAAAACCAAACTTGCCTTTGCTAATAAGTAAAACAAGATTTTTCATGTGGTAATACTTTCTAAATACTGCAGTAAAAGTTGGGCATTTTGTAGCAAAAATGAGTTTTAGCAGCTTGCATAATTTAAGGTGTATTGACTACACCGTTTTTTCCAGATGTGTCAAACAGTTAAGAGCTGCAGAAATGTTCTTCTAGAGTTATTTACTCATTACTTAGTGTTCACAACTCAGCAGTGGAATTTTTAAGATGTTAGTGATGGGAAAAGTGGAAACAATCCTGAGTGTGTTTATCTCAGAAAAAACACAACAGGCTTGAGATTACAGAAGATTTGTTTTTTTTTTTTATAATGCACAAGCAAAACAAAGCTAATGTTTCTGTTAATGGTTTTATGAATTGCTGTGTGGTTTGTTGTGTGTGTGCTTAGGTGTTTGTGGTGGTGTTTTGGTTTTTTAAGAAAAAGAGACAAATTTACAAATGCAATTTAGGCCACATTCTTTTTTTCTGACATTTTTGAAGGAGGAAAGTTGAAAGATTGTGAAACACATGGCTTTCAAGCCCAAGAAAGCAGTTTGATTTCTTAGGCAAAACATCATGGTCACTTTATTTCTATTGTTTTACAGGTTGTGACTAGATAAGTAGTACAAATACAGTCTTGTATAAATGTAGCATTTTTTAAGGTAAGGATTTTTTTAAACTGATTTTTCACTTCATGCTGGAATTTTCCTAGGGGAAAAACCCAAACCAACCAAACAAAAAAAAAAACACAAAAAAACACCCCAAACCAAAACAAACCCCTGCCCATGGAGTGGGGTTGGAACTAGATGATCCTTGTGGTCCCTTCCTGTGGTGCCACTTTGAAGATCTTTCTGCGTTTAAGACTCAGTCTGTACTTCTCTCCTCCGCTCCCCCCACCCCTTTCCCTTCTGCGTACCAAGGAGAGTTGGCAATGTCATGGGTCAAGTTGAATATTTGCTGCTGTTACTCACGTCATGCTGCCTCATGCCAGGTTCAAAATGAACGTGCTAGCTGGAGCAAAGTGTTAAGGGTCTTGAAGTCCAGATTTCAACAGGAGAGACTTCCTGTTCCTGCTTTTGGGTTCCAGGTTTGGGGTGTTGGGTCTCTTCTGCTGAGATGGCAGTGGGAGAGGGAGGGGTGGGGGAATAGCTCCTGTCTGGCTTTCTGCTTGCTGCTGTGCTTTTTCTGCAAATAGGCTCAGGTAATAGTGCATATTGTTATCTCAACCCTGAGCTTTTTGTGTGCTACTTTCCTCTCATTTCAGTATTGTAAGGAAAAGGCTACTTAAGTCATTTAGGTTCACTTTAACCTGTTGCAGTCACCAATGTAGTATGCAGGGCTGCAGAGTTTGAGAAGAAATAGACCTGTGGCTGGCTTTCAGGAATTAGTGTCTTGTCCCTTTCAGCATATCTGAAATGTTTGTACATCAGCACAGTATAAAAGCCAAATAGTATGAACTGGAAGCACTGGCCAGTTCCCAGAGCTATTATATCATTTGTTAGTGAAACTTGGTAGAATGAGTCCCATGTCTGAACTGTCCAAATTGTTTCATCTGTAAGAGCGGTGCTCCAGTGCCCTGATGATCTCTGTGGCCCTCCTCTGGACCCACTCCAGCAGGTCCATGTCTCTCTTGTGCTGGGGGCCCCAGAGTTGGGCACAGTACTCCAGGTTAGGTCTCACTAGAACAGAGTAGCAGAACCACCTCTCTTGATCTGCTGGCCACACTTCTTTTGATGCAGCCCAGAATGCAATTTGCACCACAGTCTGCCTTCCTATGAAAGTGAATGCTACTCATTGAGTGGCAAATTAATCTCCTGCTTACAGCTTTTAAAAATGATAGTTCTTGTTACCTCCAAAGGCACCAATGTGGTCACTGTTACTAAAGCACATCACCATGGCTTGATTTGCATCAGTTCTTCAGGTGTCACTTTGTGTCTGATGCAACACAAGGAAATTCTTGCATGAACACAACAAAAGGCAATGCTTCACCTGTGGAAGAAAGTAGCAAAGCAATTGAGAAAAATGATTGAAGCCATTTAAGTAGCTGTAGAGAAGGCATATTCCCTGGACAAATGGGGACAGGTAATTTACAACTTTTCAATTTCTGTTTTGCCTTGCATAGGCAACAAACCCTCCAGCTTATTCTGTGGGCAAAAGAAATCTGAGTAGTTTGCTTTCCTCTTCTGCTCTGCGGCTCTTAGGAGAAGAGTTATAACCCATTTGTAATTCTATGTATTGCTGGCTGTTTCATCCTGCGTCTCGGTGAGGATGTTCTCTGCATCTGCCTTCTCAGTGCAGATACTAATTTTTGCCTGTATCTGTTGCAATCTGTAAGGCCTTAATTGTTGTAGAGACTGTCTTAAGTTGTACTGCAGGAGGGAGGGAGGAAGCACATTGTGGTCATACAAGCAGTTTCTACAGAAAAAAGAAACTGACAAAAATGATTAAGTCTTGAGGATAATGTTGTACAAGAGGCTTTGTTATCTGGTGCCTGAAATGTGTAGGTGCCACTACTTTATTAGGGAAACAGCTCTGCTCACTGAATCAGGAGGAAATTTTTTATAGAAGGGTGCTCTTTTCTGTTTATCCACCTGTTTTATTGTAGCTGCTTTTGGTTTAGCTCTGTTAAATCTATACTTGCAATTTGCTTTTTCTTTTTCACTTCTCCAAAATGGATTTTTCAGTTTTACTCTCCTTTTTTTTTTTTTTTTCCATTTATGCCTCTTTGGTGGTTTACCTAACTCTTGCCACTCCTTTACTGTCCACTCAGTAAACCTTGCTAGGATGCCTGTTGACCCGGCTAAACCACACGTCATTGCAGCCCTGGTTGCCACCTGTGACAGTTGGATGAAACAAAATGAGCTTATGTCAATGAATGCTGGTTTGGTGTGCATAAAGATGTTTCTGACAGCAGATGCAGAGGTTCCCTGAAGAACGATGTAATAGCTTTCATTTTAATTGCAGTTCAAGTGCATAGCATGGAGATTTGGTCAGACACCTTCCCCCCCGCCATTCCTTTTACTTCCTTTTCCTTCTTTTTACCCCAGGAAGGTTCCATTCACAAGATTATTGTAGAATTTTCCTGCTATGAAAACAGTCTTCCAGTTTGGGAGGGCATCCTTCTGATGAAGTGTTGTGTAACCCATCATCTAAGTTTCAACAAAGCCCACAAATATAACAGACTTTGTTCTCAGAACTGTAATGTGAAACTTTGACAAGGTACTATTCAGCATGACTAACAGCTGTGTAGATCTGAAGGAAGAGAGATTTGAGGGAGTGAATGGAAAATATTTATGCTGACAGTGTCTTCTGTGCCAGTTATATGCTCAGGAAGAAGTTGATGTGGTATTTCTTGGGGGGGGGGGGGGGGGGGGAAGGTGATTTGTGACTTGTCATGTAATGGAGCCCGAAGTCTCTTCAACAGTTAATGTATTATTGCAGTTTCTAAAGTGTCTGTGTTTCCATCTGGGTAAGCATCTGTTGCATAATCTTTCCCTGTTTTTGTATAAGTCAATTTCTGTCTTCTGAAGCCTGCATGTCCATTCAAATAATACTGGGAAGACTTTCTCCTCAGGTTGTCTTAGGAAGAGCAGGAAGGCTCTGCCTTTGACTTAAGTTGTTCAGTATGTATCATTCTAACCTGTCACTGTTTAACTAGGGCTATTATATCTAATTTTTTCTAATGCTGGCAAGCCATCTTCAGGGAAGACTTGCCAGTATAAGATTAAATACTGCTTCTGGGAGATTCTTACAGAAAATGCTTAGTTTCCAACTTAAAAGATTTGTATGTCTGAAGCCAGCTCTCAGATTTCACCTACCATCATAAAACTTTTCTTCAAAACCATTCAAATCCCACTTTATAAACTATAGGTCCTCCTTTTTTTATCCCTGCCAAGAAAAACAAACTCAATTGTGTAGTTGCAAGACAGTGTTGCAGAAGAGTCCAGGAAAAAGGATTTGTTTCCCCGCCCTTTTTTTGGTTATCCTTTGCCCTTTCAGTTGCAGGCATGAAGTGAACTCAGTAGTGATACCCAGCTGCAGCAGGGGAGCAAGGATTTGGATGGAGTGTCCTTCATCTTCTAAGTCCCTATTGGGATTTGGTGCTAGCAGAGCAGGCAGAGAATGGCAAGTTAGTAAGAGAAAGTTCTGCTGTGTTCATTTACTTGGGGATTAAACAAGCTTGTATGTGCTCTAAAATCTGGCATGCTGATCATACAGTTGAGTATGTAGTACTGGCTACATTACCATAGAATCATAGAATGTGCGGGGTCAGTAGGGACTTCCAAAGGTCACCTAGACCAACCACAGCTTGGGAATCCCCAGCTAGATCACGTTGCTCAGAACCCCATCAAGCCTAACCTTGAATGTCTCCAGGGATGTGGCCTCCACCACCTCAGTGGGCAACCTGTTCCAGTGTTCCACCACCCTCATAAGTAAAGGACTTCCTAGTGTCCAGTCTAAATGTACCCATCTCTAGTTTAAAACTGCTGCCCCTTGTCCTAATGCTCCATGCCTTTGTAAACAGTCCCTTCCCATCTTTCTTGTAGGCCCTATTCAAATTCTGGAAGGCTGCTTTAAGGTCCTATCAGAGTCTTTTCTTGTCCAGGCTAAGCAACCCCAACTCTCTTAGCCTGCTCAATCCATCTGACTATTTGTGGCCCCCCTCTAGCCCTGCTCTCAGGTCCATGTCCTCTTGTGTTAGTGGATCTCAGAGCTGGACACAGTACTCCATGTTAGGTCTCATTGGAGCAGAGGGCCTGAATCACCTCTCTTGACCTGCTGGCCACACTGTTTCTGATGCAGCCCAGAGTGCAGTTTGCCTTCTGGGCTGTACATGCACACTCTTGGCTCATGTCCAGCTTCTTTTCCACCAGTACCCTGAAGTCCTTTCCTGCAGGGCTGCTCTCTATCACACCATCCCCTAGTGAGCATTGTCTTGACCCTGGTGCAGGTCCTTGCACTTGGTCTTGTTAAACAGTATTTAACTTCTCCAGTTCTCCAGTCTGTCCAGGTCCCTCTGGATGACGTAACATCCTTCTGACATACCAACCACACTCCAGCTTGGTGTCACTTACAAACTTACTGAGAATGCACTTGATTTTACTGTCTGTATAATTGAAGAAGATCTTAAACTGCCCTGGTCCCACTATGGGCCCCTGAGGGACACCACATGTCACCTGTCTCCATCTGGACATTAAGCCATTGACCTCTGCTGTGCAACTATCCATCCAATTCCTTATCTACTGAACAGTCCACCTGTCAAATCCATATCTTTCTAACTTGGAGAGAAGGATATTATAAGGATCTGTCAAAGGCCTTGCAAAGTCCAGATATGTGACATCCATTGCCTTTCCCTTGTCCACTGATGGAATGATTTCATTGTAGAAAGCCTCTAAGTTAATGAGACAGGACTTGCCCTCAGTAAAGGCATGCTGGCTGTCTCAGATCACCTGCCTGTCCTCCATGTGCCTTGTCAGAGGTTCTAGGAGGATCTGTTCCATGATCTTCCCAGGCACAGAGGTGAGGCTGACAGGTCAGTAGCTCCCAGGGTCCTTCTTTCTACCCCTTTTAAAAATGGGTGTAGCTTCCAAGCAATTCTGACAAGAGCATGCATCTTAGCAAATGGTAATCCATTTAGGAATCTTGAATATTTTTTAATTCCATTTTTTTTTAGTCAACTTGAATGATAGAGCTTGAGCAAATGTTTTTGCAGAAGTCAACCTTTGGCATGAATCACATGACTCATACAGAAGAGAAACTGTCATGTAGTGTCATTGAGATGGTAGCACATACAAAGTGAGTTGTTGTACATATCAGTGCAGCATTAGGAAGCATCCATGCTGATGCTGCAGGAGACACGTGGTTTCTCAAGCTTAGCCTGTCTTTGTGCTTGTGTGTCATGTGGACATTCAGCCAAACAGAAGGAGGAAGAGATGGTTTCTCTTCCCAGTTCTGTAACATGCCACTTCTTGTCACTGACTGGAGCTGGTGTGCTTGTGCCACTTCCTTCAGAGAGCTCATGTTCGATTCTGTGGGGTTTTCATGTGTCTCATAGTCCTTGCACTAAACTGAAAGCCTGAAGGAAAACATTGTGTATTTGAGCTAGTAATACAAAGTGTCATGTTGAAGTCTGTAACTTGTAGGGTAAGCATGGATACTGTTTTAACATAATACAATAGGTAACTTTCCTGACATTCTTTGTTGTATACTGGAGTGTTGTGTTGTCTCCCCTCCTTCCAGTAATACAGATTTGAATTTTACTAGCACTGCTTCTAACTAAATTAATGAATTTATTTTAAATTACTTTTTAAAGAATTAATGAATGTATTTTAAATTACTTTTTAAAGAATTAGGATGTTATTAATATTAGTTTATGGATTCATGAATGGCAGTTCTGCTGTCCTCAACATATTTTAACGTTCTCAGGGTGGAATCCCGTATGTTTTCCAGTCTCAAAACAACCTTTGGCTGCAATTTCCTGTGTGGCCTTTGTGGCACTCAGTAGGTCCACCTGGTGTTGAAGTCCTGGGTGGTCTGCTTTAGCAGTCTTGAAAGGGTTGGGAGGGTGCAGGGGGGAAGTGGGGAAAAAAGCAAGCAAACAAAACACCTGTCCCCTAAATTGTAGGTTGTATACAGGCAGTAACAATTTGCTTGCAAAACTCACATTGGGTTGTACACAAATATGTCCATGTGTTGCTTTTGTCATTGTGCTACCACAGAATTCTTGCCACATGTTTTTCACTCGTATGTTTTGCTTGTGCATTTAAAACTTTTTTTTTGAGTGTTAAACACAGTTTTTTCTCTGTTTCAGTGTGCAAGGATCCGCCTTACAAAGTTGAAGAGTCTGGGTATGCCGGGTTCATTTTGCCAATTGAGGTTTACTTCAAAAACAAGGTATGGTCTTGCCACACTCTCAGTTTAAAAACAAAACAGAAAAACCCACTCACACATTCACAGAAAACTGTCAAGGTGTGGAACATTCTGCTCAGGCACTTTAAGTTGTAGGTTTTGAACAGGTAATTCTGAACCGTTCCCTGTATCAATCTGTGAAGAGCAGCGTTTAGTCTACTCTTTGCTCTCAGAAAATGAAACACAACTGCCACAGAGCACTGGCTAGCTTTCCTAGTATGCTTTTTAGTTCTCTCTTAGGGAAGCAGTTTTGATTCATTCAAGAATTCCACTGAAAGGCAGCCCAGTTACCTCCACTTTTCTGTTAAGAGCTTATCCCCAAACTGGGCAGGCAAAGTCCGAAGATGGTGAGTCAACCTTTGAAGCATCACTGTAGAAAGGTACTCGCCCAACGTTTCTTTTTTTTGTTTTCCACTTAGAATGTTGGCTGCTCTTCCTGACTGTGGAGACCTGCAAGGCTCAGGAGCTCTCCAGCAGGAGTTGTGGCTTAGACTGAGATCAAGAGGGCTGCAGTGATTACACATCACCCTCAAGCAGCATGTGGAGTTAGGAAGTTTGCAAACATCCCTCACCCTATTTTGGTGTCATGGAATACGACAAGCTGTTGGACTGTGAGTCAGCTAGCTCTTCACATAGCTGCTGCAGCAGCATGCACTTCCCTGAGGGTTGGTACAATACAAAGGATAATTGGTACAGAAATTGAGCTGACATTACATAGGCAAATTACTGCTTTCTCCTGGCTTAGTTACTCTTCATCCCCCAAGCCACTTAACAGGTATTCCAGTACAGAAAAACAGGAGGTAGACAGAAAGAGGAAGAGCAGACAGACCATCATCACTTACTCAAGGTAGATAACTTTCCAATTTCTGATTCAGAAAGTGCCCTAATGAATAGAGAAGGTACAGGAAACCATCTGGACCACATTGGATTAAAAGGTGCCTGGGCATAGAGCTAAGCAGAAACTGGTAGAAAATCCAACAGATATCTCATCCTGATGGAAAATATTCCAAGGTGTAAAGATGAGAGAAGTAACAACCCCCGCTCCCAAATTCAGCAGTAGTAGTCCACAGTTGTTAGCCATTGAGATAAAGTCCTTGAAAAAATGCTTTTAAGTTGAAAGACTCCTACTTGGGGAAAATGCTTTCCCTTTAGGGCAAGAGTTATATTTTGCATTCAGTCACACTATTTTAAAACAACAGTGGTGGAACCAGCAGCCCTTTGTATAGTAGAAGTCTGCTTTGAGTCACTTGTTTGTCTAACTTTACACAGAATTCTTTGAAGATTCCTGTTTATATAATTCTTATGTTGCTTTTATGGCAGAGCTTCTGGTACCAACTGTTGGCTTGTAGCAACACCACAGTTTTCTAAGCAGAGTAAACTATTTCCTTTTTTTTCTTTTTACAGCAAGGAATTACATGTTAATCTTCTCAATAACAAATACATTCATTGTTGTTTTTGAAAATTATCTTGTCAGGAAAATAGTTCATCTAAGGGAACTACTTTCTTCTGTCTTCAGAAATGGACTACTGCAGGCCATTTATTGCAGATCCTCTTCTGTTGTCTCAGCTTCAAGTCAAGAGAGGGTCAAATACAACTCTGGCTCGTTTTCTATGGCCAGTTCTTTGTGGGACAGCTCCACATGGACAGCTCTGTGTGGCCAGCTCTAAGCAGGGACAGTGCTATGTGGGTCTGCAGGTTAGAATTAGAATTAACCAGGTTGGAAAAGACCTTTGAGATCAAGTGTAACCTATCACCCAACACTATCTAATCAACTAAACCATGGCACCAAGTGCTCTTCCTAAACACCTCCCATGATGGTGACTCCACCACCTCCCTGGGTAGCCCATTCTAATGGCTAGTCACTCTTTCTGTGAAGAATGTCTTCCTAACATCCAGCCTAAACTTCCCTTGTTGCAGCTTGAGACTGTGTCCTCTTGTTCTGGTGCTGGTTGTCTGGGAGAAGACACCAGCTTCCTCCTGGCTACATCCTCCCTTCAGGTAGTTGTAGACAGCAAGAAGGTCTCCCCAGAGCCTCTTTTCTCCAGGCTAAGCAACCAGAGCTCCCTCAGGCTCTCCTCATAGGGCTTGTGCCCCAAGCCCCTCACCTGGGCACATTCTCTGGACATGTTCCAGCAACTTAACATCTTTCCTAAACTGAGGGGCTCAGAACTGGACACAGGATTCAAGGTGTGGCCTGACCAGTGCTCGTACAGGGGCACAATGACCTCCCTGCTCCTGCTGGCCACACTGTTCCTGACACAGGCCAGGATGCCATTGGCCTTCTTGGCCACCTGGGCACACTACTGTCTCATGTTCAGCCTGCTATCAACCAGTACCCCCAAAAGGTTCTGCAGGTTCTTCCCACAACATAGCAAGCTCCACAAAGCCTTAGACTGTGGATGTTGATTCTGTGTAGTGTGGTGTGACAGAGAGCCCCAGACACCAGCTGGTGGGCAGTCTTTCATGGGAGGCAGAGCAGGTACCACCTTCAAGCTCATTCCTGCAGCATTGCTGACATTAGTATGAGGAGGGTGTAGCAGGCAGAGGGGCAAGCAGTGAGGAAGCATCAGGGAGGGTATCTCTAGGCACATGTCCAGGAGCAGGGGGGGATGCTGGTTGCTGGAGCGCTGCCTTAGGGGGAGAGCCTGATGTTTTGTCAGCTTTGGCTTTTCTTATCTGTTTGTTACTTTAAAATCACAGGCCTTAAGGGCATGGTGTCCCACCACCCCATCATCTTCCTCAGCCCCAGGCAACCAGGAATGCAGGGAGCCAACAGTCACCAGTGCAATGGTGCTTCTTCCCTGTCCACATGACCTGCACAGCTGTGTTGGCACTGGAGTGGCTGTGGGGCTTGCTGGACAGTGGGTGGCAGCTTCCTGAGCCAAACCCCTCTGTAGTTCTCCCCACCCACCTTGTATACTGAATGTGGATTAGCAGATTGCAGTTATGCCATCCAAAATTTTGATTTTTGTATTAAATTGCAAAATCTGCAGTTGTAGAGTTGTCTTCACAAAAAGCTGAACAGACACAAGTATCTTAGCTTTTCTTTCTGAAAGAGATGCAGAAGTTTGCCGGTCATCTTCATAGTTGTCATAGTTTGGGCTGGGTGCCCTCTGCTGCGGGGGTGTTTCCTGTGTCCAGAAGTCCAGCCCAGTGGGTGGACACAGGAAATTTAGGTATTTCTACCATGATTCCTGTACCAGTATAAAATCCATGGCGGGGTCTGGCACTTCCTCTTTCCTTCCTCTCTGCCACCCGGTAACTGGGGGAGATGTCTCCTGGCCATCGGCCTGGTTAGGCCCAAGGCCACAGGGGGATGGGCAGTCTCAGATCTGGCCAGCTGAGACTAGCCTAGCAGTAGAGGGGGGAAGGAGGAGCCCTGGGGCGTCTTGGGTGCACCCTCAGGTGGGGATGGGATCTTTCTGGGTCTGTTTTGGGGTTTCTCTCATCACTGTGCTTCTGGCTTTCTGCATGCACTCACTGTTTTCTATTTAAACTTTCCATCACCTTTGCAATCTGTTTTGTCTGAGTTGTTATTTCTGTGTGTGGTGGGGAGGGGGTTTGCCCCAACCCATTACAATAGTCCTCTGATAGATTCTCTCCCACACTTTCCTGTCTGGCCACAAGAGCACATTGCTGGCTCATGGTCATCCTTCCATCCACCAGGATCCCCAGGTACCTTTTGCCTTCAAGTGGTCTCCAGCAGGTCCATCCCCAACCTATACTGGTGCATGGAGTTGTTCCTTCCCAGGTACAAGACTCTGCACTTGCCCTTGTAAAGCTTCATCAAATTTCTCCTTGCCTAGCTCTCCAGCCTGTCAAAGTCACACTGAATGGCAGTACAACCTTCTGGTGCGTCAGCCACTCCACCCAGCTTGGTGTCATCAGCAAACTCACTGACAGTGCACCCTGTGCCCTTACCCAGGTCATTGACAAATACATTGAACAGCACTGGTCCCAGTACTAATCCTGGGGGGACTCCCGTGACAGTTTAGGGTGGGTGCCTCCTGTTACTGCCACGTAAGTTACACCTCTGGTGCCCCGAGTGCCCAGCCCAGTAGGTGGACACAGGAAATTGTGTATTTCATACCCATAATGTCCTGTGCCCTATAAATCCATCTGTCAAGTCTTTCACTTCCTCTTTTTTCCCTCACTGCTCTCATAGGAGATGCTCCCTATTGGGTAATGGTGGGGGAGTACCTCAAGGACTCTTAGGCCAGGACAGCCCTAATGCCAGGAGAAGCGGGAGGCAGTCTCGGACCTGGCCAGCCTGAGACTAGCCCAGCAGTGGGGGGCAAAGAAAATGCCCTGGGGATTTTGGGTATACCCTCAGGTAGGGAAATGGGAAGTGTTGGGAGGCCTTTGGGTGTGCTGTAGGGAATTCTGTATGCTTTGGGATTCTTTTGTCACTATGCTTGTAGCTTCTGTAAAACACTAAATGCTTTTCCATTTAAACTTTCCATCACTTTTGCAATCCATTTGTGAGAGTGTCATTCTTTTGTCCCTTTCTTCGGGCAACAGAGGATCTGTCTGGCCTCAAACCAGGACAACTCCACTATATATAGGCCTCCAACTAGACTCTTTCCCATTGACCACGACTCTTTGACTCTGTGACTAGTTTTAGGCTATGCCTTTAAACATTAGCTGCAAATTTTCAAGCAGAAGAGTGAAGAAGTATAAACAATTCACACTTGGGTGTAAAAAGGAAAACAAATTATTCTAAACAAATTTCATTGGCCAGATGCAAGATGTACCCCTAGCAAGGGGCCTATCAAATTGGTCAAACATGACTTCCCTTTGGTAAAGCCACATTGACTACTCCTAATGACCCTCTTGTCCTTGATGTGCCTATGGACAGTGCCAAGGATAAGGTGCCCCATCACCTTTCCAGAGATGAAGGTGAGGCTGACCAGCCTATAGTTACCCAGGCTTCTCCCTCTTACCCTTTTTGAAGATTGGAGTGACATTTGCCTTCCTCCAGTCCCCAGGCACCTCTGCTGTCTGCCATGACGTACCAAACATGATGGAGAGAAGTCCAGCAATGACCTCTGCCAGTTCCCTCAGCACCCATGTGGGCATTCCATCAAGACCCATGACTTTATGGATGTCCAGATTACTTAACCATTCCCTAAGCCAGTCCTCATCAACCATAGAAAATACCTACCTCCCTTGTCCTGTCGCACTCTGGGGCTTCAGCAGAATACACAAAGAAGGCATTTAGTAACTCTGCCTTCTCTGTGTCCTCCGTCACCAAAGCACCCATCTCGTGGGGGTGCTGGTGGATGAGAAGCTCAACATGAACCACCAGCATACACTTGCCACTCAGAAAGCCAACTGTATCCTGGGGTGCATCCGGACAAGTGTGGCAAGAGAAATGATTCTCATCCTCTACTCCGTTCTGGTAGACCCCACCTGGAGTACTGCATCCAGTTCTGGAGGCCTTCTTACAGGAAGAATCTGGACATGCTCCAGCATGCCCAGAGAAGGGCCATGAGGATGATTAGAGGACCTCTCCCTGCGAGGACAGACTGAGAGAGTCAGGGTTATTCAGTCTGCAGTGCTACAGGCTGGGGTCAGAGTGGCTGGAGAGCTGCCAAACAGAGAGGGACCTGGGGGGACTGGTTGATGGTAGGCTGAACATGAGCCAGCAGTGTGTCTGGGTGGCCAAGAAGGACAATGACATCCTGGCCTGTATCAGGAACAGTGTGGCCAGCAGGAGCAGGGAAGGCATTTGAGAATGAGAACATTTCTTACTCCACTGAGTAAGGAAAATACTGTCCTCAGAAAATTCTTTGCAAAGTTATTAAAAATGTAATTAGAAGAGCAATAAAATAATTCATTCATACAGGATAAGGTTTGCAGTATGTCATAAACGTAGCTGCAAGTACTTGACCCAAAGTTAACATTCTTGTGGTATCTTCACAATTATCTTTTAAGTATTAATTTATAATTTATTACATCTAACCCTAATTTCCTGAGTTGGGGCTTGCAGTTTTGTTTTTCAAAAGCAACTTTACCAATAAATCCTGCTGAATATACTGCTAAATGATGATATATTCTTTGTTCATCAGTGCTACAATAAGCACCACTGTAACTGTGCCAGGATAAGAAATAACATTTGTCTGAACATGACAGTTAAGTCTCCACAGAAGGAGACTCCACAACCTCTCTGGGCAACCTGTTCCAGTGTCTCAACACCCTCATAGGGAAGAACTTCTTCCTAACATCCAATTGTAATCTGCCCATTTCTAGTTTTTTTCCCCATTCCCCTTAGTCCTATCACTACCTGACACCCTGTAGGCCCCCTTAAGATACTGGAAGGCCACAATCAGGTGTCCTCAGAGATTTCTCTTCTCCAGACTGAACAGCCCCAACTCCCTCAGTCTGTCCTCATAGGAGAGGTGCTCCAGCCCTCTAATCATACTCGTGGCCCTTCTATGGACACATTCCAGCACCTCCAAATCCTTCCTGTAGTAGGGGCTCCAGAACTGGACACACTACTCCAGGTGGGGTCTCACCAGAGTGGAGAAGAGGGGGAGAATCACCTCCCTCGACCTGCTGGCTATGCTTCTCTTGATGCAGCCCAGGATGGGATTGGCTTTCTGAGCTGCACACTGGTGGCTCATGTTGAGCTTCTCATCCCCCAGGTCCTTTACTTCAGGGCTGCCCTCAAGCCAGGCGCTGCCCAGCCTGTATCAGTGCTTGGGATTGCCCTGACCCAGATGCAGGACCTCGCACTTGGTCTTGTTGAACCCCATGAGGTAGTCATGGGCCCACGTCTCCAGCCTGTCAAGGTCCCTCTGGATGGCCTCCCCTTCCCTCCAGTGTGTCTGCTTCACGCACAGCTTGGTGTTGTCAGCAAACTTGTTGAAGGTTCACTCAGTGCCACTGTCCATGTGCTGCTTGTGTTCTAGTTCGTACCTGTTGCCCTTCGTCATACTGCTGGACAGCACTGAAAAGAGCTCAGCCTCACTCTTGTCACCTCCACCCCTTAGATATTTGTAAGGGTGGATAAAATCCCCTCTCAGTCTACTCTTTTCCAGGCTAAGGAGCCCAGATCTCTCAGCCTCTCCCCATCTCATCATGGCTCTCCACTGGACTCTCTCCCACACTTTCCTGTCCCTCATGAACTGAGGAGCCCACAACTGGACACAGTATTCCAGGTGTGACCTCACTAAGGCAGAGTAGAAGGGGAGGAAAACCTTCCTGTACCTCCTGGTCTCACTCTTCTTATGGCACTCCAAGATACCATTAGGCTCCTTGGCCTTAAGGGTGCACTGCTGTTACCCACCAGGATTCCAAGGCCCTTCTCCACAGAGCTTCTTTCCAGCTGGTTGACCCCTAGACTGTACTGGTGCACAGTGTTACTGCCCAGGTGCAGCACTCTATGCTTGCCCTTGTTGAACTTCATTAGATTCCTCTCTGAGCAACTCTCCAGTCCATGTGGGCCTGGCTGAATGGCAGCACAGCCTTCTGGTGTGCCAGACCCTCCTTCCAGTTTGCTATCATCAGCAAACTTCCTGTGGGTACACTCTGTCCTTCCATCCAGGTCACTGATGAAGATGCTGAACAAGACTGAACTCAGTACTGGTCCCTGGAGAGCACCAGTAGCCACAGGCTTCCAACTACACCCTGAACCACTGATCACAAGTCTCTGAGCTCTGTCCTTCAGCCAGTTCTCAACCCACCTCACTGTCCACTCACCTAACTCACACTTCCAAAGCTCACCAATGAGCATGTTGCAGGAGACAATGTCAAAAGCCTTGCTGAAGTCAAGGTAGACAACAGCCACCGCTCTTCCCTCATCTACCCAGCCAGTCACACCATCACAGAAGGCAATCAGATTGGTCATGCACGATTTCCTCTTTGTGAATCCATGCTAACCATTCCTGAGAATCTTGTTTTCCTTTACACTTAGAAAGGATCTCCAGAACCTGCTGTTCCAGCACCTTTCTAGGGATGGAGGTGTGGCTGATTGGCCTGTAGTTTCTGGGGTCCTCCTTCTTGCCCTTTTTTCAAGACTGGAGTGACACTGGCTTTTCTCCTGTCCTCCCCTACTCTCCCTGACCTTTCCAGGATGGTCAAGAGTGGCTTAGCAATAACCTTAGCTAGCTCCCTGAGAACTTCTGGATCCAAGTTCTAGGTTAAAACTGGCATTAGTTTGGTGGCTTCTGTTGCACGTTGGGACTTTTGGAGGGGAGGATATTTAATACTGCCTTAATACTGCTGTGCAGCTTTTAGAAGAAACCATGTAGAAGTATAAGCAAAGCTTAGTATCCTTTCTCTGGTGTTACAAACCTAAGTTTCTTCAACATAACCAGTGTGTGTTTTCATGTGAGGCTTTCTCAAGGCAGTAGAAGACTGATTTCTTCCAAGATGGATCTGCTTTCCTGTTCTTTCTTGCTCTGTATTGGTACTGGGAACATTCAGTGTATTTTTTTTTTTCTTCACTGCAGTGGCAGGGAATTTTAATCACTTGGAAGTTGTGGTGGAGCGCTTGAAATCCTCCTGGCTACGTTTGCTCCAGTGAATGAAGTTTCATTAATAAATGAACAGACCTCATACACAGGAGATCAAATACAGTCAGCTGCAGCAGTTTTATTCTTACCCCTTTCTACAAGTTGTGAAGAGAACAGTAGTGCTTGGCTTCAGTGGAGTAATTTGAATTCAAAACCTACTGTAGTGTCTGTCTAGGCCTCTGAAGTGTGATTGTGTTGATGACTGAGTTACTTAGTGTCAGCTGAATCGTGATACTTGCCTGTGTGTATGTCTGTAGCCTGTGCCAAACATGCCATAACACTTTCAATTAAGACTTGCCAGGACAGCTTGAAGTTCCTAAAGTTCGTGCATTTTGCCATGTGTTATCATGGGCTGATAGGAGCTTCTCTGATTTACTGTGGCTCAGCTGACGCTTGGTAAATTCCATAATGTGTCTGAGAACAGAGAGTGGTTAAAAATGACTACATTTTAATTGACCTTGTTTTCTGTAGCCCTTGCTTTCAAATTAGTTTTAGTGCAAGATGTTTCTATCTGGTTATTTTCAACCCTCAGGAAGAACCTAAGAAAGTTCGATTTGACTATGACTTATTCCTGCACCTTGAAGGCCACCCACCTGTAAACCACCTCCGCTGCGAGAAGCTCACATTCAACAACCCGACAGAAGAATTCAGAAGAAAGCTACTAAAGGCAGGAGGGGTGAGTCTTGCAGCCATGTCAAAAGCCATAACACTAAAGGTGTTGCTGCTTGCTGCTGGTGTATGATTAGTACAATGAAGAGAGCTGACAGTGCAATGAAGGGAAATGTTTATGTCATTAAATGTATAGGTGCTCAGTGCATGTTGTCTTTAAGTGGAATGGGTGAGAAAATAAGCATGTGTGTACTCTAAGTACATGATTGGATATCTGTCTTTGCAATCAAGTGATTCATATTTATTTCTGAAAATGCAGAACTTAAAGCTTATACCTGAAGCATTGCTTGCTTGACTTTCCAGAGGTGAAACACAGGAGAAATAATGTGACAAGAGGATTAGCAAGGAAACTGTGTCTCATTTAAAAAGAAATAGTTCAGTATTAAGGAGAATAAATTCAATAGTTAAAAGGTAGAACCAGTTAGAAACTGTTTGGTATAAATACAATACATGAATTTCAGTAGGTTTATGTTGCACAGTCTGACCCAGGAAATTCACCAAGACTTCTTTACAAGTTCTTAGAAATAATTTATGTGAAAATGCAGGCAGCTTGCTCATTTGGAGAGGGAAGAGGGCCAAACCTTTAGAGAACTTCAAGTTTTATTGAAATAGAAGCATAAACTGTGGGTTTTTTGCATTTACTAGGTGCAGGAGTGTATCCATGTGTATTAGTTTTAGGTTATGCCTTTAAAATTTTGCTACAGATTTCAAGCAGAAAAGTAGAAAAATGTAAATAAATCACAATTGGGTGTAAAAAGGAAACCCAAAGATCATTCTAAACAATTTCATTGGAGAGATATCTACCATAGGACTGGCTGTACCAAAACATTCTGGGGGCTTCTTGCTTTGTTGCTCTGGAGAGGATACTAACCCTGCTTCTGCTTGACCTTGACTGCATTGTTTTGGTTAAGTCTTACAGGTACTTTTTTCTCTGCTCCTTTTTCCCTTTTGGACAGGGGGTGGGGATGCAGACAGACAGCTTCCCTGGTCATCTTGACCAGGGGGTTATTGTGTTGTTTGTTAACTGTAAATAGCTGTAAATATTGTAAACACTGTTTCATTGCACTCCATTGTAGATTGTAGTTTTGCCTGTAAATACTCACAGCTTTCATTTGCTTCCAATTGAGCTGGTCTGGCAAAGTAAACATAGGGGGGAAATTTCAACCCACCACACCATGTCTGAGCAATGTGTTCGATCTTTAGTGAGTTAGTAAATAAATCATCAAGGTTATATTCTGAAAAACTTCACAAGCCACTGCTTTAGTATTGTATCAGATCAGCTAATATGTTTCAATCATGGCAGCAGGGACTTCAGAGTGTCATGAACATGGTTTAAAAAGGCATAAATAGGAAACAGCCCCTTTACTGCTCATTTTCTGCTCTTTCTTCTTTTAGATTTCTTGAGTTAACAGAGGCAAAAATGTTGCCAATTGTAAAGCAAGGAAGTGTGTGGTGTTATGGTCAAATTCTTCCCCTGATTATATCCCTGTGGTCATTCTTAAAATGCTTAGTTTGCATCATTGCCTTTTGTCTTCTGCAGGCTGCAAATGACTTATGCTTCCTTCTTCTTTGCTTCTTATCCTTCATTTTCATTTTTTTTTCCAAGAAATGGGCCCCTTCTTTTTGAAGCTCTTAGTGTCTCATGCTTCCCTCTATATGCTTTCTGACCTAGGAATTTGATCAGCTTGGCAAAGATGATGTAATTGCATTCTGTCTTGTTACTACATCTCCATGAAGAGCTTGCGTCTCCCAGCATTAAAAAGTCTGCTAGACTTCAGTGAAATGCTGTACATGGGCTTTGCTTTGACTGTTGTAGAAGTCCAGAAAATCTAGCTCTCACTTCCACCTTGAAGTAGAACAGGCAAGTGAAAGTGTTTCATGAAACACTGACTTACTTGTGGCTACCATGTGTTAGACTGAGAAAAGCATTTACAGGATAATATGGTACGAGATGCATTTTACACTTACTTACAAGTAAAGCACTTGAAGACAGCTTATAGCTAGCGTGGTGGCATCTATGTAGGTCAACTCTGGAATATTGCAGTCTTAGAATTTTGTTTAATATCACCAGAAGTGAAGCATAAATGTGCACGTAGTCAACATTAATAGGAGGTCACCAACTTGCTGATTTCCAATTACTTCTTTAGCCCTTAAAAGAAGTAGGATTTGTTTTGGCTTCAGAGGTTTGTATTTCTGTAGTCAGGAATAGAACCATAGAGTCACAGAATGGTTTGGGTTGAAAGAGACCTTAAAGATCATCTCCTTCCATTCCTCCTG